>NW_024884697.1:41754704-41857514 GCF_019232065.1 Centrocercus urophasianus | reverse complement strand
AAATGGTTTCTCTGGTATTTGGCAATATCAAGTTTCTAGTGTAAACCTTAGTCCTAAAAAAGACAGGAGAGGAGTCTAGTTCCATATACAGCCATTTTTGGAAGCACTTTATATGCTGTTTAGGAGAATGGTCTTCTCATGACCTCAAATTTCAGCTCTGTCCCTCACACCTACAGTTATCATTATCTTTCTGCTGCTACTCTTAATAGCCAAGATTATGATGTTTGTTTTTCCACTACTGAGACATGTGCTGTGCAACAGAATAATCCAGAGAGGAGTCGTGAGCAGTTACTTTTAATTTTCAGAACTTGAAAATTATGTTTCCAACTTGAGTCCTCAGGAATAACAGCATCTGTAAATTCAAGCTCACTGCTCATTTATTTACAAAGGCAAAGATCTTTTGCAGGCAATAGAATAGCTACGAAACTGAAAAAACTGTGTGTGCATTGAAAACCAATGTCAGTAATGTTGCTTTTTTTTTTTTTTTTTTTTTTTTTTTTTTTTTTTTTTTTTTTTTTTCCCAGTGAAGAAAAGAAATTGAAGTAATTTTTCCTAAAAATATTTCCATTACATTTACCATTGACATGTTAAGTCAGCCTTCTATAAAAATGTCTAGACAGATAAACCCTATCTAATATACACAGTTTCACTCAGCCTATCAGACACTGTTTAAATTATATTGCTATGTTTATTGAGCATAAAAGTTACTCATCTACTGTGCAAAAGATTAGTGTAGAAATGTTTGTAGCTGCAGCTCCAGAAAGAAACAATTAATTCCTCTCTCAAGGATGAGTAAGTGCAAAGCTGTACCCATGCATCAGCAGATAAAACCTTCACAGCAAGTCTGGGTTGCACATTGCTAAACAGATTACTGCAGCTGGCCCCTGGGGCATAATGGCTGACACAGCATACATAAATACTTTCTGCTGATATGTATGAACTAGGGAAATTTGCAGAGAGTAAAGCCCTGAGCATATTTTCATCAAGGATCCCAAAAGTTTAACACTATTCTGCTCCACGCTGTGAGATGTAGGATTTTATGGGCTTGAGGAGTCAGGAAATAATGGAGGTTTCAGAGACCTCATCATTAGTACTTACAGAGTGAGATCTTTCCCCTAATTGTAATTTCTCCTTGATACCTGTCTTAAAATGTTATGAATAACTCTTTGCACTGATAATTTATGGAAACACAAAATTAGTTTATGGGAAGGAATGAGCGCACGCAAGGTCAAAAGTTTGGTGAGATGATTTCCATTTCTTAAACTAAAATACTGGCTAAATTCACAAGCACCTGAGCATGAAACCTCATGCTAGAATCTAACTATGACAAGTAGGTAGTTGTAAATACATCATCAAGACTAGATTGCCACAAATAGGCAGATTACTTTGGGCTTCTTGATCAAAGTGATGATCATTCCTTCATTTTTACTTTTGGTAATGATTTAGAGGATTCTTTGAACATTTCTTCACTTAAACCATGATTCTGCTTTCTGCCAAATATGTGGGCTTATTCAATCTACCCTCATTCTATAACTGGACATATTTTTTTCCCTTAAGAGTGCTATGAAGCTATGTAGACCTGACTGTCACATCCTTTGCACAACTGTCCATGCTTGGGGCTCTTGGGAATGGAAGACAATACAAAGAATTTCCAATTCTATTTCTGCCCTTTCCACCTTCCCTGAGTCATACTGATCAACTTAGGAGTAGAGATGACTTTGGCTCCAGATCATGTTACTTTTATGCATTTACGTGTATGATAATGACAAATCCAGTGAGCTATGTGTCCAAGCTTCATTCACAGCAGATGTGTAGAAGAATTTAATGCCCTAAACAGAAGCATTAGTGTCATTTGGACTGCCAGGAGAATCTAAGACAACTACCTGATAAAATGTGGGGCTTGCAGGAAATCTGCACAACATCGAGACAGCCCGGAGGCCACAATGCATACCACACTTCACACTGTAGCACTTGCCTGTATCAGCAGCTGCATTTGTGTCAATTCATCTTGCTGTGAAGAAGGGCCTTCATTATTCAGTTGAATTGCCCTTTGTGTTCTCCTAGTTGTATTGACAAGGCGTCCACTGGCTATAATGACTCATATAGCTTGCTCACCATCTTTGTTACGGACTGCTACATGTACACCTATGCTTCAGTTTTTCAATCTCAAGCTGAATGTCACTGTTCTTGTAGATATAACATTGGTTTGTGAACAAAAATTCCCTGCTGAAATTCATAAATTAATTCTTGAACCCACACTAGATATGCTGTCATCCAAGCAAAGCTTGGATAACAATAAAGTTTTTACCCACTTTTCAGATTTTTTTTTCTCTAATTTTATGCTACAGTTCTTTCATATTCAATAACAAGCAATACACTTTTTTTTCCTCTCTTGTTTTTATTCAGTTCTTCCCAGCAGAAGATAGTTTTAAAATATATATTTCCAAACATGATGTCGCCAGGCAAATTTCAATAAAGGTTTTGCATATTTTTAACTCACAGAAATGTTAACTTAAAAAAAAAAAAGAATTAATATACTCAATTTATGCATCTAATGCAAAACAGATGGAAAGCATTAAATGTCTGTACAAACAAGCAGAGAAACCATGAGATAGTTGTTCACTCAGAAAAGAGAATTAATTATTGGAACCCAGAAGAACTACTCAGGTGTAATTTTAGTTTACAATGCATCATAACCTTTTCAACATTCATGTTGCGTAACTAGTCTTAATTGTAGCAAAATATCTGCATATAGTTGTTTCTTTGCTGATGATACGAAGTTGGGAGGATTGGCTGACACACCTGAAGGTTGTGCTGCCATTCAGTGAGAACTGGACAGGCTGGAGAGCTGGGCAGTAAGAAATCAGATGAGGTTTAACAAAAGCAAGTGTAGAGTCTTGCATCTAGGGAGGAATAATTGCATGCACCGGTACAGGAGAGGAGCTCTGTGGAGAGGGACCTGGGTGACCTGGTGGACGACAGGTTGGCCATGAGCCAGCAGTGTGCCCTTGTGGCCAAGAGGGCCAATGGCATCCTATGATGCATTAAAAAGAACGTGTCCAGCAGGTCAAGGGAGGTGATCCTCCCCCTCTACTCTGCCCTGGTAAGGCCTCATCTGGAGTACTGCGTCCAGTTCTGGGCTCCCCAGAACAAAAAAGACAGAGATCTCTTGGAAAGAGTCCAGCGGAGGGCCACAAAGATGGTGAAGGGCCTGGAGCATCTCTCCTATGAAGAAAGGCTGAGTGAACTGGGTCTGTTCAGTCTTGAGAAAAGAAGACTGAGAGGGGACCTGATCCAGGTCTATAAATATCTAAGGTGTGGGGGCAGAGTAGTGAGGCCAGACTCTTTTCAGCAGTGAGTGGAGACAGGACAAAGGGGAAACAGCCAGGAATTGCAGCATAGGAAGTTCCGCACAAATGTGCGCAAGAACTTCTTTACAGTGAGGGTGACGGAGCACTGGAACAGGCTGCACAGGGAGGTCGTGGAGTCTCCTTTTTTGGAGACATTCAAGACCAACCTGGACACCTACTTGTGTAACCTGGGAACCTGCTTTGGCAGGGGGGTTGGACTCGATGATCTCTGGAGGTCCGTTCCAACCCCTACGATTCTGTGATTCTGTGATTACAGTGAAAACTCTTGAATAAAAATCAGTTGAATAATCTATTTTGACCTAGATTATAGGATTTTTCATTTCATTTAATTTATGAGAAAAGCAATAACTTCACATATCTTCACATCCACAAAACACTTAGATGTAACCATTTAAACTGTTATTTTCTTTAGTATTGTCTGATTTAATGACAACAATACTACTTACATACAGCACTATGATCAAAGGCACTGCTATTCTAAGCAGCATCTCTATTTATTTATTTACTTACTTTTCCTTAAAGCTTTGGTAAGAGACTTCAACTGATTATTAAAATCAGTCTTGAATTCTTTGAACTTGTCACATCAAGTCAACAGAAAAATCTGGTAGATGCTCTGTATAATTCATGTTAAGACTGCAGATGTTTCTCTGAGAGTTAAGTGATTTATTGGTTTGAAATCTGAAACAATTCAAATAAAGTACAAGAGAAGGCAGGAGACAGGATGGTAATGAATATGTCTATCTTTAAGACTTCCACACTATTGTGAACTTTAAGTAAGTAATTCCCTATTGTGAATCTTACCTATTACCCGGAGGCACATCTATCAACTTATAAAACTGGAGATCTGGAATATACATTCTCCTATGAAAACAATGAGAACTAAAAGTATCTAGAAATTCTTACCAACAATCACATAATTGAAGACACTCTTTTCAGTTAATTATCTACTGATTAATTTTGCCATTGCTACTAAAATGACCAAAACATCCAACACTTTTTGCTTAGTGTCACGCACTTGATTCATCTTCCCTATGTCCATTAGACTGAGTTTGACATCTTTTCACAAGTAAACTCATGACACCATGGTAGATTATTTTGAGAAGAAACAACAGCACAGTTGGACAGGATAACTCCATTTGGCATTTTGAGCTCAAGGGGAAATGTTGGTCCCCCTTGATGTTTTTTGGCACACTGTTCATGAAGACAGGAAGTTGCTTCAGTTTCCATTGCAAAATAAGCACTTTCTTTCTCTTCCATTCATACCTTTGCAGCCTAGCCACTTATTCTTAATTCTGCTATGTAAGAATCTTTCTCTTTGACCTTCACAGAATTGGAAATTTTAGAGCAAGACATAAAGAGAATAGGCATGTGGCACATAAAGTAATTTGAATTAAGCCACTTTTCTAAGTCTCCCAGGCTCTTTAATACTGTCAGATCTCATAGGAAATATTGTGCCTGTCCTTCCTATTTGTCCATGTACACCTGACAGCATTATGATGAGCTGACAGGGCACCTGTTCTCTCCCTGCTTCTCAGGCAGTGGTGCAAACACCTTCTCAGAAGGCTTTCTCAGTGACTGGTTGGAGCATTTGTAGTGCTTTCATACTGATGGCTTATTAAACTCCACCACCTCTTTCTCTCTCCCTTCCTCAAATGAAGATAGGTAGAAAAGACAATGAAGAAAGGGTCAAGGGTTGAGATAAGGACAGAGAGATTGCTCACTGCTTACAGACTCAGCATAGGGAGATTAATACAATGTACTGCCTATTACTACCAGATGAGAGGAGTGAGAACGAAAAGGAAACTAAACAAATCTCCCTCCCATCCACCTTCTTTTGCCTTCCACCTCCAAGCAGCACAGAGGAACACAGAGGAACAGGAGCTGTGATGAGTCCTTAACACTTTGCTGTTCTTTTATGCTCCTGCTCCATGTGGAGTCCCCCCACCCCGTGGAATGCCATCCTTCCCAAACTGATCCCATGTGGCCTTCCCACAGGCTGCACCTGCAATGTAATACAAGTTGTTCTACAAATAGGACCAATCTACATGAGATTTTTTCAGTGCAAATATGTCTTCAAAAATAAGTCTGTTACATTGTCAAAATACATTATTCAATCAGAGTTGTGGGTGTGTGGTTTGTTTTCTTTAACTCTCCGTGTAATTCTTGTTTTAAAGAGGCTTTGCTATAGCTATGCTGCATCCTTCTAGTTTCTCACTTCTGAAAGCATTCAGACCCAGCAGTTCCAGTTAGGGCATTACATCTTTTTCTTTGATCAGTGAATAGTGACTTCTCTGGAGCAAAAAAAAATTTAACAATCATAACTGTAGAAGAAAAGTGGAGGAGGGTATGGAAAAAGAGAAGGGTTGGTGAATGGTAGAAAGGGAAGAGGCATTTGACTTCACATCGATATCACAACATCTTGAGAAGAATGCAAGACAGTTTTGATTCTTGCTCATGCATCATGCACAAATACCATGCTAATTGCAAATAAACTTTAAAAAATAAATTATATATGTATATATATATTAAAAACTGAGGTTTAAGGTGGTATTACAAGCAGATGAGATTCTGAAAAATTCTTGCCAGTAAATATATGAATTTATCAGAAACAGGTGGTCCTGAGCACCCTGGCAAAGCCTTTCATCATGTGCTCAATTTCAATATGTTTCTTGACAAGCATTCTTGTAGTCATACTGTAAATGTATGCCTAGTGAGCGAGAGCCAGACTACTCAGCATCTTTCAGGATTAACCCCTGTGCACTTACTGCTTTGAGTTATCCATGTACTCTGAATAATCACATTACTGAATGAAGCTATACACAGTAAGGAGTAATGAGTAGCTATAAAATAACATGCTATTTTACATGATAAATTGTTGTCAAAGAAACAAGACAAAATATGTGTTATTAAACACAACTGCAAAAAAAAAAAAAAAAAAAAAAAAAGAATATTAAGATTATCTGAAGAAAAAAAAATAGAACCACTAAAGTTACCCTTATTATAAAATATAAGTGGAATGACTGGCTGTTTATGGATAGCTGGTGCTTTGAGTTTAAATGCATACGAATACAGCTAAGAACGTTGTAGCTATTAAGGGAAGAACTGGGGAATAAGCTAGAACAATTGACTGATTTTTTTTTAAATATTGGAGACAAAGTTAATGCCAGATTTTTCATTCTTCTATGTTCCTGAATCTCTTCATTTTTCCTGATTTTTAAAAACTATGCTGCCAGTGGTTTATGTGAGATTACTTGCTATTTCCCTTGAGATGCATATTGTTTGGACCAACAGATTTGCTTGTGTTTCCAGTTTTAAGGACTCCCTTGGCTGCTTTTGTCAATATTTTCTTCAGCAAAGATTTCTTTATGGTGCTTGTTAGAGACAGATTTTAAAAAACAATATATCACCTGTTTTTAAACACTACAGATATGAAACTTCTCAGAATTGCATTTACCTATTCCTTATGAAATCCATTCTCTCAACCCAGAAATAATTTACACAAGAGTTATGTAATTTCCCGTTGCTCTCGTTGGCTTGTCTCTTTCAACTTCCTGACCATAGCACATTCTTTCTTAGTATGATGTTTTTACGCAAATGGCACTTACGATTATGCTATTTCTGGCTGCTCTTATGTCATTGATCATTGAGTAGTAATTTTCTACCCTGAGTGATATTTAAAGTTACATTTAAAAACATGCAGATCTTGTTAAACGATGGAATTCTCACATGAATTCAAATCAGCATATTGCTTATACATACGTGTGACTTTAAGCTCCGGTTGCTTTTAATGCTAAGATGATAGAGAATAGTTTTGCCCTAAAGTAAAAGATGCTCTCATGTGCGTAGATTGTGTTCGTGAGTCCATTTTATTTACGGATTGCTTTGAAAGTCAAAATAATAAACCTAACGCAATTAAAGCAATTTGAAACAGTTAGTAAGTTTGGGACTACTACTAAGTTCATCTTCCTTCAGGGCCTGATTTTAAACTGCCATTAGCTCAGTTCTGCCTGTTCTGGCTTGTATCAGACTAGTACTATGCACTGTTCAACCATATCCAGTGTCATATCAGCAATTGAAATTCTTAGAAATGTATGCTGAAAGGTCTCTAACTTTTTTTTGTCTTCACCAATGAGTTTCTCTGGCCTACAAAATTTACAGCCAAATCTAATTTCCTGACAATCCATGTTGCCACATAACCTAGTGCTGGATAACTTGGTGCTTGAAGCTGCAGTAGTGACATGTCTAGAACTTACTGCCCTAGACCCAAATCTGAGCCAGGCATTTTGATCTGTGGACTGGGCTGCTGCTCTCAAAACCCCAGTCTCTCACCCAGGTCTCAGCATGCAAGAACAGTTGGCTGCCAGATATGGTTCATCAGAGGTTCATTATTGTTTTCGTCTGCAGCCCAAATGCTTTCAAGCAGCTAACTGATGGTGGGACAGCTCTCACTGCCTTGGAGGAGCAGGGTGGAGAAGGAGTAGATTCTTTGAAGTTAATTTTCTCCCTGATAAAGCCTGCATATGTAAAAGCTTGCCTAAGACAAATGACGCTTTTCAAGTTTTTCACCATTCTGAAAATGCGTGTTTGAATTTCAGAGACCTAAAAAATCAAGAAAAAAATACCTGTTTGTCATCACCATTATACATATATACACCATGACACATGCCTTGTATATGCACATTTTGTGAAATTTCCATTACTTATTTATTACTTATTCTTACTCTGTCACTGATGATAATAAAATTCTCGTCTCTTTGAAATCAATGTGAGTGAGTCAGATGAACTCCTCTGTTGCTTTTTTGTATTTGGCATTTGGAAAATCCCAATATGCATGTATTCACACGTTTTAGCATAAAAAATCTTCCATAATTTGATTCTTACTCTATAAAATTTGTTTTATCTTGTGATCTGCACTGTCTACAGCACTTCTGTGAGTTTATATAATTACCCATAATTCTTCAATGTGTGGTTCAACATTTTTTCAACTTGAAATTTCCATAAATTAATTTTCCTGAAATAAGTTGAACAATATTGAATTTATCTTATCAAACAGCTTTTCATGGAAATTGTTGACAAGTTCTTTTTTTTCGTAAGACCATTACTGCTAATAATCAGTGTGATATTATCTAGAGTTTTTTTCAGGTGAAAGTTCATGACTGAACATCTACTTTTCTACTTTATTAAAAGATTCTTTAGAGACACTTCAAATATTTTGTTCAGTTAGGAACTCCTGAGATTTTTCTCAGTGTTTGTAAATTGAACTTTACATTATGCACATTATGGAGTTACCAGTTTATGGATAATTCCACATTGTTTGCACTCCTGCAGATTTCCCAGATTGTGATGAGTTCATAACAGAAATGTGACTCAGACATAGGGGATTTTTTCAATGCCATAAAATCAAATATTTATTCTTTCCTCGACAAAATATGCTTGTAATCACTTTACTTAAAACAGAATACACACTAATGTTGTTTAAAACTTCATCATGATAAGTTACTTATGTCTGAAGTCAGAAACTGAGTAATGTATTAGAAACAATCAAGAACAGAAAGTGGTCTCTCATTTTTGCTGCTGTCAAAAGCCCTGAGCATTTAGGAGTAGTTTCACAAAATGAATTATGCATTCTTGGCATTATAATACCTAACTGTGAATTTGTAGTCTGAAGTGAATGCTGTATCTTCAAAATAGGGGACATGTGGGACCTTACATGGGACCACAATGGTTAGTGTGTCAGGTTGGGAGCTACCAAACCTGGCCAAGAGGAGACGCTGAACAGAAGATGAATTTAAATCCTATAATTACTATATGCACGGACACTTATCCTCAGACTGCAAAGAGACAAATATGTGACACTGAAATTCACAAATCCAGCCTCTCTTACCAAGTTAAGACCAGCAATTAATTTGAGCTGTAAAGCTCTGAATGAAATACTTAGAAATCTCTGGAAGGTGGGTGTCCTTCTTCAAGACGAATGCTTGAATCATTGATTTAGATGGTTTTGACTCCTTTTGCTTACTCAGTGGCTTTGTGAGCTTCTGAACTATAGGGTATCTTCGACAGATTGAGTAGTTATCTGCATTTCTCAGCCTGCCAAATGTTATATATGCAGATAATTAGGATGCCAGTATGGGAAGTAAGAAGTGTAGTTTAAATTTCTTCAGGCTAAATAACGCATCTCACTTTATGGGAGAGCACTCATCATTCAATTGCTAGGACCCTTTTCCATTACCACCCTAAGGGCACCTACTATAAATTCACATCCTGTTCTCAAGAGCCCTTTTTCTTCTGCGTGTCACTGAAGATTGCTCTCCTCTCTATACTGCTGGTCAACTTGGTCATCTGACAGTTCTGTTTAATGAGCCATACCTAAAAGCAGAAATAACTTTTGAGGAGAACCTTTAATTTAGTTTAGACCATTTTTCTGTATGGCCATGCGGAGAGTTACACAACCGAGGATAATGATGAGTGGGAGAACATCATTAATAAACATTCTGTGGGCAGAAGGCAGTGGGAGTCTCATAAAATATGTCTTTAGTTGAAGGGTTTACAAAGTGGAAAAATGTCTGAGAAGATATCGATGAGTCTTCAAAAACTACTCAACTCCTAGGCTTGTCTATGGCAGTTCTGAGCATATAAAAAGCAGGGATCTTGTATTAGCAAAACAAAACAAAACAAGCAAGCTTTCTGCCTGCTTCAGGCAGAGAAAACATTAGACTCAAGTTATGATTTTGAAATTAAGCCAAAACCATAGTCTACTTGGCCTTCTTGTCAAAGTTAACCATGTATATATATGTATTTAACACTTCCCTCTTTGATTATTCTTTTCTATAAGTTTAGATGGCAATACTTACTGATATATTTTCATCATTTCTCCAGAGGCCCTTCATGCCAACTTAAAGGTCTTTTCCTTTCAAGTTTTCCCGGGTTTTCTTATTGCTTCCTATCAATTAGTGCTACACAGTTCATTACAAAACTCAGTTCATTTATTTTTAGTTAATCATTTGACTTTTCAGTGTAGGATAATTTCAAAAGCTCCTCATTTCTGCATGCATCCTGACACTTTAAAATGCCAGTGGTTAATTAACCAAACCATTGCTAATGCTGTTACTGCAAGAAAATTAAAAAAAAAAAAGAAGTTCTGGATCTAGTTTTTATACTAATTTTGTACCTTGGCACACTGTTCATGAAGAAAACTTGGCACTTTTAGAATACGCAAAACATAAATAATGTATAAAGTATGGTTAACTTTCTAATTTACTCTTCACTCAGAGATCTTTCAAGCCATTGTTTCACAATACAAATGAGAAATGAAGTAGAATAAGAACCTTCATATAGCAGGTCTTTGACAGAATCTTTGACAGAATTGCACTGAGTTACAAAGGCTTTCTTCTTTTTATGTTTAGTATACAGAGACAAATTTGAGACTGCTGTCTTCGACATTCCTGTCCATTTGATATCTATACAAGATGTAAAGAAAGGGAAGTCAGCTGGCTTCCTATTTATATATATAATAATTTTTATGTAGCTGCCACAAGACCTTAAAATTACAGTATAGTTAAGCAGAAAGTTATTTGAATCCTTATCTGGATGAAAGTTCAGACTGAGATCAATATTCAACACAAACATGTTCCTTTGCTATGTAGTTGCCTTTTCTTCAGCACAAAAGGGATGATCAGGTTATCTGATCTTTCTGCTCAGCTCAAGTCACTCACATGAAAAATGACACAAACACTGAAAGCAGTGGAAAATAAGTCAAAATAATCACTGAATATGGTCCCAGGTTGCAGACCAAACCTTTTTAAAAATTGTTCTGAGTAAAACACTGCAGTGAGTTCAAACTCCAAACCTGTATGCTTAGTGGGTGAGAACAGAATATTTGGGTTCTGCCAGTTGAAAAGAAATTGATGTATAAATCCCAAATTCAGAGTTAATCTAAGGTTTAGATTCATGCCTTGCTATTGGAGCTACGTTGTACAATACAGCAAAAAAATGTAATCAGGTGACAGTTCTTAGGTGATTGATTTCAAATTTATCTAAATAACAGGAGATAATTTTTTTTACATATTTACATATAAAACGTTGCTGATAGAGAACAGAAGTAAAGAAAAACTAATTTCGTGTAATATTATGTAATTTAATGCAAAATTAGTATTTAATGTCAAGACAAAAAATGTACCTAATTTCACAGATATGTTGCATTTTTCTACTGATTAAATAGTTTAGAAATTTAAAGAAAGTGCAAAATTGATGTTTTTTTCTCTTGAAAATTCTTTATCACTCTTCCATCAGAACTTTTGTTTTTGTAACCTTCACAATTAAATTAACACAGTCCGTGTTCAGAAGAGATTATGTTATATATATAAAAACTCTTACTTCCTAGCAACATGACTAATTCCTAATTTACCTACTCAGCCTACTGCTTCCTCAAGAGGAAAAAGTCAAAGCATTAATGACGCTGCCCATGCAGGAGCCTAATGTACATTGCTGAATGCTATTATTAAGGCATGTAAAAATGATCTAATTACCAAAATTGTTACAAAATTACCATTGTTGCCAGGAAGCAAGCCTGTGTTTTAGGAAGTATTACCAAGGGAGGTCAGTGTCTGTCTTTCGTAGGCTGAATGATGTTACATACATCTCTGCTTCCCTCACTGTACAAAAGGGGAACCAATAACTGGCAGAAGGCTTAGGACATGGACGATTTTGCTGTGTGCTCATTGATTTGTGAATTCATAAACAAATAGATGGTGCTTTGCAGTCAGCTTAATCAGTCCAGATAACTCCTCTACACACCTCCCAGCATGAAGCCTTGTGAATACAGCTTGTTTACAGGGGTGAAGGAAGAGAGCAGGATGGACTTTTAACTGTGCCAGCTGTATTCCATTGGCAACAGCTATGGTGGATATGTCTTTTGTATCACTTTTCCCAACACAGTAAGTTTTTCGTATCACTTTTCCCGACACAATAAATCAGACATTAAATAATATGTTTTGCAATAAAAAAGGTCAGGTTATCATCAGAAATCTTTCTTCTAACCCATAATGTAAGTTGCGTTCCAGAGATGAAAAACATTTCTGAAATTCAAAAGACTTTCAGATTTCTGAGAAAGAAAAATAGAATTTCTTTTCAATTCTCATTAAATATATTTTAGACCTTTTGTGCACCAGCAGCCTCATATCACACAAATAATTTCAACATAAAATTAGTTAATTTGCTTATTTGGTTGGCTTATCATTGTACAACATGGAAAAGAAGATAATGAACTGAGAAGGGGTTCTCTTCAGGAGAATAATCTCAGACTTCCACTGGGAACTAATTTAGTGATACTGATGTAATGATCTGAGTACAGTTTAAATACTTACTGTTGAATAATACACTTTTGGTAGCAGACCACTTCTGATGGAAGCCTAAGGGTGTGAAACATTGGCAGAATTATTTCCCCTGTGATTAATTGTGCAAAAAACCCATACAAAATATGTTAAATGCAGGTAGTCAGAGGCGGGGGGATTTTTTAATTTCTCTTGAGATACAACTGACTATTCCTTAAGGCTGTTTGTAGTTTCATCTGTGATTTGAAAGAAGTTCTATTGTTTAACAGCAATAACTCTGGTCAAGAAATGGCTTTGTAAAAATGTATACGCAGCAACGTACTCTACAGGAGATGAAGAAAATTGGCTGTAGTTCAAAAATGCATAGAAAATCTATAGTTGGAAAACATCATCCAGGATAGGAAAGTTGCTGTGAACACATTACCAAGACTGTCTCCTACCTGCATGTTTTGTAAGTTATCTTTTACGATTCTGTAAGTTATCTTTCGCGATTCTGTGATTCTGTGATTTTACAGCTGTAAAATAGAATTTAAAGAGGCCAAGTATCTTGCTGACTGTAATTATAGTAGTCCTAGTAGTTTGATTAGGAGCTAGAGAAATCTGGTATGTGCAGTATTACTCTTCACTACATGCATGGTGAAGTGATGAACATTCATACTGGACAAGTTTATCTGGATGTGTGTGATGGGTAGCACATCTAGTCTAGTTTAGTCAAGGAAATCAGACTTGTCCCATGCCACGAGTACTAGAGATAGGATTCAGATGTCATAGATCATATAGATCACTCTCCTTCTGAGAAATGAGAAGGGAGAACTGACAACAGATATGGAGAAAGCTGAGGTACTCAACAAGCTCTTTGCCTTAGTCTTCACTGACAGGCAGGCTTCCCATACCTCTTGCATCCCTGAACCTCTAGGCTGGAGATGAAGTAGCAAAATCTCTCCCACTGTAAGAACAGAGCAAGTTAGAGATAATAACATGAGACTGAATGTGTATAAGTCTATGGGGCTGGTCAGCATGCATTCTAGGATCCTGAAAGAACTGCATTATGTGATTGCCAAGGCCCTCTCTATCATATCTGAAAAGCTATGGCTTTTGGGAAAAGTCTCTGGTGACTGGAAAAAGGGAAACATCACTTCCATTATTAAGGAAGACACAGGTACTTACAGGCCATTGAGCCTCACCTCTGTGCTTAGGAAAATCATGGAGCAGATGCTCCTGAAAGATATGTCAAGGCACATGCAAGATGAGGAGATGATCCAAGACAACCAGCATAACTTCATCAAGGGCAGATTGTGCTTCACCAATCTGATAGACTTCTATAACGGAGTTATAGACGTGACCTTGCAGCCCTGAAAGCTGCCTGTATCCTGGGCTGCACCAAAAGAAGAGTGGTCAGCAGGGAGAGAGAGGTGATCCTGCCCCTAGAGAATACAGAATTCTGTGCTGGTGAGACCTCGTCTGGAGTACTGTGCCTGGATGTGGAGTCCTCAGTACAGGAGAGATAGAAACTTGTTGGTGCGCATCCAGAGAAGGGCCACATTTGAGGCATGGAACACCTCTCCTACGAGGACAGTCTGAGAGAGCTGAGGCTGTTCAGCTGAATCACAAAATCACCAAGGTTGGAAAAAGCCTTACAAGATCATCCATTCCAACCATCCACCCATCACCAATAGTTCTCACTAAACCATGTCCCTTATCTCAGCGTCCAAACATTCCTTGAACACCTCCAGGGTCAGTGACTCCACCACCTTCCTGGGCAGCCCATCCCAGTGCCTGAACACTCTTTCAGAGCCTGGAGAAGAGAAGACTCTGGGGAGACCTGAGAGTGATTTTCCAGTATCTAAAAGGGGGCTATAAGAAATATGGAGATAGACTCCTTCAGCAGGATCTGTTGTGATAGAATGAAGGGAAATTATTTTAAACTAAAACAGGGGAGATTTAGATTGGATATAAGAAAAAAAAAAGTCTTTACAATCTTTACAAGGGTAGTAAGGCATTGGAACTGATTGCACAGAGAGGTGGTGAATGTCCTGGAGATACTGAAGGTTGGGCTGAACCAGGCTCTGAGCAACTTGATCTAGCTGTAGGTTTCTGTTTACCGCAGGGGATTTGGACTAGATGACTTTTAAAAAACCTTTCCAACTCAAATGATTTAATGACTCTATAACCATGAAGGATTTTTTTATGAGTTTGTACAATACTTTGTTTATCAACCTTGTCATAAAGCTTGTTATTGCCATAATTGTCAGCTGTAGCCTGCACTGATCAGTTTGGGCTGAAAAATGATTGCTTTGACGTCTTCTCAGGTAGTGATAGTTTTTTGTACTTTAGTAAATGCCTAAGTCAGGAAAACATCAGTCTGCCTGTACACTGGAAAAACAAATGCCTTTTAATTAATGACGGAATAGTGGAACAGCATCAAGGTCCTTCTGTCAAAATTCTTGAAACATGCAACTATCTTAACACAACCAAGAAAGAAGGAAAGACAGATTATTTAAATTGTCATAAAAGAGCTTACTTTTGCACCCCTTTCTTGGAGTGAAGAAGAGCTAACCAAAACACTGCTAA
Source organism: Centrocercus urophasianus (assembly GCF_019232065.1). Classification (NCBI taxonomy): domain Eukaryota; kingdom Metazoa; phylum Chordata; class Aves; order Galliformes; family Phasianidae; genus Centrocercus; species Centrocercus urophasianus. The sequence goes on along the minus strand of NW_024884697.1, from coordinate 41,842,240 downwards.
TTGCCTTCTATTTTTCAGTTACGTTGCCTTCTTCTTGGAATGAGAGAATTTAATCTCTCTTTACTATATTAGGGGATTCTTCTTCGGAGTGTAGTCATGCATCATCTTCTGTCCTGCAGTGCTTGTCTGGTATGAATGTTCTACTCAAAGGTTGAAAGCCTCTGACTACATCTATCTTGGGTTTGGGAGTATGACCTGAAATGCCACCTCTGTCACATCTTTCAGTGACTCTTGTCACCTGCCATGCTGGAAACATGCAGACTGTTAGAGTATAAGGAAGGAAACATGGGTGTCACATGTGACAATACTTAAATGAGTAATGATTCTGACTTTGCAGATGTTTGATCCATCCAATCTTGAAATATCCTAAATGAGGAACACTAAAATCTTTACAAATCCGGAACTTCAAATCATATGTGCTATAATACATTATACTACTTTAAATTCATCAGCTAATAAAAATTTGTCCTGAAATTTGCATTAAATATCATTGAAAAGGGCAAGAACAGGAATTACCTTACCCCGAGACGGAAAGGTAGAATTTTAACTGTCCCTTTATAATAAGTTAGAAGACTAAAGTTCTGTGTTAGATCAGGAGCAAAGTCTGATCAGAACTTTTTTCTGTGATGGCTCAGGAGCTTCTCAAAGACTGCTGTACCATGTACAGCAGTATACATTACTTAGAACTGAGTTAAGAATGGCGCATATTGGGAAGGACAGCTGAGAGAATCGTAAGGTCAGCATCAGTCACAGACACTACTAATGGCAATATGATTACAAAACTGTGTACATACCATTACATCAGAAACTCCATTCCTACCATTATTTTCTTTCAATTAATCTCATGATTATTCTCACAGAAGAAGACATTTACATGATGAAGAGTACTTTTACCTAGTTCTGCTGAGACATTTAGTTCAAGATAAACATCAGTCTAGACATAAAACTTAAACTGAACAAGTCAAGATCCTTACCTTAAGTAAAATTTCATATCCAGTTACATTGGATATTAGTATTTTATATATGGCAACCTTTTTGTGATAGCTTTTGTGTGTTTGAGAACAAACTACAAGATTTGATAGGAGCAGCCAGCTCCTATTCAATCTACATAGTTTATTGTTAGCAGAACTTCACCATTCAAGAAATGATTAACATTCTATGTTACAGCAGAACCCTAAAACAGAAAAGAAATTATCACAGAATTAGTAATGGCCTAAATAAATATGAAAGCTTGGTCACTTTCATAACACTCTGGTTATAGCAATAACAGGCAGCTGGTCGGCTGTCTTCGCCTGTGGCTAGGTTACTTCTGCAGAAGTAATTTTCCATTTTCTATTTCTCTTACCAACTCTCTTTTTATATCAAATCTGCCCAAATCGTTACAAAAAACAAAACAAAACAAAACAAAAACAACATTTTCCAATAGGCCCTCCTACCCTTTCCTCTATTTTCTGTTGCCGAGTGCCATTCTGTCTTACTGCTTTCATTGTTCAGACAAGCTGAGTACAGTACAGAAAAAGCCACGGGAAAACATGAAACATTACTGTTATGTCTGAATGAACTGAATCTCTTGAGGATGGATCTGCTTCCCTTTCAAACACTCCATGGTAGTAAACAAAACAGTTTAGATGACAACTAACATCACAGTTTCATCATAACTTCTTATGTGGCTTAAAAATAAAAAAAATGTTTTGGCAGCAGAAGTGCTCTAAATTTTCTCTCAGCTCAAAAATGTATGGGTATGTGCATACGTGCAAGGGAGTGTCTGTAACAAAGCGAATAACCATGTATACGTGGAAGAGGGGAGTAGAAGTTGTCAGTTCTTACATCTTTTTCAGTTATTGCTATTTCAATAAATACATTCCTATCAAAAAAAAGTGACCTTATAGAAAGACAAAAACTGATTAATTTCCTGTAAAATACAGAATTGTGATTGTCACAAGACCTAAAATAATCTTTAGAGACCAACACAAACTTCTTCATTGTGATGGGTATCACTCATATGGCTTCCTCTAATGTATGACTGCATCATTTTAATTGTTTCTTACACGTTTGCCTCTTTTAAATATACCAAAGTGGATGCTGGCAAGAAAACCTGGAACTCTAGTTTTATCCAATAAGATGTATACAATCATTACAAGGTCTTTTTGTTGTTGTTGTTGTTTTGTTTTTACAAGATGCTGATTTCTTCTTTTTAGTATAGATTAAGATAAACTGAAAGTATTCCCCCTATGAAATTGTGAACTTTTCTTATATTGGCTTGCCAGTGACTCTCTAAGTTGTTGTGGGATTTTCTCACTTGCTTTCCATTTCCTACAGGATTCATCTCTTCATCCTCTCATGGGAACTTTGTGAGTAAGTGGAAAATATGAGTGTGCTATTTGCTTGTGATTATGAGTCAACCACGGAGTGAAATCTACATACTCAGAAGCCATCCCCACTTCTTTTTTTAAAGAGAGAACAAAGGAGGAGGGTTGGCAGTCTGATTGTGTGATGCTGTGTCCTGCTTCTCAGTAGATGACGTATTTCTGTCATTCATCATAGTCATCTAACTTTATGCTACGTTCTTTACTTTTATATAAAACTGAAAATCTCAAAACTGACCTATATTTATGATAGTAGAGTGTCCTTCAAAAAAGTTAATTCCAAAATTTTGGAATTTGGAAAGCAGAAGACATCAGTTTACAATACATATTATAACTTAATATATAATTTGAAGTTTGCAACACTTAGATCAGTGTGTTATGACATTCAATTTCAAGGAGACTGTCCGTGATGTGGGAAAATATGTCACGTGTTTATTGAAAGGAAATATGCCTCACTAATGTGAAACTAACAGGCAGGCATCAAGAATGAAACTTTTTGTACTAGAATGCACCATTAACAGATTCTGAAGACATTATCTTATTCAACAAACTGGAGAACAGCTGGCAGCCTGGCAGGAGCAAACTGGAAAATTTGTATATGTTAATGTAACAGAAATACCAAGGCAGGACTTGAAGCAGTGATTGAGTACTTAGTGGGAAAGGAGGGTCAACCCAGGGGAGCTCAGATGCATGCAATGTACCTGAGTAACCTGAAGGGTTGGAGCCAGGATTGACCCCTTCCCAGACCTCACTGAAGGGTTGGTGGGGGTATTTCTCTGGTTATCCTTGTCTATCTGAGACCATTGAAGGATAAGCAGATTTTTTCCTTTGTTTCTTTGTCTACAGCTGCTGCTTCTGGTCATATTCTCACTTGCTGCAGCCTAGGACTTTGCTGTTTTGATATCATTGCTGTGCTTTTCATCACATTATAGCATTACAGCATGTACACATTTGCACATATGTTTGTGAGAGAGAGAAAAGATTCCAGAAAGATCCTCCACGTGTAGTCTTCTAGCCTCCAGTAGCCAACTAAAATTTGATAGTGCACAAACATGAGTAGGTCTAAGCAATCTCTTTTCATTCTCTCCCCTACTTGCTTGGATTCCAGAATAGATGCAAACTAAGAGCATTAATAATAATAATAGTTTAAAAGTAAAGCAGGTAAGATCAGTAACTCATCAGAATGTTTTATCTGATTTTAATTTCTTTTTGGATTTTCTAGAAATATAACACTGTGCTGAGTTGTTTTTCTTTTAAATTAACATACAAATCAAACATTTGACAGAGGCTGTCCAGTTACGCTTGACTTTGATTCAGGAAAAATGCAGCAGCTTAATCTATGTTCTTTAAATATTAGCTTCCTCAGAATGTCATGCAGACTTCCAGAAAGAAATGGGGCAGAGGGGAGAACAAGCTATTTTAATTTTATTTGTGCCATTCACAGGAAAGCTATTTACAAGTCACAGTGAAAAAGAACCTCTTTAAAATACATGAAGTGCAAATGTGTTTTCTTTTCAACCTCAACTACTTGCTGTATGTTCTAATTTCTTTCTGCAGTTAGCTTCTGAAGTTCCATTGATCTTGTGGTGTGGGAGGACCTTTAGGTGGGAGTCTGTTACCCTGAGCAACATGACAGCATTAATTCAATTGTGCTCTGGCAAAATGAAAGTGGGTTACATGAATATTTGCATCTCTGCCAATAAACACATTAGTGCCACAAGCATATGATTTTTTTTTATTTTTTTTTTTTTGCCAGTTTAATTTTTTTTATTCCCCCACTACTTTTTTTTTTGTTTTTTTTTTTTTTTTTAAATTTTTTTTTTCTACTTTTTGTTTACTGGTCTTCCATCTAGTTAAGAGAAGTATCTGCATGCCATATCTTTTCATATTGAACTCTTCTCAGTTGGTCTCCTTTCTTGTGTATGTTCATTTTAAAGTTCCTAAATCTATTAATATATGACTACAGAAAGTGCCTGACTTTCATAACATTTCAGCTAAATATTTTCCGTCTTTTTAAGTCACAAAAAATATTATTATTTTCAATAATAATTTTAGGATTTATGGAACATATCTTAAGTTATACTTGTTGCTAAAATAGTTTTTCCTTTCATTCTGTGCTTTTTCATCCTGTTTGATCCCATTTTCAGCCTTCTTGATTCATGAGAAATATCCAGGTATGCTAAGTACAGTCAAGTTAAGATTCATCTTGAATGACTTTAATATGGAAGTTAGACTCCTAGTCTATGTGCTAATAATGTCAAACACTGATACAGTTACTAGGGAGAGAAGGACCTGGAGCTGGTGCTTCATCTCACCTGCAGTAACATTCTTTAATGTAAATGGAGACCCAGGAGTCTGAGGCTTCTGAGTAGTATTACACTCTAGTGAGACCCCAACTTGGATGAATGAAGGATCAAGATTATGGAGACGTGATAAGTTGTACCTTTACAACTCAGTTTACATGGTATCTCATTTTTTCTAAGAGCAATTCTAAGAGTAGCACACTTTCCTAGACTTAGTTTAGCGAAAACGTACTCTGGCAGAAAATTTCCCATTTAAAGACTAATTTTAGGAATGAGGCTAGATTTCCTTTTTTTTAGGCAGGGCTATTTTTGTGCTAAATTTATCCCACTTGGATGGAACTCTCCCAGGTTTAAAGGCACAACTAGGATTTGGACTCCTAAATGAAACATCACTTCTTTCCACAGAAAGGCTAGAAGCCATTACATGGTAACAGCTGGACAGAATGCTTCTTCAGGCTAGTTATCAGGAAATATCAGATATGAAGTCTACATGTTCATCACAGGGAGTATTTCTATTCACTTACACAACTCCAGATCCTTCCCAGATGGCAGAAGCTATACATAAGATGAGGAAAGGCAGATTGTTCAATTCCAAATCCGTGTGGTGAAAATACTTGCCACGAAATAGAGAACTCACCTTCAAATCTTGTATGAATCTCAGGAGCCTTGAGTTCATTTTTCCTACTCTTCAACAAAAGGATCTAAATCCCAACTGTCTGTTTAACTAGGAACAACTCTTAGTGTCTTTTGTGCACTTTTATCACTGATTATTCAACCCTAAATCACTATGAATTTTCTTTGTTATTCTAAAGCATTTGATAAATTACACTCCAACTCCTTAAAATAGTGAACTAATTTTAATAGTATAATTGGACTTGCATATGTAGTGTGATTATATGTATAACTATATATCAAAATGAGCAACTCAAGTTTCTTACTTTCTCCAGGATGACAGCAGGAATCAGGAGTCTTGCTCAAAAGAAAATTTTATTCTTTTTTTTTTTGTTATTATTAAAAATAATTTAAATCTATACATCTATATAGATCATATATATAATACATATATTATTATTTAATACATGTAGTATGTAAGATGTATTTAGTAAATTTGATGTAAAGTAGAGGAATCAAGGATACCGATTCTATTTTTATTTGTGACTTTTAGTGAATGAGAAGTTATGTGAAATACAAAAGTTCATAACTCAGCTTTCTAAAATCCATGTTTGTGTTTGCATGTGTGTATGTAAGACAGGCAGCGTGCGATACAAAGAATCGGTTTAAGATGTGAAACTGAAGGCATTATTATCTTCATCTGTAAATAATAAATCTCATTTTCCACATCTCCAGCTTTGTGAGCCTGTCCTTCAGCCTGAAACTTACAATAGAAAATGTGAGTAATCAGTAGTCCTGTAAACATGTTGGCTGTTTCCTACCAAGGTGGTCAGATTTATAATTTTATGCCTATTTTAATATCTGATGTTGATCATTTTTCAAAATAATAGAAGCCATTTCATACTGATGAGATTTCCCTTTTGCAAGAATTTGTAGGCCTGTTCCTGTATTATTATGTCAATGCTGAGTTTTTCAGGTAAATAGGCTCTCCTTTCTCAAGCTTAGGACCTGTGGACCTGTGAACACTATCCATAGTACAGTATTCAACTAAAATGCCGTGCAAGGTAAATTAACTTGGACTCAGAACAAGATAATGTCTGGGTCTAATTTGAAAAGCAGATGGCTTGAAGGCACAGCTGTATGAATAAGAAGAAATTAAGACATACATTTTAGTCTGCCCAAATAAATATTGAAGGCCTACTAGAGTCTTAAAAGGACAAGTGCAATTTACTGTCCTGGTTCTTTACTCTTTCTGTTATCTAAGCTGAAGCTATATATGCATATTTTTAACAAGAAAGAATAATTCAGTCCAAAGCTTTCCTTATGACTTCTAAATGGAAAACAATCTCTTAGTTCATCCCCAGCATCACTGTCTTGCCCATCATCTTTTAACATGCCATTTATGTTTATTTTTGTTTTATTATCTCCAATGTTTTTTTTGCTGGGTTTTTGTCCTTTAAGCAACCTACAGTCTCCACATTACCTTTGTTTTTACCTATTTAATTAAGTTGAGAGAGCCAAGAATGGCAGGACATACTGAGTGGAGGTCACCTCTCCATAAAGCTTGAAGGAGTAACTCAGTTTTGGTCCCAGACAGAAACTGATTAAAACAGACACCAGTATATAGAAATATTATTAATTTTAACAATGTCAATCTCAGGAATATGATTGGTAATGGATTCCATCTGGTTTGGTTGTCTCTGTTCTGTCTCAGAATTACTTTATAATTAGCTTTGAATCTGTTAGGCTGCATAATTTCAATCCTGATATAAACTAGGTGGCTTCATAAAAGTTTAAATTTAATATACAGACTTAATTTTTCATTTTAGAAGATACATATCAAGGATTGTCAGAGATTGACTTCAGTTAATTGCACATCATCTTACTTGATTTGAAAGATCAAACAGATGAACCAGATACAAGATAAGGAAAACAGATTCTTTTAAAATATGCAAAATTTGTTTGGATACAGTGAATCTATATTTTTTTACACTGGAAATTTCTGTAACATTGTTTACGTTCTGTTGCACAGTGGACATTCACTAACAGCTGAAAAATAACAATTTGAGAGGCAAAATTCCTTTAAACCTTTAAAAGTAAAATAAAGATTGAGAAACTTAGTCTATCCTTGGTGACAGTGCTATTAAGGAATTTTATCATTATGCAATATATTTGCATCTTTTACACAGTGTATCCTGAAAAACATTTGCCCCACAAGTGAAATCTTGCCAGAAATCTTATTCGTATGGATATAGGAAAGACAATTATTTTTACCATATTCAGCATGAATAATCACCTAAATTGATCTGAGTTCGATACTGTCTTCAATTATACAGTTTATACACATCATTCCTATGTTACCATTCAAATACAGCAGGATGAATACCAAGAACTTCCCCCTGACATCCAACCTAAATCTTCCCTCCCCCATGCAAGAAAAATAGTTAACTGAAACTGAATGTAATGCACTGATCTTTGCATTAAAACCTAATGGTTTTAAACTAAGACGTGGGAGGTTTAGGTTAGATATTAGGAGGAAGTTTTTCACACAAAAGGTGGTGATGCACTGGAACAGGTTGCCCAAGGAGGCTGTGGATGCCCCATCCCTGGAGGCATTCAAGGCCAGGCTGGATGTGGCTCTGGGCAGCCTGGTCTGGTGGTTGGCGACCCTGCACAGAGCAGGGGGTTTAAGCTGGATGATCTTTGTGGTCTTCTTCAACTCAGGCCATTCTATAATTCTATATGATTCTATGACCTCCAACCAATCCTCCAACATAAATGTATTTCTTTCTTGGCTCTAGCAATTCTGAAAGGGTAAGAATTAGTACATAATCTTTCATACACATGAATTTAAACATATATAAATTTACCTGGGCCACTTAAATTTAAAACTCTTATAAATGCCAAAAAGCATTTAGATATGTCTACTCACCTAAAAATAGCCAAGTTTACTAGTGTCAAGGAACTAATGGAAAAAAAAAGAAAATTACACTTGAGGATGTTGTTACATTTTTTTCTTTTCTTTTAAAATTTATTATTTGTTTTTATTAAATCTGACACATAATTTTCTCTTAGAACTCATGTTTAATACTTGGCTGAAACAACCCTTTGGCTGAGATGACAAAATTACTTTTTTAGTATAGAAGCTTATTTTAAATGTTTGTATGCAGGCATTATAAATTAAGAATAATCTCTGAACACTGATGAAATAAAGCAGCAACCACCTTACTGTTCAACTGAATAATGAAATTAGTAAGGACAGTGTAACTATGAAGGTGGTTCATTTTCTTGTGGCATTATGTTCTGAGGCAATTTTTTTTAATTTTTTTTTTTTCCCCTGGGAAATGACAAGCTTTACTTCTGTAAGAAAGTTAGCATATGTCCAGACTCCAACTTTTACTGAAATTCCTCTTTATTCTCTAGATAGCTTCAGCATGTTCTTTAAATTAAGGCGATACTAAAATTTCTGTTTTAAGATCAAGCTGAACATATATGCACTGCAGAACACATATGTTCTGAATACAAAGACATGAATTCAGCAGATGTAACAGCACAGTGCTAAAGCCAGTATCTACTCCCCAGATTCATACTAATGTCAATGTACTATGAAAAAATACTAAAAATAATATATTTGCTTTCACTATAATATTTTTGCTTGTTGGGTATGTTAATTCAAATACAGTTCTTTAGCACTGAAACTAAGTCAAGCTCACAAATACAGATATTTCATCGAATCATAACTTGATCACAGTTTGAGTTGGAAAGGACATTTAACGGCCATTTAGTCCAACACCACGGCAGTGAAGGGGGACACCTACAGCTAGATCAGGTTGTGCTTGTAATTAACTTCGTATTGACATTTAAGGTCTTTTCCAACCTGAGAAATTCTATGATTCTATGATTCTGTGATCAGGCAGTGTTATGTATATGAGTTGTCATCCTTAATGATATAGTTTAATCATTAAGACAAATCAGAAAATCTATAAGGCAGTCTTAGCATTTTATTGAAATACCTGAACACATTTTTGCCTTATTAATTTCTATGAAGTTAGTTATAAATCCTGTTTACAACTAAAGGAGAAAAAATGTGCTTCTGGAATTATGAAAAACTTGATCAAAAGATGTATTTAAGTTGAGCAAATCATTCTCAAGATTTCTTGCTCTCTTACAATTTTATTGTGAACTGTAGGGAGTATTCCACTCACTAAGAGCATTAAAAGAGACCTGTCATTCATAGAAGCAGCATGACAGGTAATTCAATAAAACACATGTCACATCCTCTGGTTGAACTAACAGGATCTAGAGAGAATCAGATATGCCTTTAAAAAGTGTTTAGTACTTTAACAGTGTGCAGCATAGAAATCCCTCTTTAATAAATAGTTAAGGGGAAAAATGAGAAAAAAATATTTTTCAGGATGGAGATCATAGTGCATCTACTAGATAATACCACATAATACTGAGATAATTGAATTCATTGCATTTGGAAGATCCTAGTTTGCCAGATTATTCATTTTGCAGGAGTGCTTCATACTTAGAAGCTTGGCTTCTCTGCCAATCTATGCTCTAAGCTGTGTGAGGCAAAATTAAGTTATATATTGAGAAGAGCAATGAATAATGAAGACTCTGACCTGGTTCAGAATCTATAAACATTATTAATACACTAGAAAAAAAAAGCGTAATATGTCTTGAATTATCCTTTATTATTATATTATATTATCCTAATCTTTATCCTATTCTATTATCCTAATTACAATACCAAGAAAAAGACTGGCAACTGGGGAATTCCATTTGACTGACAGGATGAATCTACACAGATAAGGAAGGAGGTGAAACAAATTACAGACTGACAAAGTGAAGTGAAATGAAGCTAGTTGAACTAGATAGACAATATCATAACAAGAAGTAAGACCAATGTCTCCTGCTGATTTCCTAAAATTTATGCTGTCTACTTGATTTTATAATAAGATATGAACGGAAGGCACAGGCTATGTCATGAACTGTTGGTAATATAATGTGGGATTTGCTGCTTTGTTTGGAAATACTTACCTCTGACCATTTGCTTTCCTTTACAATATTGATAAATACTGAGATAACATTCCATTTCTATGGAGATACTTGTAGCGTACATACAAACATATGCACAAACACACAAGAGACTTCAAATCTTCAAACTTGCAGTGGGAGCTTGAATTCAAGACCAATAATGTCATACTGTAAGTATATTTGACTACTAAGGAAATTGAGTTAACTTTATGAAGGAAGTCTGGAGTCCAGACTTCAGCAGGAGAATGACATACAACTATTTTCTTCCTTTTGGGAGCTGGAATTCTCAAGGAGATTTTATTCTGACCTAAAGCAAAAATTATAACTAGAGAAAAAATAATTATTTGCACTGGAAAGATTAATACATTTTTATGCATTCTTCATGAAAAGTGTTTTAGTGAAGGGAATAATGAAAGCTTCATGTAAACTCTTCTTATGCTAAGGCTATTTGAATGGATATCTTTGAAACTCATCATCCTTCACCTAGTAAGATGATTTTGAATCATTGTTAGAATTGTTTGAATTGTTAGAACAGATCTCCATAGGAGTACTTACGTGTTTATAGCTATTGTATCAGAATAAAACTGTTCACCATGTTGCAGGATGGAGCACAGTTTGGGCAGGCAACAGGAGGTGACTATATTACTAAATGTTTTCCAGGAAAAAGAAATTATAACTAACGATAATGTTAGTCAAAACAAGCAGCTTGAAATGCATAATATTCATTAGCAACTGATGAGCAATTCCAAACAGCATACATTTGCAAAAATTAATTCAGATCGAAAAAGTTTATTCTGTTCTGATGGAGTGTCACTAGTGGTTGATACATTTGGTACCACAAAAATAATTTTTTGTGGTAATTTATTTATTTTTTTTCTGGAGATGGCAGTATGGCAGTAAATATGGGCTTTTAAATTTTAGAATATGGATTTCCTATTAAATTAACCATTAAAATAACTAAAATAAATAAATCTTTGCGGCCCTTCATTGCACCTGCTCCTGTGGACCTGCTCCAACAGCTCATCTTTCCTGTGCTGGGAACCAGACCTGGGTGCAGTACTGCATGAGGGGACTCACAATCACTTCCCTCTCCCTGCTGGCCATCTTTCTTTTGATGCAGCTCAGGATTCTGTTGGTCTTCTGGGCCACAAGTGCACACTGCTGGCTCATGTCCAGGTTCTCATCCATCATGACACCCAATTCCTTCTCTACAGGGCTGTGAAAACTCAGTATGTTCTTCTCCTTGTCTGTGCTCATGGCTGGGCTTGTCTTAATCGAAGAGCAATGACTTGCATTTAGCCTTATTGAACTTCTGTATGTCTACATAGGCACACTTCTCAAGCCTGTTCAGATTGCTTTGGATTGCATCCCTTCCTTCTGTCACCACTCAGCTTGATGTCATCTGCAAACTTGCTGTAAAGAGACTCAATCTCACTATCTAGGCCATTGATTAAGATGCTAAAATGCATCAGTCCAAAGACAAACCCCTGAGAGACATCGTTTGTCACTGGTCTCCCCCTGGATGTAAACTACTGACCACGTCCCTCTGGCAGAGAACATCTAACCATTTACTTATCCACCTACCAAAACCATACACCTCCAATTTAGAGATAAGGATGTTGTGTGAGACAATCAAAGGCCTTGTTACTTGCTGTACAGGTATGCTTTAACCTTTTGGTTTGTCTGGACCACATGAGTAAAGAGGAATTTTCTGGGGCCACATATAAAATATATAATATAGTCAATGAGTATAAGTAACAAAACTTCTTTATATATAGACATATTACTGAAACATAAAAAGTAGACAAAAACATAAAATTAGAAGATGGGAGGTGTATGATTTGAAGAATTTTATTTATTTTATACATCCCAACATACCATAATTTCATCTACACTGATGATAGAGAATATCACATATGCAGAACACAGCTTAAAAAAATGTTTTTAAATGCCAGTTTGGGGATATTATTTTTTTTAAATTTTGCTACATATGCCTAGAACTGACCAAAGAATATCTTCACTGTAAATATTACATACTTTTCATTATGTACTCTGAATGAATAAATATAAAGCTTGTATTAAAATTGTATAGGTAGTTTCAATTTTGTCATTTAATACCAAATAAGGTGAATCCAGCTCCACTTAAGAAAATAAAATAAGTCTTAGATTGGAAAGAAAGAATAAGATTACTTTTGCTAAGAAGTCTATTATATTTCAATCAGTCCTGTTGATAAAGGTAGTAATTCATATCCTATCAATTAATTCTATAAATACGACACTACTTACATTTTTTTTTAAGATTGCAGTCAGAATGGGAGATGCATTTCCTCTGTCATGTGTACAGCAAACTCTTTCAGAGAGATAGCTAATTTGTTGGTTTAAAGTTAATGACTAGAAAAATAAGAACTTCCTATTATTTTTCTTCTACTGGTATAGATATTATTTATATTTATCTGCAGCTACTATAACAGATACGGAGTTTCAAGTGTCATCATCATGTCTCTGAACTTAGAAATTTAGTGCCACAAAGTGTGGATTTGCAATGCTTATCATGACATATTCCATCCAGATTTACTCTCTGACCATGAGTTGGGAGTTTAAGCAGCAATTCTGGAAAAGTTTTCCTCCTGAACATTCTTGTGATGACAGTTTCTTGAACATGCATGGTGCTGTTGAGTAACAGTAAATGAAAGAGCTGTGTAAGTTATGTTTTAGCAACCATGAGTCATATTAATGTTCAGGCAACTCTACATATTTTTGGCAAAGGAATACAAATCTGTGTCTAATCACTCAAGTGAAGTCTTTAACCTTTCCTGATGAGATGACGGTCAATCATGCTTAAGTGGTCAGATGGAACTCATAGTGCGGCATGCACTGGAATAAGATGATCAAATTCATTTTAATCTGTGACACTCTAGTGGATTAATGAACCCTATGACCCGTCCTGAACAGATCTGCAGACTTATAAAATCAAAAATCAGTATTTTCAAAATGCCAATTGGGTGATAAAGGAGTTGTCTAAATCATTTGAGTTGGAGAACTCATTTCACTTCTTCTCTCCTAATTCACCTTAATTTTTAATACAAAACAAACCAAAACAAACAAACAAACAAAATACCACTGTTTCTCTGCATAATAAGACTCATAATTACTATTGGTTTTAATATTTATCCTAATAGGTGAGTGTCACAAAAGATACCAGAACCTCAGGGAAGTTTTGACAGATTTTGACTGGAGGGTAGATCAAGGACCCAGTGCATTGTTTAATATCTGTCTTTCTGTACCTGGCTACATGTTGAAATTTGAAAGCCAAATATTTGTGAAGCAGACACTAGTATACAAAAGTTTCTTCTCTCCTACAGGAATCTGTGTTTCTACACAAAAATATACACACACTGAAGTTCTGAAAGCAAGAAAAATAAGTAACTGAATAGATAATTAGAAAACTCTGTACCTTCTGAGGAGGGGAAAAGTACATGGTGATCACCACTAAATAAGCAAATCATTGAGGGAAAGACACTAATTATTACCTTTGAAAATATTAACTAACATAAACTATGTCCATTAAATTTAATAATACACAATTTACAAAGTAAGATGTTCTTAGACTTTCACATTCTCACATTATTCTCTTAATCACTTTTTAGGGCTTTTGCTATGTCAATTTTAGGAATATCTTGCTTTTGCTTTGGTTCGAAACAGTAAATAATCTATAAATCTGCTGAAAAGTTATAGCAGTGTTGGTTTTAGACCAGAATGTTGGAGCAAGAATGGAAGTTACATTGATTTCACAGATTTGTACCAGGGGGATTCCAAATCAAAAGAGAACTTCTGACATAGAATCATGAATCAGCAAGAATGGAAAAGACCTCTCCATAATTTTTGTTGTTCATTTCCTTTGATTTCAGGTTTTCAAGGATACACAATCACCATAGAGTCTGGTCAAAGCATGTCTTTTGCCTTAAGCTGAAGCTTCCTCTGAATCTTGTCCCTTGTCACTCCTTGTACGAAGGAGGACAAGAAAAGAAAAAGGAGTGTGAACACAAAGTAACACTGCACATTCAAGGCTAAGATCTTAAAAGAATTCAGTAGAGGATTTCCCAGAAATAGAGAGAAGATGCACATGAGATGTGACAAACAGTACGGATATGTGGAAAATCCCTAATGTTTAGAAGTTGGACAGGAGACCTTGGATAACCTGAAAGCACCTGTGATATCCTGTGGCTGTAGGAGCTGCTAGCAGCTTATTGGAACCTAATGTTGTTTATTTGCCTATGCCAAAAAACAAAATCAAATAAGGAAGCAATTTTAAGGAGTGCTTAAAATAACAATGTCAATTCTTATGTCAGATTAAAAAAAAAAAAAAAAAGCACAAAAGCACTTACTGCTACCAATAATATTGACTATTACTGGAAGTTGAGAGAAATAAAAAAACGTAGTTCCTGTAATGCTTTGTTTGACTTGTTACACATTATTAGATTCCATGTTTTCCTCTCTGTAGATGAAAATTCTATTCCTCTTTTTTTTTTTTTTTTGCATAAGAAATGGATGATGAATGCTTTCTACAAATTAACAATTTATGGGTTTTTTTTGTTTGTTTTTTGTTTGATATTGTTATATATTACATTGCTACAAACACTAAAACATCATGCAATTATTTAAGGAGATGCATAAAATAATGTTTCAATTCATCATGTCTCTGGAAATCAGTGTGAATTCCCGAAGAATTATATTCCATTTCTGAACTTGATGCATTTCTGTCGTAACTGAAAGACTGGATTGTGCTAATTTTCTTTGTGACTTTTTAATGAATAATTCATCTTTTTAAATGATATTTTATATTGCAATGTACACATAAAAATTCATTTTATCTCATGTATCTTTCTATCTTTTCTTAACGATTCAAACACAATACAAAATATATATATTTTTTACATCAATATAAAATAGCTACCTATGTTTCTGTATGTACATTATGAAAGCTTCTGCTGTAAAGTAAAAAGCAGTTCTTAAATTTCATGAACATAGAAAAGTCATTGAGATAACTTTAACTTCAGATGAAGTCTGAGCACTAAAACTGAATTATTTCACGATACATGAATGAGGTCAATAAATAACCATTTGATTGCAAATACCAGCAATCTCAAGAGTGGACAAATAAGCCTATCACAGAAGGAAATATTTAGAAGAACTATTTTGACTTGGGCAGAAATGGGAAATTTACTTTGAATTCCAGACAGTCTGGAGCCTGGGCCAACTCTAACTGAAGACAGTCAGGATTGGATCTGGGTGTGAATTCTCGAGTAATGGCATTAGAAATGCACAACAGTTGAAGACAACATGGCCTCCAAAGCCAACCATAAACATTTTCTAGATGATTGGCATTCATTTTCTCCTCAGAAGTCAGCAGAGGAGCTAAAGGCTTACTACTCACTTCCATGTGGCTGCTATTTGTTGTCCATGTCATTAGTCTAGTATTCAATACTGCCACCACTAGAGGTAAGCAACTGTAAAATTGAAGTCATATAGCGACTAAGCAATCCTTTAAACTTTCTCTTCCCATTTCAGGAATGTCTTTGCTTTTGTTTCCAATCATTTTTCACAACCAAGATTAGGGCAACATTTTGAGAATGCTCTTTAATCACTGTACTGTAAAATCTGTGAGTTCATTTGTTTGTACAAGCCAAATTCCAGCTATGTTTGTGAAAGGATGTAATTACATTTTAAACTGCCAGTCTGGTTTTCTGTGAAATTCAGCCAGCCAATAAAGTCTAAGGTAATCAGAAAGGCTGCACTTGATCAATGTCAACAAAACTTAAAGCATGTTGTTATATGAAGTTGAAAGCTGTCTCTGAACTTTCTAGTCTATGCTCATTATCTTTGGTAGCATCACAGTTTAAAATACACTATGCAAGGTGAAGAGAATGAAATCCCACTTTACATAGAATCTGCTGTAAAAGTGCTGAATATAACAATTATTTCCCCACAATTTTTTGAAGCTGTATTTTTTTTAACTACTTGAAAACTGAAGAGCCGTTTTCCTCAGACCTAGACAATCCTTTAGAAAATCTTTCCTCATTTCTTCTAAGACAAATGCAGATTTGAGTATTGTATTTTGACTTGTCATTCATGATTTATTTTTGAGCCAGCTGATCAGCATTCTCTGTGCTGCCATTGTTTCAACCATGAAAATCTCTTCCCTAGACAAAAGGCACTGACTGAATTGGCACTGATGGCAACTGTGAAGTAGTGTGCTATTGCGTGCAAGCAATGAAATCATAACACAGTTGCATGGCTCAAACTGGACACTAGATTACACTAAGGCCTTCTGTACAGACAGAACATTGCAGTAGAACAGCACTGTAACAAATCCAGCAAGTCTTCCACTGGTAATGATCTTCTTCTGATCCTCTCCACCTTTTCTAGCTAATTGTGTTCTCTTGCATTCCGATATCATATTTAGTAAAATTAAGTTTCCTCCTTAGATCGTTGCCACTGTTCTTTTTTGTAGGGGAGGGCCAGCTTCCCTCTCCCTCCTCCCCTACTCCCCCTTTTCCCTTTTCTTTCTTTTTGGGCCAGCAGGCCTGCTGCCCCGTCACTGATATAGATTGATCTAGATAACTGTGTGACACTTTTCCACTTTCCTGTGAATGTGATTGAGACATTTGCATCACAACTTATTGGAAGGCAAAATTGGTAACCTGACACTATTCATGAATATTTGCTATACTTCCTGTATAACCAAGATGTTATAATTGCAACATAATCAAGAGAGTAAGGCAAAACAGACAACGATCACAAAAGAGAATAAGTGGAAGAGCTTACCCTTGGGTTGAGCTCACCAGAAGACACCAAAAGAGGGGATCTCCAGAAGAGATCCTTCCCCTCTGGTAGCCAGCTCTTAAATAGGTCCAGGAGGGGTGGAGCCAGGCTCCACCCCTTCCAGCAGCACAGGTGAATTGCCTTCACCTGTGCTCCTCTGGCTGACTCATGGCTCACCTCAGGTGATTAATCAGAGGTTCAGGCCGTGACTCAGCAGTTCCCATACACTTCCTCATACAGATATCCAGATATCCAGATATCTCTGATCATCCAGACCAGAGAGCACTACTGTGTTCTTTCCTCCATCCTCTGACTTCTTTTATTTCAAAATCAATCAATTTTTGCCAGCTGATGATGTACGTGTAATATTCACCTTCACAAGAAATCAGTATGCGGCTGGGGTGCATGCTGGGTAAGGGCTGTAGGGATTGCTTTGCAACATATCTACACACCACAGTATCACTTCCAAAGACAACTTTTCTGGTTCCCATAATTACAAACATATTTGTTGCTTTTTACAGAGGGACATGTAACGGCTGCATCATCTGATATTCTGAGAGCAGCGCATCACCTTTTACGTTCTGCTAGTGTAAATTTTTTACAGAAGCAGAAAAGATAGTACTTGTTAATAAACCCTCCTCTTCAATTGATGTCCCAGTTCCCCCTAAGTAAGACAGAGAACAGTGATCCAAATGGAGAAGAGCTCACTTAAGCTGACTAAAATTACTGGAGATATCAGGCCTTACAGGCAAACATAGCACTTGTCAGTTTGCATCAGTTTCTCTTCTAAGAATGCCACTGCACTCTTACTATGATGTCACCCAGCTGACTTTTCAGTAGGCCATTTACGCCTTGCCATGAATTCAGACATATAGATGAGCAAAATTATTTGTCCTTCCTCTTGCCTATGCCACACACAGTGAGTCCCTATTACAATTCACTTGTGATAAGTAGTTCAGCTTAGGCTGCACATACCAAAGTTTGCCACTCAGGGTTATGTGTTGCCTTTACCTTCTTCACTTGTTTAGAGCAAACTTCAGGTATACTCACCAATTTTTACATTGGCATTTTCACCCCCACATAGGCAAGAAAAGATTGGTGCAGGTGTAATGCTACCATAGCACTGACAGGAATCCCTGGTCATCAGTGATCTACCAGGGAAATGTGCTTGCAGCTGTACAAAGCAGTCTTAAGCTTGTGTGTGCAGACAGAATTGACCGTGGGATCACTGAATGGTTGAGGTGTGAACGGCCATCTGGATCCATTTGGCCCAAACCCTGATCAAGCAGGGACACCTACAGAAGCTTACCCAGGACCACATCCAGACAGCTCTTGAAGATCTGCAAGGACTGTGACTCCACATCTATGTGCAACCTGTACCAGTGCTTAGTCATTTGCACAGTACAGAAGTGCTTCCTGGAGTACAGGCAGAATCTCCTGTGTTTCAGTTCATATCCACAGTCTCTTGTCCTGATAGTGGGTACCACTGATCTGGCTGATCAGAGTCTTAGTGATTAGATCAAGCTCAGGACCAAAACCTAATTCCGCAACAGTTAAGGGTGCAAAAGTTGTTATATTCAGTGTTTCTTTTAGATCTTTCTGTCAAACCTCTGATAGGAGTTAGACCTGGCATTGGGCTGAAAGCAGTACAGATACCAAAGGCTAACTTTCATGTGATTTAGCTGAGACAGATATGTGTAATTCAGAACCGTTTATGCCATCCTTCTTGCACTTTGCCTAACTTTTACTAAGAATGCTGTCTCAGCCTTTTAGTTAAATGTAAATTAAAACATCTACCTCTGGAGAAGCATATTTTTCTCTCCAGTCTACTCAAAAACAATTGCTAATGCTAACCTTAGATTTCAACAGCATCAGAGAGAGATTTTGTTAGTGGAGGCTAAAATAATTATCTGAGCTAGTAAGCATTGAGAAGGTGCTTGGCAATGGGAGCAATGTAATTCCTTGAACAGCTGCAACAGGAGCTGTGTCAGGGCACTGCCTCACCAAGAACCTCTCACTGTGCACCTCTTTGAATATCCTGGTGTTCGCCCCAGAAACTCTTTATTGGCACCCAGAACTTTCTGTTAGCTTTCCCTGATGTATTCTCACAGGAAAGTCACAAAAACAAATCTCACCACAAAATAGGTATGTTAGAAATAGCCTGAGGATTATCTTTGGTGAAATTTTATTCTATCGCTGAAGATAAGGCAGGCATTCTTGACACATATAACTCAGCTGTTATCGCCTAGCTGAGAATGTGATTAGCAGATTGGAACTACTAAATGTCATTTATTGTCACTAGTGGTTTTATTTGTTTCTCATTCAGAACATAATGATAGATATGCACATATATTTCTTTGTCATATAATCAAGGAACTGCAAGGGGATTAATCAAAATTTAGGAAGAAAATTACTTGAAAAATTCTGGTTTGTACAACCTCCAATGTTTCAGTGGAATACAATATAAAATGAAATGTTTGGCATTATGAATTATTAACATGCACAAACTTGAATGAGAAGTATAGTATTAGAAGAAAAATAAAATTTCTGTATAGAAGTGAACTTTTCTCAGCTGACAATCTAACTGTGTTATTCATTATATGATATTCTCTCTCCTTACTCCTTTGGTGAGGATGCTTCTCTTACCTCTCTGACTGCCAGAGCAATTTTTTGTATAACAGGTTTCATATTTAATCCAACCTCTCAGATTGTTGCTTAAGGGAATTTGACTGAGTATTTCTACTACTGAAATAGAACAAAATTAAATTGCTCATTATTGATTTTTGCAGTCCTGTTAAGGGAACTACACTAAGGGTACTCTATAGCATTAAGAAATGATCTTTCTTTCAAAAAGGAAATTGAATGTATGTGGCAGATAGCGCATTCATGAGTGCACTGCAGGCTGTGCTGTTGTGGAGATTTTTTAGTCGATATCTTGAAAGTTTGATTTTGCTCTTCACCTCTACTTCATCTCGTCTAACAGTCCCTTGTTGAATCTGCTCCCAAAGTAAAGAAGGAACGGGTTATTGGCACCTGGAATAAACAAAATTGAATAAGAATCACCTTTCTAGAGATCCAAATAACCCTGCACTCCATCCTTAACCCAGACATCTGCTACTGGCTTGGCAACACTAGGGAGATATAAACTAAGCCTGTGTACATCTTGTCACAGCAGATGGAATAAAGATCAGAAAGAAAAATAAGTTTTTCCTTTCTTGTACTAATGCCTTTAGCAGAATTTATCTCTGGCACCCTCAGAGAGCTCTATCAGGTGCCTACACACAGACAGGCTGACATGCTGGCAGGGATGTAGATTAGAGTCTAATTGTGCCCTTTTTACTGGAAAATTGCTTAAATTCTGTAATACTTAAAATGAAAACCCAACCTATCTTCTCTCTTCTTTTGAAGAGGTGGAAAATCATCCATGAGGACACTGGAAAGAGCAGCAGCACCTGATGTAATGATTTTCAAGACAGCCATTTATCCCAAAGCCTGGAGCTGCCTTGCTGAATGTGCTTAAGTACACTGTGGATTCCAGGTACATTTTTTGGGTGACACAATAGCAGTTATAATGTTCTTGATTTATTTAGTTATAATGTCCTTGGATTTATTTAGAATTCACCATATAGCAAAACACTGAGAAGTGGCACGGTCCATGGTGAGATTGAGTCTGGGAGGTGTCATTCCACCTTTTAAAAGCTTTTATTCTCTAGAATAAATCCGAGCAATGTGCTATGGTAGCTGGCTTATTTTATTCAAAAAGACAGTCAAGAAAGAATTTGTTCAAAAATACTATGTATTAATGTTGATTAATTCAATATGTTTGAATTTAGGCATTCATTTAGATGTAGTGGCAGCTCTAGAAATGGTATAATTTATCTTTGATTAATATGTACTCAATTAAAAAAAAATCCACAAATAATATATGCACATGGAAAAAATCCACATCCTTATTTCTTGTATCCAGATACTTCCAACCAAATAAAAGTATCTAGCTAAATTATTGCGTAACTCTAATTAAAGCATTTATTTTTTCTTGCATATTCTTTGTAAGACATTAAAAAATATGGCAGAGAAACATGGCATCAAAAAACTTTTATGTAAAAATATCAAATGATCATATTTCCTAACCACTAGGTATATGATTAAATCATAATAGATCCTGATCCAGTTACTGCTACTGGTAATTAGAGAGGTTGGATCACTTTATCTAATGTTCTGGGATTTTTAGGTGTTTCTTGATGCTGTTTTCCACACTAAAGTCAATATGACTAGCAGAGTGTATCATATTACTGCTGGATTTAGAATTATGTTTTGGCTGGCCCAAGACTCTTTGATGTTTGAAGTCAGGCTATCCATGCAGACTAACCGCCTGGAAATTTGGAACACCTAAGTCTGGGTGTCACAGGCACAAATGCAGACGGGGGATGTCTAACTAATTCACTGGAGTCACTTTTTAGAAACCACTTCAGAAACTAATGCATTGCAAACATGCTATGGATCAGTATAATGTGTAGGGAACATTCTCAAAAAAAATCTGATAATTGATAGTTATTCCCATTTATTTTTAAGAGAAACATCAACTTCTGAACCATGCAAAAAATACAGATAGAAAAGTGTGATAGGGAATGTGAAGATTGCCTTTGGAGCCTTGGTTGATTTTACCAAAGCATGATTTTGCTCCAAAATTCACATTGCAGAATTTTAAAGCTCTATGTGGGAAAAACAATGTTGTGGACACTGTATCTGAGACAAATCAGCAGTGAATGCAAAATATTCCACAGGCAGCATAACAGTTGACAGTCATAAAATAAGATCCACCTGTTGCACTTGCACCTAATTAGGTTCTTCCTCTATTTTGCCCAATCCCTGGAGGTGTTCAAGAGCAGGCTGGATGCGGCCCTGAGCAACCTGGTCTGGTACCAGATCCGGAGGTTGGTGGCCCTGCTGCCGCAAGGAGCTTGGAACTTGATGATCCTTGGGATCCCTTCCAACCTAAGCCATTCTATGATTCTATGATCTATCAGCCACTTGTTAAATCCCTTCTTTTCTCTATCATACCTACATTTCCTACCCTATTGAAAAATACTTGTCTTCCATAATGTGGTACTGGAGTCATGACAAATTAAGGACACAAACATAAATGATACATAAATACAGTCGTATCTTCTTCAATATGAACTTAAAAAATTAGAGAGGCTTTCAGAGCAGGAACCCTTACTCAGATTTTCTGTGCACAAAAATTTGTCAAATTTTCCAGCTTTTCCCTCTACCTCCAGGGTTACTTTTACGTATTGTGATTTCTGCTTAAAATATTGGGATGTTATTGTCTCTAAAGAGTTCACTGAAGTTAGTGCCTTCTGTCATCATACAGATTAAAAGAACATCCACACAACTTCATTTAGCATTTTGTGTTCATCCTCTGTTTCAACATCATATTGAGGACAAAAACAAAGTTTTGCATCATTTTGTGAAACCACAAAAGAGAAAAAAATACATATTTCAAAATGTATTTGCACCACTTTTCCTCTCTTCAGGTGAAAAATTACCACCTTCACTACAAGTGCTATGAATTATACCTTTGTTTGGACAGCCATTACAAGTAAGGCTGTGACTCAGAGACATTCTAAAACTAGCAGCATATAAGAATGAGTTCTGTGTAGTTTTCCAGAGGTAAATGCTTTTTTGATGTTGTCATTGTTAAGAAAAAAACTGTTAAGAAATTATAAGATATGGTTTCTAAC
This sequence comes from Centrocercus urophasianus, assembly GCF_019232065.1. Lineage (NCBI taxonomy): Eukaryota > Metazoa > Chordata > Aves > Galliformes > Phasianidae > Centrocercus > Centrocercus urophasianus. The sequence continues at coordinate 41,819,350 of NW_024884697.1, read as the reverse complement.
TAATATTGATAAGTATTGAGTTGAAATTCCACTGAATTTCAAAGAAAAAAATGGTAAAAATGAATAACAGAGTCATAATTCCCAGACATTCAGGGAATAGTTATTTTCAGATGATTCTTAAAAATGCTAAACCCAATACAAGCAGTAGAGAAAAACAAGTGGCCCTTAACTGCTATATATATAAAGCAAACAAACAAAAGACAGAAAGGTTTTAAAGCAGAGCACTGACTGCAGTTTAGTAGCTAGAAGACCTTCAGATTTAAATAAGGAACGGAACCTCAATGGCAGGAGCTCACTTTAAAAGAGAACACTTCAGTGAATAATTTGAATGAACTATTCCTGAAGGGGCTATAAAAGTAACTAAAAACACAGGCATATTCAATTTGCTTCCAAAAAAAAACCCTGCTTATCTGCTGAAATATTCATAGGGGTCCATACATTATTAAAGCTTACCAACTGCTACAGAGGCAGAATTCTTTGAGGTTGTTACCTTAAGAACTCAGCTGCAAAAGATGCCAACAAACCCTGAACAACTGCTGGAGGAAATAATTGATTTCAGTTAGATTTTAAAATTTTGTTTTCTCTTACTCTTTTTTTTTTTTTTTTCCAAATACCATTCTTTCATAATACGTTTTCTTCCTTGTAAGCCAGAATGCTTAATTTATTATTTGATAAGGATAAAACTTGCTTTAAGTTTGGCTACTACTTAAAATGAACTTCGGTATACTAGAATCTCCTTTTTCTTTTCCAGAGGCAACAAAGAAGTAAGTGTCAGCTACCAAAAAGAATTTCAAGAGTCCAAAGAGCTGTGGTGATTTTGGTCATTTCAAAGCGTAGCTGTGTAAACATCACGCAAAGCAAAACATTGTCCTGTTGGACTATTTTCCAGTGCAGCCCTGAGTAGGGGCAGACCATGGAAAACGAAGGGCGCTAAACTAAGCCTGTTAAATTGTTTTGGTGTCTGTTTGAAACTCTGTGTGATTGCTTTAAGAAAACATCCGAAGTCTGATATGTTTCTGAACCAGATTCTTTGTGCTGTTTTTTTTCTTGTTTTTCCTCCACCAAACAAGTATTTTACATTTATTATGCTGAAGATTATCTCCATTTACATTTTACAAGATAGACATTCATTAATACCAGTAATTAAAACACTTGCCTATCTTATTTCAAAGTAAAGTTTTCTTTGGTTTAAATTGTTCCTATGTCTGCATTATGTCCTGTATGGTATTGCCTTTTGATAAGGCTGGGGTAATGTTGAACATTCTCTAAAATGAGTTATCTTCATTTGAATTCCCTGAAATCAAAACAATAAATGCCTTTTATCGTGAAGGCATTAATTACTAATTCAAAGGAGGATAAAGCAAAAGCGTACACCACCCCCTAGCAATTAAAATAATAGGTTTTCCATTAAGATAGATTTTGCCAATTTATGTATTTACTCAGAAAATTTCGTACAGTTTGCAAATAGAGAATGCATTGCACTCCTGCAGTGCTTTCAAGAACAAATATAGATAAAGCCTTGACATTCAGTTTAAAGTGAAAGGCTTGGCAGGCTGGGAAACTTGCTGCTGGAGATTATAAATGGCTGTGAATGGCATTCTAAATTCATTATGATATTTACCAGTTTAATTTCTGCATCTTATGGTTTGACTATAGCTGCACACTGTACCATTTAAAATACCAAAAGCATATACAAGCTGTCAAAGCAAGTAATAGGCTGGAGCGTTATGCAAGGCTTTCATCTGGAAATCTAGGTAGCTCATTTCATCAAAATATTCAGTCTGCTTCCCTTTCTATCTTTCATAAAGTATGCTGTAATTTGCCATCATATAATTTGTCTGGAAAATTAAAGTAATAAAACCTTAGTTTGATGCTTGTGTAAATTGTAGCTGTGGCTCTCTCTATAGGGTGCTGTGCACCCTGAAGAAAAAAATATTTTTAGCTATTTTTTTTTTTTTAATAAAAACAGTCTCTTTATGGCTGCAATGGTCAAAACTTAAGAGCTAGCAAATGCCATTTCCAATTATGTAATATGAAAAATAATTGTGGCATCTTGTACATAGTGATGTGTTAACTGCTAGTTTGTGGTGGCTGGCAGTGTACAGTCACAGCTGTCTCTATTATCCATGAGATATGCCAGTTTATATGAGCTTCTAAAATCTCTCTTGAGAGAGTGAGGCAAACCTACTGGATGCAGATCTAGCATATCATGCACCTAGACCATCCATATAATTACAGAAAATCCTGAGTTTGAAGGGATCCACAAGGATCATCCAGTCTGGCTTCTATCTCTTCTACACATGACCACCCAGAAACGAAACTGCATTTCTAAAAGTGTTGTCCATTCACTTCTGGAACTCTGGCACCTCAGTGCCATGCCCACTGCACTGGGGAGCCTCTGCTAGTCCCGGACACCTCCTCCCCTTCCTCCCCACCTCCTCTCCCTCCCGCCCCGTTTGGTGAAGAACCTTGTCCTAATTCCCAACCTGCCCCTCCCCTGCACAGCTCCATCCATGCCGTTCCCTCGGGCCCTGTCGCTGGCACACAGAGCAGAGCTCAGCGCTGCCCCTCCGCTCCCTGGTGAGGAGCTGCAGTGTTTTCCAGCCTGTATCTTTTTTATTTGCTGCTCCATCCCAGGTGCAGAATCTGACACTTGCTCGTTTTAAACTTCCTATGGTTGGTGATTGCCCTGTAATTTAACAACCTTCTGCAAGGCCTCCCTGCCTTTAGGGGTGTCAACAGCTCCTCCCAGTATAGTGTTGTCTACAGACTTTGTATACCTCTGAGTTCCACATCCAAGTCACTGATCAAAACACTAAAGAGAACTGGACCTAAAATGGATCCCTGTGGAACCGTACTAATGACTGGCCACCAGCCTGATGTAATTCCATTTAGTATAAATCTTTGAGCTATAAGCCAATTATTCACACATCACATTATGTTTTTTTGTCTAACCATGTGCCGGACATTTTATCCAGCAGGATACTATGAGAAACAGTATTGAAAGCTCCGCTGAAATCCAAAAAGATTAAGAGATTACACCAACTGCTTTCCCTTGGTCAACTAGGTGAGTAACCTTGTCATAAAAGGAGATTAAATTTGCTAAACCTTTGTTAGTTGTGACCAGTGACTGCATCATCTTTCAGGTGTTTTTCAATAATTCCAGAATAGTCTTCTGCATAATTTTTCCAGGCACCAGAGTGAGACTCGCAATCCTCTAATTATCAGGGTGTTTATTCTTATGCTTCTTGAAAATTAGAATGCTTGCCATTGCCAGTCTCCATTGTGGGGACCTTGCTAACTAGTTCCCCGGGCAGCTTGAATGTTCTTTCCATATCCAGGGTTGAAGTTTTGATGGTAGTTTTTTTCCTAACAGCAGAGATTTTAAACTTGACTACTTTCTGGTCACAATGGCCAAAACGACCACCAATTTCCACTTCACCCATGAGACCTTTTCCCATAGCAACACATCTAGGAGGCTGCATTTCCTTCTCATTCTTTTAGTACCTGTAGCAGCAAGTTAACAGTAAAGTGTTTTAGGAATCTCCTGGAACTATTTGTATCAGCTGTGTGGTATTCCCAGTTAACAACTCACAAGTTGAAGGGCGGCTGATCTGGAGGCACCTCATAAAAAAATGAGTAGAATATGGCATCATCTCATCAGGATGACCCATAGTAGACTCCCACAGTGACATGAACTTTGTCTCTCAGTCCTCACCCAGGGGTTCTCAACTGTGTCACTGCCAGCTGTAGCTATGTAAAGCCCAACCTCTCCCTCACAGATAGATATCCTCCTCCTACATGCCCTGCATGTTTCTGCTGAAGGACCAAGGACCGTACATTGTGACACAACAGTCACAGGACTCTTCCCACTAGGTTTCACTTATGCTAGTGGTTGAGGCAAATCTTTGAGCTCATCTTGCTTGTTCCTCATGCCGTGTGCATTGGTGCAGAAACATTTAAAACATTTATCATGGATGCAGAAACATCCAAAGTGCTACTGTATATTTTAGGGGCCTAAAGAATAAGAAAATATGTAGATCAACAGCAGAAGTTCCACTGAACTGCAGAGATCTTCAGCTAGCAGGTTTGAAGCTTATTTTCACTGGCTAATCAATAGTCATGGTAACAAACCAGTAGAGAACACAAAAAGATTTCACTCGAAAGGCACATCACAGAGTGGCTGCATGATCCTAAAACAGGAATCTAAGCCAAATACCTTAGTCTCAGCATCTTATGGTGTAGTATTGTGCTGCTTTGTGATCAATGAAATCATTATGTTGCAGTTGTTTAAGCACTATCACTTTATAATATAATAAACAGTGAACTGTGCTTTTTTGTTTGTTTTTAAATGGTGGAATGCTCTGCATAGATAAGCTGTCTGCAAGCAGCTCAATTTAAAAATATAATAAAATAGAATGAAGTAAAATACAAAAATTCAAATCACATAGACCAAAAAATCTGAAAAATATTTATGTAAAACCAGGTACTTCAGGCAGAAAATTCTTGTAAGCATAAACATTATTAATGGAACTAGTAACTTGTTAAGTGTTAAACTACAGGCAAAGTCATACTGGCTTTATTGGAAAAGTCTGTGGGTTCTTTGTTACTACAATGTCATGATTGTAACACTGCAAATAAATAAGACCTAACATGCCACATATTTGCACAAGATAGAAAACTTTTCAAGAAAACAGAAAAAATATATATTTTTTTCCTTAGGTGAATTTTTGTAGTTGCAAAATAATAACCCTAAAGAATAAGTGTTAATATGAGGACATAGCTATAGACAGGAGTGAGGACAAGTTTTTAACAATCTGTTCATTGACATGAGTAGAGTGCCTAGAGACTCACTGTGATCAGAGAAGGGATCTGATCTGGAACTCATCCTTCCTATGTGCCTTGCCCAGGATATAACCTCATTGCAGCAATAAAAGAAGAGACAACATTAAGAAAATAAATGCAGGTTGAGAGCAACTCATATGCTCTCTGGGACAGATCACCCCACAAATCGCAGCTGTCCAGCCTCCATTCTCTTCTTTTCCAGACCTATTGCTCTAATGAATCCTATCAATATAAGGCCTTGCAGCCTAATTAATTTTCCTCCAGGACACAAGCAGGATAATACTGAGAGCAGAAGCATCATTGTTGCCTTTGCACTTTACAAGTCTTAGAAACATTGTTGATAGGATTTTAATGAGAAGAAATAATCCTTGTCTTTCAGGATGCAATAGGATTTCTTTTTTTGAAAATAACCTTTTTATTTATTTATATATCTATTTGAGACAGATATGGTTATTTCTCCTCATGAAGATGTTAATGAGATGCTGACAAGTATTTGGTATTTTTAGCACAATTAACTTCAGAACAATTTTGGTTCTTTTCAAGCTATTTTTCCATGTGCTTTATTTCTTAAGTAGCTCGTGATATAATTAGTAATAGTTACACAGTTCAGGCAAAAACCACAGAAACAGCAAAACCCAGCCCTTCTGGATTCTACTGAAAGAAAAAAAAAAAAAAAAGAGAAGATTTTTGAGTAAGGTTTTAATGAACGTTATACAGATTACATCCATGCAATTCAAGTTGAACAAATCTTTGTGTATGATATTAAGGGTTCTGTTTTGAAAAATGAGCTTTTCTCTATTTATTCCTTGAAGTGAACAATCACTCAGTGAAAACAAAAGCTCATGCTGAAGACTGCAGAAGATAGAGAATGGAGTAACCTATCCAGAAGGAAGAAGACTTGCAGAAGCCTTTGACACTTGTTGTTTCCAAGGTTAGCAATTATTTGGGAATACAACATTATTTGGGAATAGCAAAATGCAGTTGGAGTCAACTTGTATTCAATTTCAGCTTTGGATAAGCAGTGGAAGGCAGGGTGGGGAAATCACTGCGTATTTGATTTCAGAAGTAATGTTTGTTTAGAAGAGACTGCAAGAGGCTGGGAATCAGTGCCCTTGTTCTGCTGCTGATGGTCTCTGGAATGTGTTGGGTCAGCTGTGATTCTTCTTTGTGGCAAATGTTTTACCTAGCTGTCTTTTTTACATCTTAACAAATGCTTTCAGTCCTGTCCAGGTGTCCAAGTCCCTGCATCTTGCGTAGCTTGTGCTCATCCTGAATAATTCAGGGGACCACATCCTAAGAAAACAAATCTAGCTCTGTATAACTGCAGAGCAACTGGCACAGAAAGCAGCTGAACTTAAGCCTCAATTAAAATGTTGCAGCTTTCACTAGCAATGAAGACAGTAAATTCAACTCCAATATTCAGAAATATTATTTTTTGCAATAGGAAATATTGCATTTCAAAGCAATTAAATATGATTAATTAAATATGTTTTCTTGAAAAGACATGAAAAAGAGAATTTTTGCTTCTTCACGTGGCTTTCTTCCATATCATTGGTTAGTAGAGAAAGGATTCAAAAGGTAGTACATACAAATCTGCACCTGCACTTAATCAAAACAAACTGCTTCTCAGCAGCCTGCTTATCGGGCAATGAGGAAATTGCTTCTGTATGTTCAGGAATACACTGAAAAAAATCAAATCATTAAACCAGCTTGACTGGCACATGTAACAATATCCTTCATCCTTTTACAGCCATGTTATAACAACTAGTAAGAATCATACTATAAATCAAAATAAATCAGCAAGAGTAATATCATACTATGGGAAAGTAGAGGAATCACAAACTCACTTCCCACTTAATATGTATGGGTGTTCACTTTATGTTTTCATATTAATTCATTTGGTATCATAATACTGTGAATAAACTGTTCTGCGACGTGTTCATAAAAAATTAACTCAATTATGAGGGAAAACTTTCCTGGATAATGTTTGAAGCTGTGATTTTAGGTACATTAACTTTCTCAAATGGATACTTCCATTCTAATTTTAACATAAAATTCCTACTTTGATTCTTATTTTTCATTTGTGAAAGCTTTGGCAAAACTGTATCTGAGTATTTATTGATTCTTGTAAAAACATTACGTAGTACAGATATATTTTCGCGTATACATTTTTTAGAAGTTTTTTTTTTTTATCACATTGAAGATAAATTCATTAAAATTAAATACAGGCATGCTGGTGCAGACATATATGGAAAAACTGCTAAAAGTATTGAGGCAATAATTTTCGACATTGGTGTGTATGGAATATATAACTAAACATCAGAATAAAAGCTTACTGGCAAATGATTATGTGTGCTCAGTAAGTCATGTCTCTAATTTTTTTAAATGTTCTTAATTTATGTGTGTCATGATCAAAGTATGAGAAGTTTGAACTAAACGATGTCAAACTAACGGATGTCAGGTGCTATGAAATAAATTCATAGTACTGATAATCTTGTTCTGTCTTCACTGATTCTTGATATGAACAGATCCTCAGAGGCTATATGATTAAACATATCTAGTCTCTGGACAATACTGTACAACTTTAAATTACTTCTTGGGCCAGATGGATAGATGTCCTGTTAGTATTTGCCTGTGGCTACTGAAATTTAGAAAAAATACTTTAAATTTGATTTTGAACATTTGTGTTACCTTACAATCTGCTGGCAATAAAGATTTTGAAATTTTGAGGAAGTGAGAAAACATTTCCTCAAAAAACAATATATGATATTATACCATAGCTAAGAAAGATTCATCTTCCTGGCTTTAAATTTCTATGTTAATTGTATTCATTACTAACAGCAGTAATGCCTGGAAAAGTGTTATTGCTCTGCGGACTGAATGACACCCACCACTAATGTATTGGCTGATGTTTCCGTTCCTGTCTTTTAAAGTAGTTCTGTGCCGCTTAAACTGCTTATATGAGTGGTTGTGGTGTTTATGAAATGATACAAAAATCAATTGGATGTCAAATAAATTATCCTGTGTTGATATATTTTACTGTTCAGAGCACTCCAGTCAAAGCTGGAGTTCATCATGGAGTGTATATCATTAATTACTTCTTACAGGCATAGAAAAGCATAATATCTCCTTTCTCTTACTCAGTGCACCACATGCATTCTCACACATGGGCATATACACACTGTGATTTCTTTTTTACTTTATATAAATATATTTAAATACTGAGAAATGGAAAAGATATTCAGTGTTTCTCAGCAGATGGTATTTCATGGTGGGAGTTGCTTAATAGCAGAAAAAGAAGAAGAAAAAAAAAAGAAAAAAAGGCCATTTTAGCATTGCAGTAAAAAATGTTGGAACACTAAAATAGGGTCTTAAAATAATGGTTGCCTTGGTAAAGGCAAGACATCTGGTATCTCTAGCCTAATATTTTTAAAGCAAAGTTCCGTATAAAAGAAACAAATTGTGAAACAGCATCATGTTTGCTTTTAATCTAATTGCTCCAAAATAAATTGTCTTGAGATATAACATACCCCTGTGATCATGTGTCCATTTGAGATGCCCTTTCTTTGCCGCAGAAGAAAAGCTTATATATGAAATAAGTCCTGGGTGACAGAAAAATATCCCCCAGACTTAAATCATTGATTGAAAGGAAACAACCCACTCACAGCCATTCATCACTTATGTTGGGCAGCATTTCTCAAACAGCATAAGCATCTGTTTGCGCTCCAGAACACACACCCAAGGTTCCTGAGTCTTGGAGGCAGGGGTCTTCCCCAGGGCAGGACCTCACCATAAGGTTAGAAAGGATGTCTTCAGTCTCACCAGTGCTGAGAAGCTCCTGTCTTACAGCTCTGTGACGGGATTTATATGTATGGCATTCTCCTATCATCTGTCCAGAGACATAAGGCAGGATGTAGGAAGCACCTCTTACAAAGAGAGAGGGAGAAATGGAAATGGGGCTTTTGCCTTCCTTAACTCATTGGCGAACAGACATAGGGAAGACTGTATGTCTTTCATGAAGGAAATCTGTATCATCTTCTCACCTGTCAGGAGGCCACTTAACCGCTGCATTTAAATGATCCTAGAATTTAGCTTTTAGAACACTTTGGAGATAATTTTCTTTGTGGGAACCCTTAAGTGTTCCTTAAGCAGTCAGCAAGCTTGTGAACCCACAACACAAGGCAAGTTCCCTTCTCATTGCCTTTGCTGTAGACCTAAGCTGCTCTATTTTGAGTCTTTATTTTTCTTGCAATTTTTTTTTTTTTCTGTGTAGTGGCTCTGCATTTATACACCGATCACACCTATGTTTTATAGTACAAGCTTCATCCTGTAACACCACATTACACAATGAACAATGAAAGTTAAATGAAAGTTTATGAGGAAAAGGCATGAAAGATCAATATCGATGTTTTAAATCTGAATCTAACTCCTCTATAATTTTTTTAAATGCAGTTATATGCTTTGTAGAAGAACTTTGACAATTTTATGGCTTTTTTTTTTTTTTGTCTGATTTCATTTTCTGGGAAGGAATGTTTGGATAATATGTTTCACTTAAGAAGAGATTCAGCCAGATCCTTCACGTGCAAAACAGCTGAAAATCACAATTCACCATGTCATATTTATAACGGGAAACATCAATAGCTCCATTAATTTAAATTAGGCTTAAAACATATGAAAGAAATGTGAGGAATAAAGATGTGCAATTTTTACAGTTCAGCTTTATTTGTGATTTTCAAAGGAGATTTGGAGATTTACAGGCTTTAAAAAAAACTGTTTAGAAAATATTAATTAATCCCACTCTTACGTCTTGAAAAATACTGATCATAATAGCTCTATAATTTCCTTGTTCAAAGGTAAACATTTACTTTGCTCCTTTCCATTGGAATGTTCTGATCCACATAATTTGGATGTCTAGCAAATATTGTGGTTTTAATTTCTGCAAATATGGTCAGGAAGAAGTATTCTGAAAAGCAAATAGAAGTATAATGGACTAATAGATCGTGTTTCTTAATGCACAGTAAACATTCATTTTGTACTCTCACTTACGTGCTTTTTCTTTGCCTTCTTAAAGAAATTATTGTGAACATGTGTATATTCAACTACCTCCAACTTTCCATTGTGTATGCTGTGATGATCTATAATAAAAATAAACATAATTATGCATTCAAATCAGTTGAATCATTTTTAAATGCTACCTAAACATTTTATGGAAACTAAGTTTGACATTAAGTATTGAATTTCCTTGTTTCTATCTTGCTTGTGTTGAAATAATTTCTGGAGTTTTGACATTCATTTCAGTGACACAGGACATTCTGTTGCAGGGCAAGTTCATATGCAAAACCTAATCTAAAAAACTGCAGGTGATTGCTTGGGAAAGAAGGAGAAATTAAATCTTGTCAAAGATAATGAAAGTGTTTTATAATGATTTCATTAATAATCATATCCAAAATACTTGCTCACTTTCTATTAGTAGATTGATCCTTTCCCCCTCTATTTTCAAGCAAGAGAAGAAACATTTTTCTGAATTCACTACTCTAGCATGTTTCTTTGTATTAGCTATATTAGTTTTCCTGGAAAGTGTCCTATGTTAGAGCTATACATGCACAGATTTCACCATAAAACATAGACCCAGAACTGGGAAAAAGACCTGTGTGTTTTGCTGGAATAAAGTGTCTGTGCTGCTATTTCTATGAGCTATGCTGAAAATAGATTAACTATACATATGGCTTTGCAGAGAAAATTATTAAGATCATTTCATCTTATGGGCATACATTCTTAGCAAATTAGTGAAGATTTATCAGCCTGGAGGAGAGAAGGCTCCAAGGTGACCTGATGGTGACATTTCAGTACCTAGAAGGGAAGCTACAAGAAAGAAGGGACAGACTCTTTAGCAGAGTCTGTGGTGATCAAGCAAGGAGAAGCGGTTTCAAACTTAAAGAGGGTAGGTTTAGGTTGGATGTAAGGAAAAAAGTATTTTACTATCAGGGTGGTGAGGCACTGGAACAGGTTGCCCAGAGAGGTGGTGCATGCCCATTTGAGGCCAGACTGGAGGGGGGTTCTGAACAACTCGATCTATCTGTAGGTGTCCCCAATCTTTGCAGGGGAGTTGGACCAGATGATCTTTAAAGGTCTCTTCCAGCTACGTGTCCTATATATGTAAATGAAAAGGACAGAAAGCACCTGCAAATAGGTGTTAAGATTGTTCAGCAATAACTTTTGAAATATGACGTAAAACTCAGAGTATTCTGTGAGACTATTTTTAATACTTTTTTTTTTTAAATAAATACATGTTTCATCACAAACTTTACTGCTGAACACATCTCAAATATTTTCTTATTGTCAACAGCTTTACACACAAACACAATGGTAAACAGCATCCAGGCATGTTAAAATAGAATGAGTGTAAAGTAATCCTGCAAGTAGATGGAAGTGCACCCCCTTTCTCCACTGCTTGATTGCGCTGCACATTATTACAGCTCATGAGATAGACGAAACCTGTCTTTAATCACCAAAGTGAGAATTTTGAAGTCTTAGCAACCTTAAAAAGTGACTCCAACTTTCATTCTAAATCCAACATTTTGCAAAATTTTAGCTACAACATTCACTCTACCTCTGCAAGAGATATTATTTCTTAATTCTCTCTTCTCTCCCCCTGTAGTGTTCCTAGACATTGGACTGAAACAGTCAGAGAGCAAGAAATGACAGGAAGGCAATTTCATTCCTGAGCTCTTGGTGAAAGCTACTTGTTTTCTTGACAAGAAGATCTTGGTGATGGTTGCCTGGTGGTCACTGGCAAGTAGGAATCATGTTCGTATGGACTGCTGCACTCACCATACAAACTGCATGATAACTGCAAAACCTTATAGCTCCAAGGAACACCACTTATGGTGCTCTGAATGTGACTACTGACTTTACTATCTTTCCTTCAATCTCCCCAGAAGCAAAACTTTTCACCTATGTTGTTTCTGAAGTATCTGTAATGTCACTTGAAAGTGGTACACTTAAGACCTTTTAGTCTCACTGAAATATTTTCAAGTGATGCAGAAGAAAGACAGTCTCCAGTCACTTGAGCTACCAGAGTGAGGTTTGAATAGTAAGACCAGCATTGTTCTGGAAATACCTGCTCTTCCATTAAGCCAGAGCTTTAACACAGAACTGCAGTGTGCATGCTAGTAGAAACATATTCTCATCTTATGCAGCTTCTGAACAGATGTGAGAGACTGTTTAAAAAAGTTCATGTTTGAGTGAAAAGGAGCTCCCAGATTTCTAGTCAGCCATCAAGCCCTTCTGAAGTGACCTAACAAACTGGCTTATCTTTGCAGTTATGACTCTCACAAGGCAAACCATTCAGTATTCATTAATTAAACACTTCAAAGTTAACATCAAAGAGATATGCTGTGATTGGGTCACAATTTTAATGTACCTCTTGATAGATTGCAACAAAATTAAAACATATCTGAAGGAAAAACAGAATTAGACTTCACAGATACTCGTAACATGAATGTGTATAATAACTGTACCAGATAATGTCTTTTGGTATCCCTTATTGCAGGATCATGGAGACATTATATAAGCATTAAATATGCATGAACACTTGTGCATAAGGACAGACAGAGTCAATTAGGGGCAACTGACTCACTTGAGGTTTGGAAAACTCAGGTGTGAGTCCTCAACCTGAGTCAGACAGACTGCCTTGAAGTCTGGATTAGAGCCATTCTCACTCTGTGGAAAGATTCCTCAGTTAGCCAGCTGGCTCATAGTACAGTTAAATTTCATGACTCCCAATTATATATTTGCACTGTGACTAATTTGGTGGCATAATAAATAACATATTAAAATGAATACACTCCCTGGACTTATTTTATAGTGTCCTTGAGTTGGACCAAACTGGATAGAAAGGATCACAAATGGGGTTCTGGCAAGAAGACAGTTATTTCCAGATGGATCACTTACACCATTTTAATTTCTCTAGCTAATCTCATTCCTGCTAAAAGAGTGTGCTGTAGGTATTCACATCTGCAGAGATCAATAGGCCATTTAAAAGATGAATAGTGAAAACTACCTCAGAATATATGTCAGGTTTGAAGTTCATAAACGTATAGAAAATGCAAATACCTTCTCTGATTTACTCATATAAATACCTCATTCAAAAGAGAGAAACAAGACATGTCACGAGGTGTGTTAATCACAGAATCATAGAATCATTTGAGACAGAAGGGACCTTTAATGGCCATCTAGTCCAACTCCTCCTGGAATGTGCAGAGACAAAGACAGATTAGGCTGCTAAGATCCTTGAATGTCTTTGGGGATGGGGCATCCACCCACCTCTCTGGGCAACCTATTCCAGTGCCTCACTACCCTCACTGTAAAAAATTTCTTCCTTATATCCATTCTAAATCTCTCCTCTTTTAGACTGAAACCATTTTCTCTTGTCTTATCACTACAGATTCTGCTAAAGAGTCTGTCCCCTTGTTTCTAATAAGCCTTTAGGTACTGAAAGACCATTAACAGATCTTTCCGCAGACTTCTCCATAAAAATATTAAAAATTACTTAGGAACTCATATATGCTCTGATTTAGATATTTTTGTAGTGCATCTAGGAGAGTGCACGTTAATAAGAACACCATGAACAACTTTCGTTTCATGTAACATTTTAAAGTTCCTATAATCTCATCTTTCTCCTTAACTGCAGCAGTTACAACAACTCTTCATATACTTGATGCCTGAAGAAAGCTTTTACTCACAAAGTGATTTTGTTGGTTACCAGTTTCATTAACTTAGTGTTTAGGTTAATTAAATAATCTCGTAAGCAATCATTCATTATAAATGACTGATGTGAAGGTTGACAAAAAGAATATTTAAGCTTTAGTTCACTAATCCTCTGGATCTGTTTGCAAAGAAAGAGGAATAAGACATTTACCATTTACATTTTGTTTTAATTAAGTATGAAGCTCAATTGCATGCATAAAGCATTTATTAATTTTAACTGTTGTAATTTTTTTTTTGTAGCTATTGCTAGAGTCAATAATGGACACAGGCACCTAGAAGATACATAATTCAGTTTAGTTGTTGGTGTTTTGCAGGCACTTCAGTAAAAAGCTTGAACCTATGTAGCTCTGTGTCAGTTCTAGGAAGAGCAAAGAGGAACTACAAAATCTCGTGTGCTGAATATACAGACAGACATAAAACATGCTAGAGGGCATTGGTCCTCAATCCACCCCCTTTTATGGAGAGTGCCCTAGCCTTGAGGCAAATGGTAAATGGCTTTATTGCAGCCAGTGACAAGAGATACACAAGAGTTCTTGCAGCTTGTAGAGAGCATGATAAATGACAGAGGGAAATAAGCTCAGAGCATGCAGGAAGGGATAGACAGACCTAAGTTCAGGTGATATCGAATTGTCTCAAACATCCTGATTTTCACCTCTGTACTGTATGAAGGGTCTTCATGCTTCTGATCCTTTTTTTTTTTCTTTTTCTTCTTTTCTTTCTGGATAGAGATTGAGGTATTTTTGTACTTGGAATATATTTTTACTGAAATTTTTCAAGATGACTTGTTTTGATTGATTGAAAAACTGTAGAGCTCTTCAGTCAGAATGCTTGGTATTTGGCTGATCACTTCTCATGTTTTCCTTAGAGTGACTGTTCAAAATGAGTCACATAACTCACTTGCTCACTCTCGCTCTTGTAACAGAGAAATATATCACTGCTTTCTGCATTAAAATGCAATTGTGTGCAGATTATCTAAAGTATCTGACAACCTCTCTAATACTCAGTAGCCTCTTAAAGCTGAGAGTGGAGCCATAATGTTACACTACATATTAGTGACAAAGTGAAACATTTTAATTGTTTTAGTGTTAGTCTAACACAAATTTAAGTACAGGGAGAATGTTGTAAAGAATGCAAAATAACTGTGGTTTGAAGTATAGAGGTAGGTCTGCCAGTTTAGGAAAGTATAGATATCTAAGATGGGCCTGCTCTTTCTAGCCTGTGCTGTTTTAGCTATCATGGTAAAAAAAGCAAAAACAGCTTGAAGAGTGAACTCTTATTAAACCAGTTATTATGGATAAGCTTGTCAAGGTATAAGAATACTTATTTTGGGGCTTGAAATAAACGAACAAGCATCAAGAAAAGCATGAACCATAGATTGATGGAGGTGCTTCTGCTCCTCTGCTCTACTCCCGTGAGACCTCACCTGGAACACTGCTTCCAGTTCTGGGTTCCGAACATAGGAAAGACATGGAGTTGTTGGAGCAAATCCTGAGAAGGGCCATGAGGATGATCAGAGGGCTGGAGCACCTCTCCTATAGGGACAGGCTGAGAGTGCTTGCGGTCTTCTGTCTGGAGAAGAGAAGGCTCCAGAGGGACCTGATAGAGGCCTTACAATACCTGAAGGAAGCCTACATGAAAGCTGGGAAGGGGGTTTTTATAAGGGCATGTAGTGACAGGATGAGGGGAAATGGTTTTAAACTGCAAGAAGATAGATTAAATATTAGGAAGAAGCTCTTTACTGCAAGGATGGTGAGACACTGGAACAGGTTTCCTAGAGGGGCTGTGGATGCCCCCTACCTGGAAGCATTCAAGGTCAGGCTGGATGGGGCTGTGAGCAACCTGGTCTAGTGGGAGGTGTCCCTGCCTATAGCAGGGGGGTTGGAACTAGATGATCCGAAAGGTCCCTTCCAATCCAAACCATTCTATGGTATGAATCTATGAAATTTTTCTCAGCTGGAGGACATCCTGCTCTGCCACTGTGACAGCTCCTCGGGTGTACAGACTCTGTCCCAGGCAGAAGAATTGGCATCTCTGAGCACCATCCTCAGTAACCAGTTCTTGTGTCACACAGGTTACAGAAAATTATTGCAACCATCTGTAAGTCCTTCTGTGCCTATGACATCAACACATTTGTGGGATGAAGTGTCCTATGACAAGTTTTCATTTAGCACTGAGCAAAACAGTGATTTAAATAGTGCATTTGCAGATCAGATCAAGTGGGAAAATATGTTTAGATATGCATTTCCTCCCAGTTTTTTAGAACGATGCCAAGCAAACCAACAGTTTACTTTGGGTCAAACAAAGCACACTAATTTATTATTATTATTATTTTACTTTAATGGCAAAAGAAAAGGCATTTTAAAAATCTTAAATACATTGAAATACAAAATATTTGTTGACAGAAATGTCAAGCTTGCTATTTGCTTTTCTCTTCAGAATTTGGGGTATAATCTCTTAATGGAAAGTACAAAAAACCAAGTTTGAACAGGAAAATAAAAATGCTTTATTAGAAGTATTCCAGCCACAGGCACACTGGCAGTACATATCATAACTTAGGTTGGCAATGTCCATGTGGTGAATCTTTGCATAAAGGTAAGGAATTCTTGGGTCCAACCTACAAAAGTCACTTTTTGTACAAATAGAGAGTGCCAGAGCTGACATGAGTGGTTTTGCATGTATTTATCAATATTTTATTAACATTGTCAACATATTAAATAAACATCTAAGCTTTGTCATCTGACTGCAGATTTTGGCATGTCTACACTCTTGTATAAGGACAGAACCACTGGCTGCAGAATCCAAATTATAACTTATTGCGCTCCCAATTTTGTTCACTGCTCAATCATTTTAACCATTTTCAGTGAGCTATTTCCATTCAGTATCTTTCTGACACGCTTCCTTTGCACTGAAGTATTCAGTTTCAAGTACTCTTCAGTGAATTCTTCAAGGAGGAGGTTCCCGAGAAATATCCCATCTCCTGCCAGATGCTTTTCCCTCCAGAGACAATTTCAGCCTTGGAGACGTCTCCTCCTCTCAGGAGCCTAAGATACTTCTGCTCTGAAGGAAATTCTCAACATTCCTCTGGCCTCACTGTTTCTCACTCCTGGTCTCTCTGTGCTGCTTCTGAAAATTAACTGCTCACCCTCTCTGCCACCCTAACTCCATTAGCACTCTCCAGTTTTCTTCCTGGCCTTTGTCCACCTCTTGGCCATCTAGGACTCCTGTCCAGCCCAACCTCACTAAAGCAAGTTTCCAACCACTGCAGATGTTAGCTGATGTTTGAATTTCACCTTCATTCTGGCACTAATCTGTATTTCACTCCTTTATTCATTCAGCTGTGACTTTTCACAACATTTTCAGGAACTTTACACATTTTAGAGGAATATCTTCCCACATGAAATAGGCCAGTTGTTCAGAAATTACAGTCTGAGATTGACAGCCAGCCAGCCAGCCATTTTGGCTGAAAAAGTTTATTTCCCTAAGCATCTAGGTTTAAATCAAGATTAGAGAACCTCAAGAGATCACAGCTCATACTACATCTGTTCTTGCTGTTACAATAAATTTACTTGGACAAGGTGAAGTTCAGCTATCTCTGCCTTTCCAAGTACATTAATGTTCAAGAAGTTATGAACTGCACTAGGCAGAATGCCTGGAAAAATGCCATTAACTTTCTCATTCTACATATACAATCTGGTCCAGTTAATTTCTTTTTATAAATGTAGAAATCTGGCATTCTGCATTTCCCACACTAATTTACAATGTAATGAAAGTTTAACATATATAGCACATTGGTAAATTGGACTCCACAAAGAATTTTCTTGGGAAACACTGCATCAGCAAGTTTACTGACATGCTGCTTTCTCCATAACTTCTGAGCTACAGTCAGTAGTAGATTCCTTTGGCTGATGGGGATTTCATAAAGTAGAAAGAATAAATACATTTTTACATAAGAACATTCTTGATAAAATTGTCCCCTGCTATAAGAGCCGCTAACAATGCAACCAACTTACCGATTTTGATACTTACCAATGTAAAAAATTTCCACTAAGTTTCCCAGAAATAACTCCAGAAGCTCTGAGGCATGTCATGTTTTCTTTCAGCTTTGACTGTTCCAGCAAAAGCATCCTATTCTCATTTCTCCTGTAGATTTGAAAACTAATGTTATCACCATGTAAGTATAAGTTCGCATTTTTCAACATTTGTCCATTTTGTATCAGGCGTTTTTAAATATTATCACTTATCTATAATTTTAACACAAAACTGTCCTAAATTTTAAGATGGGAAATGTTTCTGAAGAGAAAATCAAAGAATCCCAACAAGCTTATGTTGATAAAGGTTTCATTTTCACCAAATCGGTATTTATTTTGATTTGGTCAAAGAAAAATTATCCAAATGACACTAATTACATCTATAAAGTAGAAAGAGAATTCATTGAAGTAATATGTTGATCTAAATTTACTTGCTAAAGTACTTATAACTCTAAGTACATTTTAATATTTGTTGTGATTAATTATGCAACTCCACTTCTTTCTGGGGAGGAACAGAAAGTGTTATAAAATTTGGAGTAATTTTCAAGTGCTGGTAATTTTGTGACATTAATTCTCCACGAGAAATTCCTAAGCCGTGTAATTATTTTTAAATCTATTATTTTTCACTTGAGGTCCCAATAATAAAAGATTGAATGACATCACATATTCAGCCTAACAAGCTCAAGCTTCAATTTAGGTAAACTTTTCATCTCTACTGATTTCAGTGGGACTTAAGCAGAATGGTAACTGCTGTCTAAAACCGTCCTGCATGATTCTGAGCACAGAACAACAGCCAAGGGCAAAGCTTACTTAAGTCTTCTTAGCAGGAGTTTCAGCAAAACTAAATACTGCTGTCCTGAGGACATGAATAAAATTAGGCAGCCCTGGGGAAACAAGCTTACTGGGTTTGTTTTCTCTTGGGGATGGAGGCAGAAGCTGCTGCTTCTTTTGAGTCCCCTGCTTTGCTTTGTGATGGCCACTCCCCTGCAGAGGGACCCAACCATCATTGATGGTAATAAAAAAACACTCTCTAGAGATCTGGAGCTGGCAAAACAGGCTGTAGGCAGCCCCTGAAGGGCTTTAGCTTCCAGCTTCCCCTAAATGTAAAGCTTAAAATCACAGAATGTGTAGAATGATGTAAAACAAATAAGGAAAATAAAAAAGAATAAGATGCAGTTTGTGGTGCAAGCTATCGTTTTGCTTTTGGAATGTAGGAGACTTAAACTGATTGAAAAATTTGTCAGAGCTTTGACAGTGAACTCAAATGGAGACAAAATTTAATGTCTGAGCTCATAAATACATGCAACCTGTTTCAGCCTTTGTGTAGAGCACTGAGCAAGATGATAGGTGAATAAGCATTTTCTTTTCCTGTTTATTATCACTTTGGAAAACTGATGCAGAAAGAAGTTAAAGTCTGTGGTTTGATCCATGGCAAATAACTGACAGAATAAAGATTAAAATGAAGTAACCTTTGAGTGAAATCCCTTCTTTAACACCAGGTCACATTTGCTCTCAATTTTCATGTTTGCCATTTTTTATTTGCTTTTTCACTTTATATGTGCATACCTTGAAGTGATCCTTATTACTGTGACTTGAACTATTTATCTTCACCTCCACATTCTTCACATTTTCATTAATTCTTCTCAGAACACATTTTCTATAGAAATACATATTTAAATATGGAACAATTTCTAGTCCTTTGCAACTTCAAGGGTGTTTAAAAAAATTAGCCGAAATGCATTTATTTTGAAAATATTATATTAAATATATGTCATACTTCTCTACTTTTCAGTTTCAAGAAATCAGGGTCTCAAGCTGAAAGAACTTATGCTTACATTTTACCTCATGCACACTACCTTTCCCTCAATGGAGTAGAATGCAGTCTTACGAGCCTGCAAAGCCAACTTGGATAGTGTCAAAAGATGCAAACCAATCACAGTCCTTTACAGTCTTCTCCTCTTCCCTTAGTTCAGAAAAGGAATGGGGACAATATTTCTTAGCACCAGGCTACTGAAGGAAATCTTTGTCCAGTAGTAGTGGCTTAGAATAAACTCATCTATAAATGTGGCTGACATTTGCTGAAAAAGTAAACAAAGATCACCACCTCATAGAGGCAGGAGATTGAGAGAGAGTTGAAATACCTTTTTTTCCCACCAAAAATTGTTTTTCTCTTCCAGTAAGTTCTGGAAATCATGATTTTTATGTTTAAATGCAACAACTTGTTTGGCTTTTTTGTTGTTTTTGTTAGTGAACAACCAGATTAAGTACAAACAAAGCTAGCAGGACCCAAGCATTTTAAAAGAAATTAGAATCTTCTGCTACTCTCATCTAAGAGGACAGAAATTTAAAAGATTATCTTTATTGGCATCACATTTACTGACTTTTCACGTTCAGAGTTGGTGATACTTAAAAATAGCTTTAGAACCCTTGTGCATTCTTTGAGGAAATAAAGTCTCCTGTATCTAGAATGTGTAAATTGAATTCCAATAATGTAAATCTCCAAGGCCAATGCACACAGCTACCAATTTTCTACATTCCCCTTGTCCATTCACAGAGTCAGAATGACTTACCCTCTAATCATTTCTCAGCAGTGGGCTGAGAATAATTATAGCCATGGGGACCAGCTTCTTCTCTTTTAAGCAGAGCCATGAAAACAGAAGGAAATGGCATGAGAACAACTGAAGGAAAAACAGCACCTCCTTGTACAGCTTATTCTGTTCTGGCTTGAAGCCTGCTGCTGAGTAAACTGCTATTCCTTGCTTCCCTTCCTAACCCCTCTCCCAAAAGACTTTCTGGAGCACAGAGCAGCTTCTTCTCTGCAATGCTTCTCTGAGCATTTGAAACATCCCACCTCAAAAGGACTTTATGATTACAGTTTCTAATCGATTTTGTAAAAAATCTGGAAGACCTATTTCCCAGCTCAGCAGCCTATTTTGCAGAGAGACTATCACTGTGTTTGAAACATTTCATATTAATTGTCACTATTTTCTGTGGACAATGGCACTAAAAGCTTCTGGTTCCTAACAAACAAGAACAAAAGCTATCACCTTCGTGTTGCTTAAAAGAGAAATATATTTACCACTTTGTAACACACTGAAGCTTTGTTGTTCTGATTAGTGTAAAAAGCCACCGGATGAGTTTGATTTCTTTAATTATTTTGTTGTGATAACATAAAAAAAAAAATTTCAACATTCACTGTATTTATTTTGAACTAGGTAAAAAAAGATTTTTCTTACAATATCTGCTTAATTACAATGGGATTTTCCTCTCTTGACCTCTCAGGACACGCAAAAAAAATCAGGACTATAATTTAGAGAAGCAAGTTGTTGTCATACATCATAAACACTAAACTCTTTCAGAAATCAGAGAAACATAGAGTTAACATGTCACTCCATGATATAAACTTTCTCAAAAATTTGACTGCCTGGATACTCCAGGGTAAGTTAGTATAATCCTTGCACCCTTGCTTCCCAGAGTAGAGAGAAAGACTTCATGAAGGAGAGAAAAATGTCAGAATTCAAGTATCTTCTAGAGCCTACTGTTTGTCATAGTAGTGTATAATTAAGTTATGGACTTATTCCTTGACTTCCCTTCCACATAAAACACTGACTTTAGTGAATAAATTGTTCGCTTGTATTAAAACAGGGAAATAAAAGTTTATGGACATTGGTCAACAAAAGAGCAATTTTTTTTTGTTATTCTACTTCTTTTCAAAGGAAGTCAATTCCATATAAACCGTAATAAGCTAAGAAATAGCTATAAGGGCCACAGGACAGTTACTTCCCATAGCTCACATCTCACTCAAACCAGAATAATCCTTACTGCTTATAAAGTCACCATTAGCTTAAAACAAACTTCAGGAAGGCAAAGGAGAGGCTTATGCCAGCCCTGCAATATTAGCAAGATAAAGAAGAATGTCTTTGCTAGTAAAATTAAATAAATAATGTGGTTAAAATCTTTATCTGTGTTAATAAATGTAACTTCTTTCTTTGTAAGAAACAAGAAACACACAGTCACAAGACAGTGTGTGAGTTCACTTAGAAACACTGAGTTATATCTCAGATATTCTCATACAGCAGGTTTGTTCTCCCTATATATTTTGACAGATGTTTTGTATTTCAGGCTATATGTCTTGGATAACTGTCCAAATGATTTTACTTCTCATGGTTCATTGCTGAGTGCCTAAAACAACAGTCAGCTTCTTGCAGTCAATACAGTGGAACAGGATGATATACATTTCAATCATTTCAGTTTGTTTTAGGCTTTGTTAGCTTCTCTAAGATCAAATCTCAGTTTGACTGTAAACTTTGTTAGCTCCACTAAGGTTATATCTTAGATTCATTGTGCACATACAATCCCTTAGAAATAAAATATTGGCCAGTCTTGGGACTAGGAGTGGATTCAGTGGCATCCTAGTGTCCTTATCTCCATGCTTCAAGGAGTTTAGAAAGCAAGAGTCCATTCTGAATCTGTGACTCAACAGGATGGCCTTCTGCATGTGTGTGTTTAATCCTGTCCTCAATGCATTAAATAATCAAGTATATCCAGACATCTTGAATCCTGTTAAGTAGCTGCCTTAGTTACAATTAAGTTTTATTAAATCACTATACTGTGCATACATTATATCAGTAAATATATTTAGCTTCTCTCCTCTGAGTGCTGTATAGTGACGTTTTCCATTCGCAAAGCTGGGATGGCTCTATGACTCTAATCTTCAGCTCCTGGCTTCCTCCCTCCATTGCAGCACCCTGTTGTCTGTGGAAGTGCCTAGACACAGCACTTAGTGATGATACCAGGGTTCACTTCACTGTTTTTTCACTAGAGCACTTTCCACTTTTGTGAAGAAGAAAGAAATGTAAACTTGATAAGAGGAAGTAGAGAGCTCTACTCTCTTCTTCTCTCTACTTCTCTCTCCAACTCTCTACTATCTTTATTGTGGATAACCTCTGTATTAGGAAATTAATCACATTTCCAATACTGCAGGGCATGCCAGTGAAAAGCATAAGCAGGGAAATTATCTGTGAGACTACCTAGTCTGTTTCCCTACACTGTAAAAATCATTCCCATGAGAACATTTATATCACTCTGTCTCCAGATCCAGACAATAACCTATATTTACATTTACTGATATTTTAAACAATGGGAGTTTTGCACCCGCAGGGAATAATTGAGTTTAAGTAGCCTTCTTTATGAATTTTGAACTATTAAACGCAGTTTTATTTTACCCACACTACTACTAAAAGTGAAGACCATTTTGTATGAAGACAAACATCTTAGAGGAACTATAAAATTGCTTGGCTTTTATTTCTACAATTTTGGGCAAAGTTCTGAAGAGAACAAAACTGAAAAATTAAAACAGGGGAATAACATTAGAAAGAGCTTGGAATGGATATTACAATCAGTTTGATTCACCAGAAATTCAGTGCACAGTTGCTGTGTACAATTTTTCAGATATATTTTTTCAAAATGTTTACTTCTATAATCCAGCACCAAAATTTGTTTTGGTGCTCTAAGAGGTGAAGTCTGTAAGTTTGCAAGGATATCAGTGAGTCAAAGGTGAGAGAGGATAATATTTATTTTTGCAGCTCATTAGAGAAAAGGAAAATTGAGTTTTAAGTGTTCAAAAGAAGTTTTCTAGTGTGCTAAAAATCTATTAGAAAAAAGGCTTTTTACTTTTAACTTGAGAAAATTTAATATTGTACTGAATACAAGTACAGTAAAAAACTCAGTGCATTTTAAAGTCACCTTTTTTAGAACAGAACCACATGTTTAGTATTTACATGACAGTCTGCAACAGTTCCTGCTGAATGTGTTTATTAGGTACAACTGGCTTGATTCTACTCTCCTTGCATCTTGTGTAGTCATTTACACCTGTGCAGTGATGTATCTCACTTCACATCATGTGCTGCTTTACGAGATTTTGGCAGCACAAAAGGATCATAAAGCCAGTCAGTATTATCACTGAGGAATGCTTCCATTCTCTGCATGGTGTGCAATCAGCTTAGAGGTATTTTATCACTCCTCTTCATAAGCCTGTAAAGACAGACCATGAAAGCTATAATTACAGAATGGAGTGCTCAACTACAATATTGAAATATGTGAGGCGAGTGAAAACTAGATCCATTAAATGATGTGACAGTTCTAGCATAGATCTGATTGCATTTTCCTACTGCTTCCATGTCCTGCAAGATGCCAGGATTCTGTTCAGTTTGGGGAAGATAAGCTTGTAAGATGACAACTCGTCTTGACTCCCACAGTGCAGCTGAAGTGCATCATTCCTGCATGTGAGCATTTCATATAATACTTCTGTATTAAGTCAGTGAAGTTTTACCCTCTTAAAGGCCTTGACTCAAACTATCTTCAAATTCATACCAATATATTTATTTTATTTTTACTTTTTCCCCTTTAAAAATTAAAAAATCCTTTCTTGCTATTTTTAAACATCTCATAGTATATTTTTAGACTTTCTCAGCTTAGTTTGCAAGCCCAGAGGTATAAAACAGAATCAATTTTAATACTTTGTGCATGTTAAAATTTCTTTCTGCCCTTAAAATTACTGATATTTATAATACTGAGATTACTGAATGCACCTGATACCGTGTAAGATCCAATAAAGGGAATTTCACTACTGATAAATGAATTTTTTGTTATTTCACAGAATGATGTATTTTTCAAAGCAGAATACTTCAGCTTGGCAAAAATTCACCAGTCAGGCTTTTAAAACTGCTGAATGTGCAAGCCATTTTGCCTTTCTTAAATTAACCCGAACCTAAACCAACTTGTCTCCAGAAAAATTAATAAAATAATAAAAGCAATAAATAGCTGCTTTCATGGAAGAACAGAAGAGAAAATAGGAGAAACAAAAATTTTAAAACTTTCTCATTGAATAATTTTTTTTTTTTTAATGTTAGTAGACACACTATTTACAGACGAATGCTAAAAAAAATTTTGCATCCTAGCAGGGATTCATTGATTCACTGTACTTGTGAGAAAGGCATGTTTTAACACAATATAGGTTGTCACTCTTTCCTCCATGTGCGTATCTCTCCTGAACAGGAGTACGTTTTCCTTCCATGTATGTGTATACATACATGACATATCTCTTAAGCTTGCCTTATTTCTGTTATTATGAGAATAACACTATTAGCCACCCCATGTTCTTTCACCTGTGTTGAATTTGGTCTGTTTACACAAAAGACCTTATATTGAGAGTCAGAAACTGCTCTGTTTGGATTTTCTTTGTTTTAGAATGAAGTGTATCACTAAGCAATATTGAGGTTCCTGGAAAAAGACTACAAAACTGAAGACCCTAACAAGTAATGATGAAAATGTTCTAAAAATCAATGGAGAAAATCTTCAGAACAAGATTTAAGCTACGCTGGCAAACAGTAAAAGAGAATTTTATTCTGATTTTTACTAAAACAAAAATATGTAGAAAAAGTCATTGTTCCTCCAAAAAGGGCTTTAGTGACTACTATAAGTCATCTACTGGAAAATTGATTTGTACTCGTTTTATATTGAGACATTTACTACCCCATGCCAGCAAGTAATGTTAAAAACACTCATTTTAAGTGTACATAGAAAATAAATGTGGGCTGGAGAATATACATAATTAATTCATGACATCAGAATATAATGAGCTACATTATTTTGGACTCTTTTGGACTCTTTTGAATCTCTTACTGCGCCCGCCATAACCTATTTCAGCTCCTAAAAGTCCCACTGTCTTTCCTCAGAAGACAAGAAATGAATGACTTTGTTAGGAACTTTTTTTCCAGTAAACTGGTAAGAAACAGATGTACTTAATTATTTCACCATTTCAGGTGAAGATGCAAGATAATAAAACATGGCTACTTCAAGGCCTGTTTGATTTAAAAAATATTTAAAAAAAAAAAAAAAAGGAAATATATGAAAGAGGCTGTAAAAGATGTATCTTGAATAGAGACTTCAGTTTTGATTCACCACTATCTCATGATAATTTATGTCCACACCAAAAAAAAATATGTGCAAGGTTTTATTTTCTTCACTTTTTGATGTCATGATTGAAGTGAACCTAAGATTGCTTTGTAACACTATCTCTCTTTCAGTTTATGTATGTCTCTCTTCTGGATTAACACCCTTGTAACTGAGCCAAAGAGTTTTTGAAGAAGTGGGAAAAAAATGCTGTAGTAATTGTAGGAAAGCAGGAGCAGTTTCTCAGACCAAATATTATGAGAGAGTAAGCCAGCATTGGAGGGTTTGTTTGAAATAATTTATGAGGTGTACATAATTAAACAACTGCAAAAAGTGATGCATGGCAAGGAAAATATTGGGTTTTGTTTCAGGTAGACTACATTGTAATTAATTTGACAAAGGTCTTTGAAAATTTACAGAACTTTTGATTAACTTACTAAAAAAAAAAAAACAAACAAACGGAAAGTTCAGATCCTGCACGTGGCTATGTGCTGTGAACTTAATACTTTTTCCTTACATGGTGGATTAGATCACTGATTTTGCCTGTGTAACTCAGTTCAGCTATTGTTCTCTGTTATGTTCACTCGGCATAAATGTAAAATAGTTTTAGATGGTAACAAGGAAACCTTAAGGACATTTCTCCCATCTCAGAAGCAGAAACCAAAGATGGCAGCCAATTAGTCCATGACACTAGATTAGAATGTAATGCTTTGATTAATGTCACAAAGAGTCCGACTGAACTTTCAGATCTTTATGCCAGTGGCAAAATGTACTGCCAAATGTATCTTGAAATATATGCATTGGAGTGTGTTGCAGGACACTGAAAACTTCAGTGGCACATATCTCTTTGACTGGACCACTGTCACAGATTTAATTCATACAAAATCTAAAGCATCAGCTCCTAGTTGCACCTATGTGTCATGGAATCATGGAAGGGTGAGCTGTGTACATATACCAACACTTGAAAACAAACAAATGAAGAAACAAAAGAAAATAGATGTGAATCAGAAATGCAGTGCTTTCAAAGGTGAAGGTCACAGCAAATAATTCTCAATGATTAGCTCCTCAGTTGTGTTTTGGCCATAGATGCTATCTGTAGAGATGCGGCTAGTTCTAGAAAAGGAATTTGGTCTGAGAAATGGTTGTCTTGCAAACATACCATGGACTAAGGCTTTGCATTTTCCAACATTAGTTTTTCATACACTCTTTTTCTCCAAAAAAAAAAAGGCCTTGATGTATTGGTCTGTTTTCTGAGGAAAATAGAATCTGTTTCCCTTGAGAATTTTGTGGAGAAAAAATACAGATTTTTCCCAAACTGCTAACTGGTAGTATAATAAAGACAATAAAATTATGAGTGTTAAACCTGTGCTTAATTTCCAAGCAATCTCGATAATTCTTAGATACATTACTAAATTTCATTTGTATCTTCTGTACACTTAGTAAGATGATGCTATTAAATCAATGCAATCTTTATTCATATGGAGGATATTCTTATCAAAGAAGAAATATTAATCCTGCTAATCCTAAAATATTTTTACAGTAATTTATTTCAAGTTTTCAAAAGAGGATCAATATTTTAAGACAATAAAACATTTCTGAGCAGTCCATAAAACTTGATTATACTTGAATCTTGCTGTTGTTGTTTTTTTGTTTTGTTTTGTTTTGTTTCCAGTTGTTTGAATAGCCAACAGATAAGGAATTAGCTCCATCGTGATCACTTGGTGTTAAAAGTCACCAAGATGCTGTCAGTTTTATATTTGATGGGCTAAGCTGTTGCGTGAAGATTGTTGTGGATAATTTTATTCTCTCTGAAGGTGTGTATAAAATTGAGACAATATAAATCTCATGAGATGTATTGATCATCCCTATAGAAAAAAAAATTGAAGAAATATTTCTTAGCGTCTTTGTCATGAGTTATTAATACTGCATTCTTAATGATTAATTGCATTAAACTATATTCAGTACATACCATCTATTTCCCCTTTCTACCCAGCTGTTATTCAATGCTGTTCAGCTTCTCAGAAAACCTAGGAAAATCTCTGCCTCTCACTACATCACAAAAGCTAAATTGTTCTCACAAGATAACTTTCTTCTAAAACTACGAGGCAAAAAGACTTCCTTATCTCCATGAAAGTGTTAAACACAAAAAGGGTGAACACAGTGTCAGCAAGAAGATGATGGTTTTGGTGTGTAACTGTAACTTATTTCTGGACTACCTAATGCTTTAATTGTGACTGGTGGAAAATAAAGAATTTACCTTAAAGTTGGGACAAGCATCTTATTTAACTTCACTAAATTGAACTTTAACATTAAAACATACCAAAACATACACTTGGACTGAACCAAGCTGGTCATCTTTATTCCCCTATTCCAGGTGTTGCTGGAATGGTCTTCCCACAGCTGCTATAAAAACTTTCTTTTGTATCCGGACTAGAAGATAGGTACTTACTAGGAAGGAAAGGAAGGAACTAAAGGAAAACAAAACCAACATTGTTGCTGCAACAAGCAGGAGTTATTTATTTATTTTCCATCACAACGTGCTCGAACTAGATGAAGAAACATTTCTTTCATAGTGGGAGCTTTAATGAGTTACAGATATCTTCATGGTCTACATTTCAGTGAGCTTCAGGTCTTTGAAATATTTTGCTTGAAAATTTGTTGAAGTCCTTAAAATAGTGAATAGATCAGTGATAGAGTATCATGGTTGCACGATTTTTGTTAGTGGTATTCCACATCATAACATCATGTATAGTGCACTGGGAGTTAAAGAGTTAATACTCCAGTTCCTTGGATCATCCTGGGTACCTGGTTCTCAGAAGAGAAGGACTACACACCCAGAGGACTTTGTGTTTCTGTTTTCTATTCAGAGGGAAAGATAAAACTGTTCACAGGTCAAGAGATGGGCCACTTTCCACTTCTGCTCATCTGCGCAATTTGTGGTCCCTCACCGTCTCATCTGCGGTAAGAGTAAGGCATTCATGTTGTACTTAGTTAATGGGAGCTGGCAAGTTGTTGAATTCCAGATAATCTATTTGTTTGTGACAGGCCTTGTAGTCTTTAAAACTAACATAAGTAGTAGAAGGCATGTGATCAGCCACAATCTTAATAGATTAGATTAGAATAGATAGAAATCTCATTTTTTAAAAAGAAGTGAGATAGAACATTGTGAGTATCAGGACTAGCATGAAAAATCAAGGTGATGAGAGAGGAACAATCACACTCAAAAAAAGTGTGTCTTTCATAAATTCTCTAAATCAAAGTACTTTCACTATTTATATAAAGACTCCTCTGGACACTTCCTCAAAATAAATTAACTGTGCTAGGAAAAGGGAAAAGGGAAAGTTAAATTTACCATCTAGAATTCTGGCGTATAGAAACATTTTGGCTGTACTTGAAATAACTGAAGTTCATACAAACTTGTCATGAACAGGCAGATAGCAAAAAGAAATGTTGTTCTTCTGTATGTTCTGTCTCCTGGTGATATACTTGTTTACAAAGTGTATTAATAACATAATAGATATTGTAAGGAAAACATAAAGAAAAAAATGAACAACACAGAAACGGAGAATTATTTTATATGTGGAAGAAACATTATGAAACCCCTAGCCTTTTTTGTTTCTATACTGTGGTAGCAAATTTACAATGAGTATTGTGTTTGAAATAAAAGCTCCAACCAAATTTTTACTGTTGTGTTACCCAATCAAATAATAGCACTATGAACAGCTATTGAATTTAATGACACTGAATGAACAGATTTGAGTGGAGATTAGATGGCAGGTTATGAGCTCTAGAACTGTCTGCTCTCTGGTCTGTCAGGACTTTGGCTTCAATCTATCCAAAGGGAAGATCATCAATGCAGTTGAAGATTTAGCTGATATTTCAAGCCAAGCATCTGAGTAGCTTGATGGAACTTTTCCCAGGAACAGGGTCAATAAATGATGACTGGAAATTAGGCCTTGTTAACTAGTAATATTTTACTGTAAGAAATAAGCATTTATTTCACTTTATTCATATTTGTCTGTTACTCACTGAGATTGCAGCCTTTGTAGCATGAGTCATATGCTCAGGAACAGTTTTCATATGTATGTGTAAATCAGCATCAAATAAAAGGGGAAGAAAAAGTCACTTCTGAAAGTGTAGTTAAAATACTCAGATAGTAAATATTCAGATATTAAAACTGAAAATTGAGAAAATGTGTACTTTTAAATGAAAGGAAGGTCTAGTATAGGGATAAAAGTGTATCTTGGTAAAATCTAACAAAGATTAGAGTTTTGGTTAGAAGCAATTTGTCACAAAAATAGACATATTGCAGAAGTTGCATTTTTTCAATAAATAAAATTTATTTATTTAATTGACCTCTGTGCTGTTCAAAGTAGATGCCACAGCATTAGGTTTATAAGGATGTGGCAGTTTAGTGGAATTCCATTCTGGGATGCCATAAAAAAGAGCAGAAAGAAATTGAAGTTGTGCTATTTGCTCTGGAATTTCAACAAGAACAAAAACCCTTCTCCTATACAACTGTCTTTGTTGAGCTTTGTCATTGTTATTTAAAAAAAAAAAAAAAAAAAAAAAAAAAAAGATAATACAGAAGTAGTACAAAGTGTGATTCTACTCAAGTTGTTCTATCCAGAGACCCTGCAGAGAAATCAGCCCAACCTCCAGGGGTCTCTCTATCTCTCCAAAAGATAAATCTATTCTACGCTCATTGCAATTGCAGCTGGCACAAAGTCAGAATCTGCTCATGAAGCTGCTTGTAGTGAGACTGTACTGGTCAAGAACTCACCAAAATACAGAGTGTCTGCTGGAGCAGAAGGTCATGAGGTCTTCTGAGTGCCAATATCCATCTCCCACACTAACCCTAGCCACCTTCCATCTCTAGCCAGCAGGCTACAGAATCAACAGCATAGGTTTTCTGTCATTTCTGTTGAGTGCATGCTTGAAGAATAACATAGTGCCTTACACAGCATTGCTATCCTTCCCATTTCTTTTCTGAAAGCACTCTAGTGTTCATTCCATGCTGCCTGAGAACTGGATAGCTAATCTCAGCTCTCATCCCACATACTTCAATAGAGAAAGGCTGATAATTCAAGAAAGCAGTTTGTCTGCCCTAAGAACAAAGACCAGTTACGATGTCAATGTGTCTCAGTGCTCATTATTGAATTCACTTCTGCAAAAAAGTGAGACTGTACCAAGGAACAATCTCAAGCCATATCAGCTTATTTCATCTGCAATATCTCTTATTTTATGTATACAGGCTATCTGGTTTTATGGAAGCACAGACTCGGGATGATTGACATGATGATCTGACAGTAATGGTTTGGCAAAAAGTTTCTTTTGTAAAGAGTTGATGGGATGTACAGAGATGACTGCAATGCAACTTTGGGACCATGGAATAAGCCTTAATTATTTCTCAGGAGTTCCCCCTAGGAGGATCCATCAATAAAGACTTGAATTCACACAAGAAAAGAGAAAAACAAACACCATTTCAGAGTCAAGCAGCATGAATGTAACCTGAGGAACACCAAGGCTGAGATTCATCTCACCTGGCCTGAGGTGTCAACGCAGTAGACACTGGAGTAGGTAGGTCTGTGCTTAGAACAGCACAGGGTTAGTTTCTCTCTATTTTTTGGAGATGTTGGCTGAATCACTATTGACCATAATGGCAGATTATATCTGTGAAATCTATCCTTTTTACAGTTTTAGATAATTTATAATCATGGAAACTATTTATAGCCTATTTTTCCCTCTAACAAAATGTAACAAAATGAAAACTGCCAGATTTCAAATGTACTAGTAAATTCCTCTACATTTGTATGCTTAAATCATTTAACTTAATCCACATGCTAAATGCTCCGATGTCCTATTAGCTTGTTGATTTTATTTTTTTTATTTTTTTCCTCAAATCTGGTTAATGCACAAAATAACAAAAATTACAAAATAACAAATTAATTATAAAATTCTGCAAGTAACCTGTATGGGAACTGCTGAGTCACGGCCTGAACCTCTGATTGATCACCTGAGGCGAGCCATGAGTCAGCCAGAGGAGCACAGGTGAAGGCAATTCTCCTGTGCTGCCGGAAGGGGTGGAGCCTGGCTCCATCCCTCCTAGACCTATTTAAGGGCTGGCTACCAGTGTGGAAGGATCTTGTCTGGAGATCCCTCCTTCTGGTGTTTTGTGGTGAGCCCAGCATAAGGGCAAGTCTTCCATTTGCTCTCTCTTGCTATCATAGTCCACTTTGCCTAACTCTCTTGTTTATTTTGTGATTGTAACATCTTGATATCCATTGATTATACTTAAGCTTTGAACATCCTCCTAGAAATGCAATCTCATCAATAACCACTAACATGTGCATTATCATAAGACCCCTTACAGCCATCATAAGACTGAAATCAGAGCAATGTTTCATGTGGTGTGGTATATTTATGCATCTGTGCTGCTCTGACTTTTTTTCTTTTAAAATCAAGACTTTTATATTGTGGAAGTACAGTTGTATTGGCAGAAACGTAGTTACTTTTAGTTTTGGGAAAATTGTTTGAAGACTGCAATAACTTTACTAATTCAGAAGAGTGAATTCAATGCCAAATTTTCCTACATTTCATCTCCCTAAGCCAGATGTGCACTATTTTAATGCATGAAAAACAACTAATGTCTTTATGTCTTTACTTTTTTTTTTTTTAAGAAAAGCAGCATACTTTTATATTATGATTTAACTATGGTGAAGATTTGCTGACAGAAAGTTTAAACTTTCCTTACCTTTCTCACCTGTTGAAACTTCCTAAATGATATTTAAAAGAACTATTTACATGGATAAGAACCTCTTTTTGTTAAGAGTGACGGAGCAATGGAGAGGTTATGGAGTGCTGAGTGGTTGTGGAGTCTCCTTCTCTGTAGATATTCTAGACCTATCTGGATGCCAGCTGTGTGACCTATTGCAGGGTACCTGCTTTAGCAAGAGGGTTGGTCTCAATGGTCTCTTCAGGTCCCTTCCAACCTCTGCAATTCTATGGTTGCTCTGTATTCAAAGTGAAGAAAAAACAATCCATCAAAAATCCAAATTTCATTCTATGATAAACATATTTTAAATTAAAATTTTTAGGAGAATACTCCATGCAACAATCAAATACTTTCATTTTGTAAATCCAACAAGATGTTTTCAGAGTTCTGAAAACCATAGTTCTAATGCAGTAAAAGTTTGTTTGTTGTGGTTAACTCACTGGGCAACGCAGCACCAAACAGCCATTTGCTCACTTTCCCCTTACTGTGTGATGGGTATGAGAGCAGAAAAGGTAAAACTGTAAGAACTTTTATGTCGAGTTAAAGACAGTTTAATAAGGAGAAAAAAGAAGGAAAAAAAAGAAAGGCAAGAAAAACAACCAGTGCACAATGCAATTGCTTACAACCTGCTGACCAATGCTGGGTCAGCTTGCCAGTAATGGGGCCAGAGCTGTTCAATATATTCATGAACTGCTTGGATGAGGAAATAGCAAACTTGCTGACAGTGCATTCTGATGACAGAGAACTGGAAGGAGTGGCTGATGCACCAGATATCTGTGCTGCCATCCAGTGACACCTAGACAGGCTGGAGGCTTGGTCACGGAGAAATTTAATGAAATATAGAAAGGTCAAGTGTAGAGTCTTGCATCTGGGCAAGAACAACCCCAGGTACCGGTATAGGTTGGGGATTGATCTGTTGGATAGCAGTGTAGGGGAAAGGGACCTGGGGGTCCTGGTGGACAACAGGATGACCGTGGGCCAGTATTGTGCCCTTGTGGCCAAGAAAGCCAATAGCATTCTGGGCTGTATTAGAAGGGGCATGGTTTGTAGATCAAGAGAGGTTTTCCTTCCCCTCTATTCTGACCCAGAGAGACCGCATCTGGAGTATTGTGTCCAGTTCTAAGCCCCTCAGTTGAAGAACAGGGAACTGCTTGAGAGAGTCTAGCACAGAGTCATAAAGGTGATTAAGGGAGTGGAGCATCTTTCTTATGAGGAAAGGCTGAGGAGACAGGGTCTCTTCAACTTAGAGGAGAGAAGACTAAGTGCTGACCTCATTAATGTTTATAAATATGTAAGTGTGAGTGTAAAGAGGATAGAACCAGGCTCCTCTCAGTGATATCCAATGAAAGGACAAGGTGTAATGGGTGCAAGCTGGAACATAGGAGATTCCACGTGATTATGAGAAAAAGCTTCTTCACAGTAAGGGTAACAGAACACTGGAAAAGAGTGCTCAGAGAGGCTGTGGGATCTCCCTCTCTGGAAACATTCAAAACCCTCCTGGATGTGTTCCTGAGAGACTGGAACTAGATGACAGGGGGATTGCAGGGGGATTGGACTAGATGATATTTCAAGGTCCCTTCGAATCCCTGACATTCTGTGATGTCTAGCCAGTTGTCAAGAAGTGGCAGCCACCAAACCCAGAAAACTCACCTCAGTTTTATTGCTCAGCATGACATTATGTGGAATACCCCTTTAGCAAGTTTGGGTTAGGTGTCTTGATCTTGTCCATGTATGCTTTGTGGCAGTCAGTATTTTTTTAATGTATTTGTACTCAGGGAGATCAATGTAATGTACTGTGCATTTTAACAATTAATGTAGAAAAGACATTAAAATTTAAGGCGAAAGTTCTCCCTTGCATAAGTGTATCTCTCACATTGTACTCCTTTCTGACCTGTTATTTCTGGACATACAGACATCATGACAGAATACAGCTGAGATCTGTCATGAAGCTATGACTGAGCTTTGCATGGAATCTGTTGCTTTACTCTCTTATCAAATACCTTGTAAACTCTCATTCTGTTATCTTGAAGTAGACACTACTTCGAAAGTGTTCACTATAAAAATGAAATTAATTTATATAACTGCTGAATTGGCCTTCACTGAAAACAAAATATTCCATCTTCTCTTGGCAGAATTTGTTATTATCTAGGCATTGCCCCAAAAGTGCATTTTGCTGGGACTGTTTTCTTCGTTTTTGTTTTTAAACATGTTAATTCAGTAGCTGTAATAAGTGTAATTAGTTAAGATGTGCACAGGAAAAAAAAAAAAGCTCTACTATTTATTATAATTTCTTCTTATTAGTAATATAATGTTAGAAAAATATGTGTAGGATTACAACTTCTTCCAAGGGAAGACAAAAGTAATGGAGAATCTGTAGGTCCAGAGTCAAAAGAACAAAATATTTCAATTTTTATCTACACAGCTCTAGAGAAGTTCATAGAAACTCAGACACCAATTCAAATGTTAATGAGTGCTCAATATTATAGGCAAAAATATTATTACATCTCTGTTAGTTTTGAGTCACTTATATGAATTCACATGAAGTTAGAAAATACCATTAATATCTCATTAAATATTACCTTTTCAAGTTTATAAATGTGAGGAAAATCAACTTTTGATATGAGTAGATAGTAATATGACAAAGGGGAATGGTTTTAAAATAGAGGAAAGGAGATTTGGATTAGGGGGATTTGTGGATGTTTGTGTTGATGCTTTCTTTTTAAGACTTTTTTTGTTTGTTTTGTTGTTGTTTTTGTTTTTTTACGGTAAGACAAGCTAATAATAATTATTAACTTAATTATATAATAATAATAATTTCCAAGTTAGGAAATTCCAAGTTAGGCTAGAGGGAATAATAGGCAAAGGAGACTGAGAGAGATGAAAACCAAAAAGAAGCATGAAAGAATATTAACAGATGAACTCTTAAGTGTGGGAAAGCAATTCCAAGTGTAATGGATTAAACACCACAGTCTTATACAGCTTTAGTAGGGCAACAAAAATACTCACAAGGCACAATGGTACTTCAACCGACACCTGTTCAAAATTGCCAGTTCTATTACCAGTTTCAAGGACATGGATAACACAACTGGCCACTGTCTAAAATAAAAACAGAACATGCTCCAGTAGAGTATAATGTTCCTCTTCTAGTGTTTCCTTCAGTGAAATAAACCCTGCTTTTCTATGAAGACAAGGCTAACTTCAGAGTTGACTGACGGATGTTTTTTCCACGTATGAAATCCCAGCTATGAGATCTCTCTTTTTCCCCTGAATGTGGCATATTTCCAAACAGTTTTCCAAGCATATGTTTCCATTTGCTCCTGTGACATCCGCTGTATGGCTGCAGATGCGGAGGATCAGCTCTGGTTAATGCCTCCCCCAGACTCTCTCAACGACAGGATTCCTCCTGGAAATAGCTCACAGAAAACTAGGGATTCGATGTGCACGTCCCAGATCTTCTTCCTTTTCTTTTTGTGCTCTTTGGCTTAAGAAACATTTGCTGCAGCACAGATCTGCTATAGCAACAACAGAGGTTCCCAATACATGGGGAGAAATCTTGTGGGACAATATTCAGCTGCTCTGTACCCTTAATGCCATATAATAAATACATTAGTGTATACTTGTGCATAATAGATTACCATGTGATAATAGAGGGCAAACTGAACTCCAAGAATTGGAGAAGTCAAGCCAATATTTTCTCATAGTAATAATGAGGGTAACATACCATAGGCTTTGTTGCTATGCTTCATTATCCTCCCTGTCACAGTGACCAAAAAGGCAAAATGTGGGCTTAATGCTATCATTAGTGTGCTTCCTTCTAGGCCAGTTTGTCAGCAGTAACTCTCATGTGTGTCAGGCAGAAGTCTTTCAGCTTTTTAGTGCTTTCTTAATTCTTCAAGCCTAAGGCCTTGTGTTTCCCCTCTTTTCTTCTATTGCATCTAGTTTTTTCTTCCCTCATTCCAAAGTCAAAGAACATTTAGCATGCCATCAGGGGGGAAAAAAAAAAAAAAAAAAAACCACATGTAGAGTTCACTCATGGTAAGCTCTCCAATTTATTTACATTTGCTTTGCAATTTAAAAAAAAAAAAAAGAGGGGAAGAAAAGAAATCAAACCTGTGCAAACCCACAGCTGTCAGCAGGCAGCAGCTGTCAGCAAACCAAATTCAACCACCCTTCAGTGAGTCACAACTTTCAGCTGAAGAAACTTGCTGCCTTTTTTTCTTGATCTGTTTCCTTCCTGCCAAGAATTACACAAAATAAAATCCTTCACCCCAAACTGCAAACAATTAGTTTAACTTTTCAAGAGCTCGTCTTCTTTGCTAATACAAATACAGATTTTTATCTTCTCCTGCTCTTTCTGAAACTGACCTGCCCACTGAGACTGTATGGAATTAGAAGTCACAAGTGGATCACTGCTAGTTCTACTATCTGTTATCTCGCTTCTTGCTACAGTAAAAGTAGAGATATGTTTGGGTGAAACACTGCTGCACCCTGCAGTAAGGTGAGCTGCTTGGGTCAAAAAAGCCTCCTCACTGTATAAAAGCATAACTTCCCCTGGAAGAGTTAATGTTGAAGTGATGATGTAAACACCATGAGTTTTGATGTATCATTCTTGCCATAGAATGCCAACCTGAACTTATTACTTAGGGATTTTACCTTCTTAATTTTCAACTGAACACTGAATGCCAGAGGTGCTGCTTTTGAAAGAAAAAAGTTTGGATAACTGTCTTATTTTTGACTTGTCTATACCTTTTGGAATGTTTTATACATCATTTTTAACAAAATTTCCCAATATGAAATTGTGGATTGAAAAATCTCGTGTCAAAACATTCAAGAGCTAAAAATCCCCTTGCCCTTTAGAGTGATGTTAGCCAGAGTTCCTAAATCTTATACCTAATCCAAAGACTCTTCTTTGAGTCATGCCACAGGCAATATGCATGATGTTGTCTTCAACTGTTTGTGAATATATCACAGGTTACAATAGTGTGTTGGTATGTGCATATTTCCTCCAGGTTGATGGTTCCAATGAAATCTCTCTTACGAAAGGACAGATGCGTATCCTGGGCTCTCTTGAATGTAAACACATGAGGCTTGTGATGATATACATGTATTAGAGGTTGAAAATTGTGCTTATTTGTGTTTGGCATTTTGTCATCTGTGGAGCAATTTGCTCCTAAAATTAAGTCCATCTTCACAACACTTCAGTCATTTTTGCAGTCCTTATTTCTAGTATTCTTAGAACTTATGGGCACCCAAAAAAGTTTGTGTAGCTTCTTGGGCCTGCAACCTCATGGAAATGAGAGCAAATCTCTGTGGAAAGCCCTAACATATCATTTTCTGTGAGAGAGCCCTCTCCCCTATCTTGCTCTTGTGCAACACAATATAAAAGGCAGAGAATGAGGGCTTGGACTGTGGGCTTGTTGTTTTCCTGAGAATCGTTTTAAATGCTGATTATTTTTTTTTTTTTTCTGCATGTTATTCCTATTAAGAAGGAAATTTAAAAAGGGGAGGTATGTGACAAAATAGCAATTTCTGACCCAAAGAACTTTCCCAGTAAATGTTCAGACGCTGAAATGTTGCAAGTATGCTATCAGGAGTATTATCTTAATTTTACGTTTGAGCTATAATTTATTTCCATCTCAATTTCTTATTGTGACAGATGGTTTACAAAAATCACTTATTTGCATGTCCATGATATTGAAATTAACATCCTTTTCTGATATTTTGTTAACAATAGTACATTCATTTAATGTTACAAAAAAAAAAAAAAACACGAATCTCAAGCTGTTCTTCCATTTTACTGCTTCACTGGAATACTATTATATCTTCCTTTCTACTCATAAAATTGGTATAAAGCATCATTCCTCAGCTGGGTTCTAGTAAACTGCTTAGGAGTATGTGACTGCAAAACAAATTTGGATCATGGTACAGGAACTAACATAAAAGAAACAAGAACAAATATTAAAAGTGTTTGACTCTTGAAGATAGCAATCCAAATAAGTGAGTAGCTTGTAGACAAAACATCAAGGAACTATCATGAGAGTGTTTTACACAAAAGCATACTGTGACTTCTCTTGCAATATGGCATTACATAATATCTTTAAGGATTTCTGAGAACAAAATCTAGTAAATATGGTTTAGTGGTTTTAGGTAGCCTTTATGTTTTCCTGGGAAATGGTGTTCTTTATGCATTAACTCACTCATAGATGAAAGGTAGACCCCATAACATCATCACATTCAAGGAAGAATGTTCTATATAGATTTTTTTTTCTCACTGTAAGGTAGTACAGACAGTTTCCCAGCAGCCATACTCTAATAAAACTGGAAAAAGGTCAAATCAGGCTCTCTGTCTGAGCTTGCTTTCCTGCTGCTGTTTTGACAGTGGCTTCATGTATTGACGTGCAGCTCCTGAGGAACTTGGTGCTTTGCCCCACTTGCTCCTCAGTGACCATTTCAATGAACGTGACATCTACACGTCTGCTTCTGATCTAAATCCAGTTTCTCTTCCTAATCTCCTATTTCTCTTTAACAACATCAGTTAAAAAAAAAAATGTTGCTGGTTGGTAGAAAAAAAAAAAAAAGCTTCTCTTTGTTTCCCTGTCCTTTTTCTCTTCAAAATAGAGTGGGGAAAAAAAATCATTTAATTCAAAACTTTCATAAACTAGCAACCTCTCTCTCTTTCACTCACCCCCTCCTTCTGGCAAAGCTATGAAAAGAGAAACACAGAGCTGTGAAAATCAATTCAGGTTTTTCTGCTGACTTCAATAAAAGGATTTAACTATTGACTTTATTCTGTTTTCTGCATTTCCTTGGAATGAAATAAAAGTTATCTTGATTAAGCTAATTCACATGTTGGGATGAAGTATAGATCAAAAATAATTGTGTAGCCTATCAAAAAAACTTCAGCCACTAAAAATATAATAGACAGAACTTAACAGTCAGCAGAAAATACTTCAGCAGTTTTTACCCATCTGATTTTCCAATATATATTCATGTATGGTTTTTACAGAACTGTTAAGAGTTAACTTTATAACTCCGGTGCTGCCAAGAGCATCCAGACAGGCTCTGAGAATTCAAATTTCTTACTGTCATTATTATAAAGCCTTATAATGCATACTTTCATTCCATGTTCTTGGTAAGTTTCATTAAAACTGTTTTCTTTTTTTTTTTTTTAATATTACATGTTCTGGTACTACGTGTGCTTAGTGGGTGATATCAACTAGTGAAATTCACCAGTATAAAATGAGCAAATAAAGTACCTTGTTTTTTATTGAGCAAATATGATCTACATGGAAGGTTCAAAATGAAGATTTTAATTTTAATACAAAAGAAATGAAAAACCACCAGTGCTGGCTCAAACTCTATCACTACATCATCTTGTTGTACAGAGTGATCTCTATTGCTTGCATGAGAATGGTCACATAAACAGTGTCATCATGATTTATTTTACAACAGATATAAATGTGGAGTGGAAACTGTAAGACTTTAAATCAGATATGTTTACTGTACTTTGGAATTAAGACATTCCTTAAAGTAACATTACATTGCCTATATGACTTTTTCACTGTAGAGTAAAAGAAAAGTCCTAGGCTTTCATTGCTGACACAACTGAAGTATAGATCTTCTAAACAATCTGTTACATACATGCTATTTTAATAAACTATAATAAGCTGGGGTTGCAAAAATGCATTACAATGTTATTCCCTAAATGTTTCTTTTGGCAACCCTTACTGATTTAATCTAATGCAGTAAACACCCATAGAAATGCACTGTTCTGATGACAGAAGAAAACACTTCTACTAGCTGGAACTGCTGCAGCATAGCATTAACATTTTATATTGATTTATATAACATTTGCTGCAGTCTTTAATGAAATCTAAGATCTACAGGAAAATGAAGGGTTGCACACTATTTGTGTTAGCTGTCATGAAAGAAACTCAAAAGAAAATGGAAGTAAAGACACCTGCACACTTAGGCTTTTACTTGAAGCATTCAAATAAATCACACAGCTATTGAAAGCGTGTGTTGCAGTCACTGGTGGGAACTTTTAGATGACACAAAGACTTTTCGCAGAGATGGAATTTATTGCTCAAGTGAGCAAACCTGAACTCTGCAAGTGCTTGGCAGGCAGTGTTTTGCTGCCCATGAATTGGTGAATGGAGTTTTTTGGATGACTTTTACCAGAAAATTCCTCAGGCACACAATGGCTCCTCTAGGCAGTGATCCAAGCAAGTTGCCAAGTGGAGACCAGGCCTCCTGAAACTATAGGAGGAATTATGATAAGTAGATGTCATCAAATTGTCACCACAAATTCTGCATTTACATTGAGATCGTAGGTAGGGGTTTTTCCTGACTTACTCTGGCCAGAAGGTGGCTTAAATACCATCTCTGACTGATGGTGTGGAGGGAGCCAACAGCCAAGGGCCACTTCAATGAGAACACTGGCAGTGGCTGTTTATAGATAGTTTTCTGCCAAAACAATGAAAGTAAGCAGTAGACATCATCAAAGCAGCCCTTAATTAGAATTATGAGGATGGGAGTAAAGTTTTGGGGTTTTCTTGAAGATACCAGGTAGTAATTTCCAAACTAGGACATCACAGTATAATTTTTAGATGCGATTACCAACTGCGAATATGACAACGAGAATCATTGACAAATGTTTTTTTCTTAGGAATATCAAGAAAGACTCATAGTTTCGAAGTTAATAATAACATGGCTAAGAATCTTAATATTCTTTTATGGTTATCTATTTATTTACTTATTCATTCATTTATTTATTTTTAAACCAATATAGACTTTGAATCTCACGGTCTCCTTCTATCAAGTAGGCACAGCAGCTTCTGTCCCTTCCTTCTCCTATCCACACTTCTTGTTCTCTTCAACTTTGTTCTTTCCCAAGCCACATTTTTTCATGACTCTTGTTTCGTTTTTACCTATCTTCATAATCTTTGCTCTTATTCACCTTCATGCTCCCTGAGAGCACATGCCTCAGAACAAAAGGAAAAATAAATTGAATAAATAAGGCAACATAAGAAATGATTTAATTTACTGTTCCAATTAGAAAACTGACAGAATTTTGAAATGTATCACCCTGAGACTCTCTATCACTCAGACATGTTGGGAATCAGGAAACACTTCTATTAGCATATAAAACTTTTGTTCTTCACTTTGTGTGGTTGGGAATGAAAATGTTAAACACAGCCACATTTTAATGTGTAAAGAAAACTGTCATTGATCCAGAAATTAATGTTGTTCATTCTGGGCATTAATCCAGAATAATTCAGTGGGGAAGGAGGGATAAACATAGGGAGCCTACATTTGGAAAGAGAATGAGGACATGTTTCTCTGGCAGTTGATTTGAAGCATGGCAGCTATCTGAAACCGTTCAGGGAGATGGCATCACACAGTGACGCTTAAGGCAGAGAGGTTGCACAGGATGCATTAGATATGGTAATTGGAAAAAATGTGAAAGCATGTGAAATATGTCTTTGCACACACTCCTGAAGCTTTGCAAGCCTGCGTACTTAGGTGGATGACCTTTCTTCTCTGTAGTTTTATGTGTATTAAATAACATGGAACAAGCTAATCCTTATAGCCTTCAGTGAAGCTGCACTGTTACACAAAGGTTCTCCATTGCCTCCCTCTGGTATATCTTGAGGTGAAGGAGATCCACTGTTTTTCCAAGTTTGTTGGAATTTCAGTAACATGATCGGTGTTTAATGAGTATAACAAATCCAAACCTGAGTTACACAGGGTTTGGGTATAATATTTTGAGCAGCTCAGCAGATGATTCATGGAAAGGTTAATGCATAAAACTGCAATACATAATTTCTTCTGCCATCAAGCCTCAGAGCCATTGTGTAAATTATCTGCCAACAGATGGTGCTAATACAACCAGGAGACTCAAGGTCTTCTGGTGACACTGTATTTTCATGCGCTGAAGTGCAGTATTATTCAATACGCTAGGACTGCTATGGTCTGGCATCCCAACACGTTTCCACTCAGGCTGCGTTAACAAAGAGTAGCAGCTCTGGAAGAGCAGGGCAGGTTTCAGACACACTGTTGGACATATAGCTAAATGAAGGAATAAGGCCATAGGAAAGGCGGAAGATCCTTGGTAAGACTCTAACCAGCGTCCACCATCTATGAAGAAGGGCTTTTTGGTGCTGATGAAAACATCTGTTTGGTGCCTTTCTGACCTGTCTTTCATTTATTCTCTTGCTTTCCTACAAGGCATATAAAGACCTGCAATTCAGTTACCTGGTCCAAGAGTCATGACTTTTCTCAGTGCAGTTTCTGTTTCTGAGGAGTGTCTGTGCATTGATCTCTGTTGTCACTGCTGCACAGATTGTCCAGAAGGCATGACTCACTTTCTGATGAACTGGTTTGGTTTTTTTTGTTTGTTGTTTGTTTGATTGGTTGGTTGTTTCTGGAATTTTTTGTGCTTCTAAAGGCTCAACCTCTTCCCATTCTCCTAAGGGGCCAAGGACGTCTGTGCCACTTACCTCACTTAATCCTAGACACTGGTGAAGAAGTTGTAAAAAAACATGCTTTTCTGCATGACAGAGCACTACTGTACACAGTATGTTACACTTTAAACACACTAGATTTTATTATCCTGATGCACATTATAATATCTAGATATTTTTTTTCTGTAAATATTACTATATACAGTCAGTGCAGAAAGTCTGGAAGGACATGATCTTATGTAGCTTTGAGAAAGATATGAGTCATAGATATTTTATATCCCTATGAGTGCATGTACTTCTCTACCTCAGCTGTAACTAGGTTAACAATATTTTTCCCTTCCACAATCCTCTGTTGACTTAGTTGATAAGACAAGAAATAGGGAATGTCATAAATCACTGCATAATGCTGCAATGTGTTGTTAAAGGCTTTTTTTTTTTATCCTACTCTTCTGCAGTGAATGAGTGAAACAACTCCTGCCGATAATTCAATTGAGTAAAATATTATATTTTATAAATAAATAAATATTTTGTGAGACTCTGAGATGTAAAGGAAGGATTTAAAAGCTTTGCATGTTTGTAGCACCAATTCGCATGAAATTAATTTGTACATAAGCTGAAATAGAATAAACAAAAGTTGCAAGATGGAAGATTACATTTGGAGAAGACAGCAGAAGCTCTGAGTCATGAGGGCATGATTTATTAGCCCATGAAAAAGGAAGCTGGGAGAATCTGTAAGACATGTAAAGTCATTAGAGATAACTGCTGCAGATATTGAAGATGATGCAGAGACAAACTTGCTTTAGCAA
This sequence comes from Centrocercus urophasianus, assembly GCF_019232065.1. Classification (NCBI taxonomy): domain Eukaryota; kingdom Metazoa; phylum Chordata; class Aves; order Galliformes; family Phasianidae; genus Centrocercus; species Centrocercus urophasianus. The sequence continues at coordinate 41,775,708 of NW_024884697.1, read as the reverse complement.
AACAGGCCATCTAAACAGTCAGAGAACTGAGCTGTGAAATGAAGGACCACATTTTTAAAGAAAGATAGAGCTGGAGCAAATACCATGGTTGATTGTAAAATACAGGTTAAATCCCTATGAGACTTGAAGTAACTCTGATGTCTTCATATGGTATCACTCGATTCATATCTTATGTTTTCTAGAGGTAAAGAGGGAGAAATAAAGGAGCTGAAGAGATGTGGAGAAAAAAACTGAATGTGAACCGAAGGAAGATGTGGGTCACTTTTCACAATCTGGCATCTAGCTTTCATTGGTACTTCATATATAAATTTTAACATAGTCAAATATAGATCTTCTTGCTATAAAGTATTGAATGAGGCAAAAAACATTGCAGAATGCTGGAAATTTGACTTCATTAGCATAATGGTTTCAGTTAGAGAGACTCTGCTTTTAAAGGTGGTATATCATGAATGTCATACTGAGGGCACGTGCACTGACAAGGGTTAATAAGAATCTAGCACTTCTATAACCTTTGTTCCACTTTGACTGTAAAATTTATATCTACCTTAAGTTACTGAAGATTTTTCCAGATCTGATATATTTTATCTTTCACCCAATTAAATGCTAATTGAGGTAAAGTTTGTCATTAATCATACAAATTTGCTAAAGGAGTGCATCTCTGTACATTAAAATTTGGTGAGATTTACACTTAACACACCTATTAATACTGACTGAATTATGAAAGTATTATGCGGGTTCTGTGAGGAACAACATTGAAATTAATTGTGCTATTGTTGTATTTTAATATGTAAATCAAATAACCAACAGCATAGCAATTTTAGATTGCAGTATTGTTCTGGAGTGATGTAAAATGACAGACAACACTAAATGAAACAGTGTGGAAAACAGTGATCTGTGTCTGGTTGTAGTTAAATAAAGCTGGGAACATCTTGAACTTCCATACAGCCAGATGTAGAAAATGTACTTCAAAGTACATTACCAAATACAGAACTAATGGCTAGCAAAATTAATGAATTCTGTTCCTGAAAAAAATCTGAGGCCTCATAGTCTTGGAACCCATGAAAACAAGGCCTATGCACAAAGTACAACCTGATATTCTGTAAATAATCTGGAAGAAGTGATATGCCACCTACAGATGGGCAAATACTTCAAAAACAGTTATTGCCTGCTTGGTTAGTATCTCAACTTATTCCACTTAGCAATTCCTAACATCAGTAAGTCTCTACTATTTAATACTTACTTATAAATAATACTTATTTAATATTTTATAAATATAAATTTTATTTAATTATTTTATAAATAATACTTATTTAATATTTACTCTAATACTTACTAGTATTCCTTTGCTCTTTTCAGTTATTATTGCTTGAAGGTGTTGGCCTTTTGTTGCACATTCTCCTTAATATTATATAACCTTAAATTTTATGAAAAACTGTTTTTTTCTGTTAGATCATGTGTGCAAGGTCTTTTTTTCATTGACTATGTGGCATAACACAAGCAGTAAATGACTGCACATACAGATGCACATCACAACCAGTCTTCAAAGAGAGGTTGTTGACATCAGACTTTTAACTTGCACTCCATTTCATTCTGTTCACCTGCCCTTTTGAGAAGGAAAGCAAAAAAAAAACAAAACACCCAGCCACACACGCAGTCAGTTCTACCTCAACAAAATGGAGGAGTAGATGCCTTGAAGAACTGGTAACAAGATATGGAGTCTTTTACCTCTGTGTCAATCATTTAAACATGTTTTGGGTTAATAGTCACAGAAATCTGTTCCCAACAGTCTGTTGCTCAAATAAAAAGTCTGTTGGCCATTTCAGTATAACGTCAGTACACTGGATAGGTGCATCTCAGTAACAAGTATCAGAACTGTCATATCTGCCAGGGAAGTCAGGAAACACTATTGAGAATTGAAATATTGACTCTAATAAACCATTCCCTTAGGATTACTGGGACATGCTGAGAGAAAAATGCAGGTGAATCTTTCCCTGCAGCCTTTCTTTAGTGTATATAATTCACACAGGACGTGTATATACATAATGTATGTTTGTGTGCCAAAGTAGGGAGGTCCATACAGCACAGCACTAGGTGAACTTTGTTCAGAGGTAAGCCTTGAACACTGACAGTCACCAGCACATAGAATTCCATTTGACTATTTATCTTGTCTGTATCAAGAAAAAAATCACCCCTTGACTCCACCTTGTCTGTACTTAAATAAATGAATCACAAATAGAATTACTGTCAAACAACTCAGCATTTCTGTGGTTCTGATGAAAGCTCTTTCCCCTTGGCCCCTCCTTGCAAACACTTAAGTAAATTAGCACAGGATAGACAAAGCGATATATGGATCAAAGGATCAAGTTGTACTAAATGGCACAGGACTATTAATGCCCTCCTTGGAGACAGAAAACTAACTTCTGTTTCTGTTTTCCAAAGGCGTGGTCCCACTGTAAAAGTTGCAAGTCAGAATCACTTAACTCTCCATCTGTTAGAGTATGCATCTATTCCTTTCCACTTATAAGGCTTATGCCACCAGAAATTAAATTGCTTTAATCCACTTTTTCAAATCCAAAAATTTGAGAATTCCCTAATTATGATGCCAAGTTATATCTCCTTCATCATCCTACTTCCTCTTTATCTTCTGAGAAGCATCTAAATTCCCAAAATCTCCTGATCGTTTTTGTAGTTTTGTTTTGACCGCTTCTGTTCAATACCTGACCATTTCCATGAGTCACAGAATGGCCCAAGTTGGAAGGGATCTCAAGGATCATGAATTTCCAACCCCCCTGCCATAGGGCCACCAACATCCACATTTAATACCAGACAGGCTGCTAGGGCCCCATCCAACCTGGCCTTGAACACCTCCATGTATGGGGCATCCACAGCCTCTCTGGGCAGCCTGTTCCAGCACCTCACCATTCTCATAGTAAAGAACTTCCCCCTGACATCCAACCTAAATCTTTCCTCTTTCAACTTAAAATCACTTCCCCTTGTCCTGCTATTATCTTCCCTTGTAAAAAGTTGACTCCCCTCCTGTTCATAAGTTCCCTTTGGGTACTGAAAGACTGCAATGAGGTCACCCCACAGCCTTCTTTTCTCCAGGCTGAATAAGCCCAGCTCCCTCAGCCTGTCTTCGTAGGGGAGGTGCTCCAGCCCTCTGATCATCTTTGTGGCTCTCCTCTGGACCCTTTCCATTTCTACTGACACTCCATTAACAAAGGCCAACATTTCTTAAATGAAGGAAAAGAACTCTTCCTACTGCTATTGTAATGCTTAATTTTCCCTTTTTTAGATGATTATACACCCCAATTGCTTTTGTTGTCTGTAGTTCTGAAACTTTAGAAAACAACGTGGTTTTTTATAAAAATATGGATGTATTTATATGCTTCTGAAGGATGAGCCAATTCATTAGGTGCTCTGAGAAAGCCTTTCCAGCAGCAGCAGTTTAACAGGGATTGCCATCCTGTAAGAAATGTGATATGGCACTCAGGAAAATCTCATATGTGGGGCCTTCCATTATGGGAAGAACAGATTCCTCAAAAAAGTACTGGTTTCACTTCCCAGACTACTCACAGCACTAGCAGAGGCCTCTCTGTTTGGGTTTCCTCACCCTTTTCTGAGCTCTCTTCAGGTAAGAACACCTGAGAGCTCAGAGAGCAAACACAAGAGAGAGGCTTTCATGGTTCACTTCTGTGCAGCACAATTTGGCAACAAAACTTTTTTTCTTCAGGAAGGTGTCAGTTTTGGTGAGGAAGGAGCCTAAAGCAGGCTAAGAAATGGCTCCGAGACTGTGTTCTGCACAAGTGCAAGCCTACTGTGCTGCAAGCATCTCATGAGCCTATGCAAATGTCTGTCTGTGCGGTGTAACTGCTCTGCTGATGCTGAAGGGGAACACCCATGGAGGCAGATTTCTGCCCATTGTCCCCTGCCCTTTAAGACATTATCCAGGCTCTGTCTCTCAGATGCATGCAGCAGTGTGTATCCCGTGCACAGCCAGATACAGAACGAGTTAAGATGCCCTTTGTGACAGAATTCAGACTACCTAAGGAAACAGTCTTCAACTGCAAGATAGTCCTTCAGCTGGGATTCATGAAGGATCAGATATTAATAAGATCATGGCTTAGGGATAAGTTTACATTCCTCTGTCAGCTCTGCTCTGGAAGAGATGTGGCAAGTTTCTGAAGGCAGCTGCTGCCTGTAGGTGTGTCAGAAGAGCAAGTTCTCCCCCCAGGCCTAGTTGAACTGGTACTGACTAACATTTCCCCAGCCAGGAGAGCTACTTAATCTACTTAATATAAATACCTCGAGGCAGGGGCCTGATTGAGATTCAAGGACTGTTAGGTCCTACCAGTTAGAGGAACAGTTTGTCTCTCGTTAGCAAAAGGCAAGGTCAAAAGTAGCTTTGAATGCACTGCAACCCAGAGGCTATTTTAACCTTTCTGTGTTTGCTCTTTTTAATCTTGTGGTTCTTGTTGCTTTATGAGAAATGAGTCTAGGCAAAGAGAGGACTTGGCAGTTGCTTACAATCACATCAGTAGCATTTTTTAAAGGAATAGTAAAGAAGCAAGCTTCTTTCTCTGTTTATGTTTTACTCCTCAGGGTTTTTGTGGTCTTAATGTTTCCCAAGTTAGTACACAATACAACCTTCTTCCAAATTGCTTCTTTGCAAAAAAACAGTTCAAAAGTAAGATTCTCTAAAATGGGCTTCTCTTATTGTAATTCATGGTATTGACCCCGAAAAGACATGCAGTTCAAAAAATAATGAAACCAGTCAACCAAGACCACTGTGCTTGACTTTAGCCTGGCCCTCAAAGTTGAATCATCGCCATCCTAATTCAGTCAGGCCAACATTCCTGCTTTCTTGTTCCCCTTTTTTTTTTCTTTTATTTTTTTTTTTTTTTTTTTTTTTTATTTTTAAACACTGTCAATTAGCTTCTGTCTTTATGTTTGTCTTCTGATTGTGTGGCTTAAGAGATTTTTCTTCAAAATGACACAAAATGGTTGTTGATCTCATTTTTTGTATGACTTATTTCTTCTTACATATATGACACTTGACAGCACTCACTTGTGAGATACAAGAGAGCACTGAAAAGTTTTGAATGATTTAAAACAAGTCAAAGTCAGACACACAAAACTCAGGTGTTCTTTGTTCCTTGAGACATTCAGGTATTGAACTGGAAGAGAAACAACACAGTCTGCAGCTCCATACAGCTCTTCCTGTTCTTGTCATATCAGAACACTTTGCTTTGTTCATGAGTTCTCAGTTTCCTTTGTTGGTTATGGTTTTGGCAGAAAAATTAGATTTGTTCTTTTGAACTTATATTTTTTTCATAGTACCAAGTCTATTATATAGGAAAAGTACTGTATTTCAGTGCATTCCAGACACTACAATGTAAAGTTTACCTGGGATTCCAGTTCAGATGCATTAACATTCCAGTTCAAATGCATTAACATTCCTAGAGCCTGATGTGACTTCATTCGTTCTGATTTTGCACTTATATAACTCTGCTGACTGCTAAGGAGTTCTCCTTAATTTGCACTGAATTGTTTTCACTGAATGTTTGCAACTACATATACAAATGCTTGGCTATTTACTGTACTTCTACTAATTCTCTTTGTTTTGAGTAGGAGAGGGATGTTACCATTTATCTTATGTTGTCATTGCATATATCACACTACATAAGGCTTTTTTTAAATAATTTTTCTTACATTTTAATTTTTTAATCTTTTCTCTTAATCATCCTTCTAAATCACTATTACTCTATTTATCTGAAAAAATTGTTCTTCACTTTTGATATGTGTCCCTTTGTAGATCTCGGAAATCCTTCCTCATGCAAGGAGCAGAAACATTCACTAGCCTGTTTCAGTCAATGTGAAAGCCAGAAGCAGAATGGAGACAACCTGGTTCCCTCCTCTGAGACAGAAGAACACATTTCTCTGCACTTTTCACTGTCCTTACCTTGACTGCTTTGGATTCTCTATACTTTGGATTTGAAAAGGTAATTTTCTAGCTACTAATGACAAAATCTAATGATTGCTCTGTGAAGAAATGTGTGTACTCTTTGCTTTCCTTCATTTATGTATTCTCAAGGGGAAGAAAATAACTTGTACTTTAGGTCTCTAAAGCAAATGAAAGGTCATTAATGGCTTTCTGCTTTTTACTACTGATGATTATTGAATGAGTGTGAAATTAACTTACAAACAGATACCTAGACTGGTCAGCTCTGATTAACTTCCATTTTTCTACAGGATAGTACTTCTCAGAAAGGAAGAAGTACAGAAGTGAATTTATTAGCATTCTTCAGAATTCTGTTGAATGGGAATGTAACAGAGAAAGAAAAAAAGAATATATAAAGTAGTAATATCATCAGGAATATTTTTATATACTGAATATATATAAAGTTTCTGCTAATAAAATGTTGACAACAGAATACTGAAAGGATATAACAACAAGAAATCTGAGACAAAATTTTAGATAACACTTGGGAGTAATTTCATCACAAACAGGCAAGTCATCCCAAAATATATTTTATCATGTTTTTTCATAGTAGGTTATTAAAATATAACTTTAATTATCTTCATGTAAATGCTATTTTAAGATAAGAATAATTAGTAATTATGTTCTTATTGAAGCACTATATTGTCTTGTCTGCTGCTAGCACTATTCAGGAATACTATTTTCCCCCATGCTACTCGGTGATTTGACTAAAGTATATCCAACTGTTTCCCATTATTTTACAAAGACATGAATGATGAATAGGTGAATTATGAAGCATCTTGCTCTAGCATGAGGAAAAAATATTCTTTGTAAGTCTGAATGAACTGATTGGACTTCCAGTGAACTAATTCTCAACTGGTAAACAGTGATTGTACAGGACAGCAACAATTCAATTCAATAGTTTTTAGTAACGTGGTGATTGCGTGACAGCTGTGAAAACCTGGAAATCTGTTAGCTACTAGGTTAGCTTGAGGCCTACCTTGCATTCTTTGTTTTACCAAAATGGCCTAAATCATTTATTGTCTCACTGGCTTAAATTTTTCTTTTAAGAAATACAGGCCATGTGGTGTATTTCCATTTTCCCAATTTTCTTACAGGAAAGGAAAGCAAAGGGAAGTGAAGGGAAAGGAAGGGAAGGGAACTCCCTTCTGGAGAAAGAAGTTGCTCATTCCCACATAGCTTCATCTGCTTGCTCCTAGAAATGAAGACTCAGCATAATTCTCAGCCTGCCACCACTCCTAGTCCCACAGTCAGCTTTAAGTAATCAAAATAACAGGATTAAATATTCCCCATTTGTGAATAGTTAGAGCCAGACTTGAAGATGGTGAAACTAATTCTAGTTCTGCTGGCATCATTAGAATTAGGTGAATTTGTATCATTTATTGACTATAATGCTTTTTGGTGCAATCCAAAGACTAATCACTTGCAGAAGTAGATAGTCTCCATCAGAAATGGCAGATGTGAACTAGAAGAGCTCCTTTTGATTTTAAAAACCATGAAATAAATTAAAAGCTCTGTGCTATAATCTCCAAGAGTCAAATTGCTGTTCTTTTCATTATTGTTATTGTCATAGTTATTGCTGTCACTTGAGATAGTATTATTCACTAATTTGCTGTAAAAGTGTGAACAGATATTAGAAAAATCATTATTTCCCTTCTCTTGTCATTATTTCTAAGACTAAGAGTAACTTATTTCAGACAGTTGAATCCCCAAAATACCTGTTTTCTCTTGAGAGTATATCAAATACAGTAAACTATGATTAGTGAATGCTTATCATTTGTATTCAGTTGAGGAATTGGTTTTTAAAGAAGTTAATCTCATTGTCTATAAACAGTATTTGACATCTTTTAATGAAACAAACGTATCTGTTAGAGTGTTGATTCAGAGGATTAGGAATAGTTTATTTTCAACACTTTAACTGTGCTGACAGATCAAAACCAGCCTTGTCTCTGAAAGTTATTAATATTAAATTTCATGGCTAAAATGTAGTCTTTAAAATTTCCAATTTTTTTTTTTTTTTTTTTTTTTTTTTTTTCCTATTCTCTGTGCAGACCAGGTATGGCCATCTGAACCCATGTTCAAGGACAAAAAGTTATCTGAAATACATCCTGAAGTTGACGGCAGAGGAAGAGCTGGGACAAGGAAGGAAAAGTGGAAAGCTTGAACCTGTGCTTTCCTGTGCTTTCATGTCTATTATCTCATAGTGGTTTTTATCTCATGTCATTATCTCATGTCTATTTATCTGCAGTGTGGTTAGGCAGCTGCCCTGCTCTTGATGAAATACCAGCTATCCCACCTGCTGTCATCATAGAGGCAATATTCAGTCGCTCCTGTACAGCCTTCTAGTGTCGTTCTAGATACTGTGACATCCTACTGTCACTCCAGAAGGAAAGAGGTCTCCTTTGTGTCCTGTGCCATATGTCTTAACCTCATGAAAAATCTCTGACACTTTAGTATCGCATTAATGATGGTGTGTTATCTGATGTTTATGCAATGCCTTACAAGATGTTTCTAACCCCCCAAGTGTCAAGATTTCTAACCAATCCAATTGGTCACTGAGTAGACAAAGACAGATCTGCCATGGCCATCACATGTGGATGTAGATACACAGGGTTACAACAAGGCTCGCATTTGTCTTCACTATCTTTTCAGGATATAGTTCCTAAAGGAAAAGCAGCCATAACCTATCAGGTAGAAGTTTGTTCTTTAACCTGAATACAAGTGTGAATGAATTTAAAATTCATTTTCCGTGAATACTTATTTCTAAAACTTTCTATAGTTTTAATAAGGAAAACATGCTGTTGGGATTAGCTTGAATGATGAGCCAAGGCACAGAGATACTAATGTAATAACAACTAAATTCATATCCTTGGGCATATTTCCCCAGGTCAATAAAAAGACGATAGAGAAAACTGTGATCATATGTAGGATTTTATTTCAGTACTATAGTCAACTGTTGCTTAATTAGTTAAGCATTAGTTCCAATAAATCTTTCACCAACTAAAGCAATTAAAATAAGTTAACCTAACTGTCAAGAAAAAGTTCAGGAGTATTCCCACAAGAACATATGTGCCACCCTGAGACAATGATTGATACCCCTCTGAATACTACAGAGCCAATTATGTTATTATTGTCTTGATGACTGCTTGAAATAGTGGTTTATCATATGATTTTCTCCTTCTGAAATGTTGATATAAGGATTTGGCATGAATTATAGCAGGAAGGAAATCTAAAAAAAAAAACCCAAAAAACAGAAGTATTGCAGGCTTTTTTTTTTTTTTTTTGTGCTACTAATTAGCTTTCCATTTATTGAATCATCACCTATTTATTTCAGTCTCATCTTATGTAGCTAGCTTGTCAGGATTGCTCAGTCCTTTCTGTTGTTCAGCCTATGGTGTTACAAGGCTGAGCCACAAAAATTATATATATATATATATATATAAAATGCTAAATAATAAAACAAGGAACTTACTAGGAGAAAAACTTTACAAAATTTAGAAATGTTTAACAAAACTAGAGAAATTGCAGATTTATGAAAAATAAGAAGAGTAAGACAATCTCAGTTACCCACACACAAACTGGATAAATGTCTCCTATGGACAAGCTTAAGAGACATGGTGTTTGCATGCAAATAAAATAAATGACTGCTTCATAGCACATGTAGTATTAGAATCTACTAGAAAAAAATGTTATTTCATTTTTCTATTTTTTTTTTCTATTCTAGATTTTATTTTCAGTGGCACTGAGGGTTGATAGGGCCACAGGAGGAAGGCCCAAAGTCCACTCTTCATTAATGGCACATGTCTGTTCCATCCATAAACAGAGATCTACAGGGTGTCCTGAGAACTGTTGATTAGCAAGTCTGATTTCCAGTCCTAGTAAGGCAGTTTAATCTGTGATGAAGAGAAAGAACATTGTGCTCTTATGCCCGTCAGCACACAGCAAACAGTGAGTTATATGTATTTTGCGGGGGAGTTAATGTATGAGAGGTGATCATCATTCAAGGCATTGCTTAGTAATTTTCTTCCATTTCCCCTCACTGTTTACCATAGAAACGAAGACATAAAGCCCAGCAAATCTAAAGAGAATAATCAACTGCAGCTTAATTCAGGATTAATAACCATGTTATTTACTATTTTCCATGTTGTTTCCTCTGCCTTTAGGATTGTGAGAGAAAAATTGGCTCTTCTTTGTACTTCATTTTGATGTTTTTTAAACTGAGTTGCTAATGTCACATTGTACCTAAAAAGCACTGCTGTGCTTAAAATATGCAGCAAATCTTGTAGCCTGCTTTTTCTGCTGCTGATATAAATCTGAGTTCCTCATTCTCAGTTTATGTAGTCCAAAACGTCTGGAATTTGATGTTACTTCCCCTCAGGAAAGGCAAACTAATGTTCTTCATAGAGCTAGCTTTGACTTGAAGATCCTGGGAAGTTCTCTGTGTACTTACGTGGGCACTTTCTTTCAGTGATGCACAGGGCACAGACTGAGTAGCTCCATGGAAATCAGCAGACATCACAGATCCCCTGAGGAGCTCAGTTGATGTTGAGAGCTTATTTCACCAACAGGCTGAAATGATTCAGGTAGGGAATCTTGACTGTTGGGGTTTTTTTGCTCTCAGGAGCCTTGTTTTTTTTGGTGTTTTCTTTTTTTTTTTTTTTTTTTTTTTCTTCAGTGATGTGACTTTACACTGATGTATGGTTAACAGTAATAAAATCATGACCATTTTACAGCTAACTGATAAAGAACATGAGAAACATCTAACTGAATACAGAAGATACTTACTGTCTGGGGAATGCCATGATTAAATAGTCTATGTTTTAGAGGACAAATCCATCAATTGACTGAATTTCTTTCAGAGGCAAGAATCTTGTGTGAAATCTTTACGGCAGCCACCATAAACTGTAACAGCTCAGAAATGTGCCACCCAATCCATCTCACTTTCCATCAGGATTGCAGCATATCCATGCAGAATATGGAAAGGAATTAGCTGAGGTGATTCTTTGCTTTTATGACCACTATTATTATGTCAACTATGACACTTTACAACAGAATATTACTGAAAAGGCATAGGAGAGAGAGAGAGAGAATGAAAAGAATCTGGAAGATAAAAGAATCCACTGGGCAAATAAGTGATCTACTGTAAGATTTACTTCAAAACTCGAAAAACAATGATTACAAAGCAAGTGAAATAGAAAACAAACCAAAAATAATTCTGTGTTTAAAACACTGACTACTTGGATTTTGAAGGTTTACATTCTAATTTCAATAAAGTCAAAGGCAGTGCTGCAAATGTCTTCAGGGTAAAGAGCAAAGTTCCAGGAAAAGAAATTTCAGTTTCTGTGTAGTGATACACAGAATGTTGTGATATGAGCAAAAACTCTGACAGTGTAGATAACAGAAAGGGTGGAATAATGCACAATTTTTAAAAATATTAATTTAAATAATATTGCAACATTTCACTAAACAGAAGTTGCATTATTATTATTACTACTCTTTCCTAAAATTAAACTTTGAAGAAATTCAGTCCTGTTAGCAAAGGAACAAGCATTCTGTCATTGACAATATCTTATGCTACTGTAGAAAAAATGCTGTAAAATTGTACTTGTTATTCTATGACAAGTACAAAATAAATCCATACATAATCATATTGTTTGTTGATTTTGGCATTTTAAGAATTTAATGTCGAAAATGAAATGCTTATTTTGAATTCATTTTAAAATAGGCAGCTAAATGCCTCCCTATTTCACACATAAGAAACATCACATTTAAGAACACCAGATTGTAGTGAGGATTGGAAAGGTAAAGAGCCAAAGGAGACAAATTACTATGCATCTTCTATGCATAAGAGAACTTCTTTTATGACAAGGAGCCAGGCTTTACTATTCTGAGGTCAATAACGTCAATGGTATCTAGCACAAAGTGTAGCCTTTCTTGAACCCATGTATATTGAAATGAAGGTTAATGAAGTTAGATTCTGTCTTATTTTGCACTGGACTTGGTAATAACTTAAACCAAATAAATGTTTCTTGCTGGCTGAGTTCTAATCCTCAGGAAATTTTTCACTTTTTTTTTTTTTTTCCTGAAAAGTCAATAAATCAAAAAAAGCCATTTGTAATATACTTCTATGCACACACACACACACACAACAGAAAAAGATGAAGAATCACCTTTGTCCAACTGTATTCTGTTAGCCAATCTTTTGTGACGATCAGAGCTGGTTAGCGTTTGCAGGCCTTTTTTAGGGGCTAAAATGTAGGGCACAAACTCCATCTCCTTAGCACATGTTATTTAATCACATGAGCCTGAACTGTTCTGTTCAGTTCAATTGATTCTCCTATTAAGAAGGAAAATGGCTTTCCTCAGATCTTTAATGTTTTCAGACCAATTGAGAACCCACGTTGCCATCAAACAAAGACTATTCTGGCACTGAAACTATTGAATAGCTATTGCACGCCCACTGCAGTGCTCTTTAAATAAGATTGCTATTTATTACTTGTGCTCTCAGTAGGAAAAAAAAAAATTCAATTGATTCAGGATGAAGTAGACTGACCTATTCAGCTGCTGAAAAAACAAGAGTGGATGAGGTGGATAAATTGCATCTATGTTTGAAAATTCACAGTAGGGAAAGGTAGTAAGTATTATTGCTTGAGAGACTGACATTTTTTCCTAGTATAGCAATAGAGACCCATGCAAATTAAAGCCCCACTTCTCAATGAAAACTCTAGAAGGGAACTAACCTTGTGCCCCAAAATATCTGCACGGTATTCCAATATTAGGATTCAGCTGACTTTCTCCTTCAGAAACTGGCTCTGAGAGTTTGATCACTCAGAAGTTTTTTAAACCAAAACTGAAAGACCTTTTCAAAGACCCTTCCCCATAGTTGCAAAGCATTGGGGCATCTAATTCAGTGATGATTCTGTAGGGATTAACCATGAAAAGCTGAGCCTGCATGGCTTCCCAGAGGTGGGAAGAGCTTCGGGCTGCCCTCAGCTATCACACTGAGTCCCTACTTCTTCCTGAAGCAAGTGAGCCAACCTGAAGGCTAGCACGTTCTTCATTCTCAAAAGAATATCAGGAAGGAGATGGAGAAAATGGAAAAATAAATTTCCCTTATGATGGGTAGATCTGTATGGATGAGATTTTCCCACAGCTTTACAAATAAGCAATACTCTATGCAGATTTATAGGCTGAAGGCTGATGTATAACTCTGTTTGAGGTTGATAGAAACGGTGCAACTGGACATCTCTCACCAATTCAATCTCTTGCCATTCTCTAAGCAGTGAACAGTGAAAGGATCTGACATTTAAAGTTGTTTCTATTCTCAGATGTTGGGACGCGGAGGATCTGTATCAAATGGACATAGGAACAAGCACACTAGGATTCGATTACAAGATATTCAGCATGAATATTGACACTTCCCTTAAACTCAGAGACGATCTAAACAGTTTTTTCCTTCTCATTTCTCAGGGTACCTAGACATATGGCAATAAGTGTTTAAATCTTGAGTTTGACATATGTCATTTTGCCATGACAGTCAGTGAATACAGTTGAGGAAAAATAGGAGGGATGATTTTGTTACCAGTATCTGGAATAAAAGTTATTTAATGCCTTGAGACCTTAAGTGTCTGTTGCTATTTTCTCAGTAGCAACAAAGATTTATATATTTTTAATATAATTTATATGATATATAAATATATAATATTCTTGAAAGTTAATATTCTCAGTAGTAGAGGTAATTGATTTTCTGTACAAGTGTTTACATACTGCACCAAGAAATTGAACTATAGTGGTCAATATGTGTCTGGTGATACTGGATACTTTTTTATTATACAAATCACTTCAATTTTGGAAGGCCCCCGTTTTCAAAGATAGATAAGAACTCATTATTTGTACAGGTTTGCTGTTGTATTTTGACTGAATCTGATAACAAGTTCATTTTAAGTGTTCTACACCCCAAGAATTAAGAACATACACTCCACTGTAAACATATCCACATATATCTAGGCTTTTACTACCTGATCAACAGTAAGACACAAAAGAATTACTTCCACAGAAAACTGAAAGTCATGATTAGTTCATTCTTATCAACTATGATAGCCATTAATCACAATAGTCTTGTTCAGCATTCAGATTGCTAGAAGAATATCATTGCCTGGAAATTCAATGCTTTATTCCAGGACTGAGTCACTTAAGGTGACTCAAAACCATTATTTCCATCACAGTATATGTCTAATTAGCAACTCAATTAATAGTTTATAACTTAAGCCATTTGCTGGGTTTTCACTTTGGTTCATGTAAAAAGGCAGTTTTTGCACAATATTTTTTTTCTTATGAATATTTCAGTCCAGAGGGAAAAGCACTGTGTTTTCAAAACAGAGCACATCAAATTACAATGAGGCAAAACTTGCATGTATTATAGCCAGAGTACCCACTACAAAACAGCAAACATTTTACCCAGATTAATTTCTGAAACATCTAGGATATATAGTTAAAAAGCAGAATTCTGAAGATAAATCTCAGCCTGTTGTATGACAGATAACATCATATCAGTTGCATACCCATACTTTAAGCAGAGGCCATCTCTTGGGAGTGGTAAGTGAAGCTGGACAACAGCAGAGACAGGGTAGCATTTGAACCCCAGTAAAATCTGTACCAAAATCCTTGGCTTTGGTGGAACATCAGTTCTTCCACAAGCTACAGCAAATCAGTAAAGCTTATAGTGAACTTCAGGCATCCTACAGCTTAGCAGAATACTCTGAAGTATGTCATAAAATCTCCCAAAGCATCTGAAAAAATTATTGAGAAATGACTGAAAAGGTTAAAAGTAAAAAGAGAGGGAAGGAAAAAAAAAAGTCGTGCTAAGCCAGAAGAGCAGAAGTTAGGGTTAAAAACAGAGGAGATGTACTGACAATTATAGGAAAGATCTTGCTTTGCCAGAGCTCTTTTTCCCTGCAAAAGAGCAATAAAGGTGAAATAAGTGAGTAGTCCATTTCCACATATATCTACCTTGCTGTAGATCTATAATATGTTTTAGCTGCTGTAGTTAACTGAAATAAGTATGGTATAAAATGGAATTTGTTGTAATGAATGAAAATCACAAATATTTATCTTTTTACATTCCAAACTTCTAGAGGTTAAAATCACATAAACTGTCAGGTAATCTCCTGAGAAGCAGAGAAAGCCACATTCCTTTTAAGTCTCATGTAGAATGGACAAAAGTACCACAAAATATGCTAAGCAGAGCAGGATTGGACTCCTGAACCCTTGCACTGGATGCTCTACTTGGCCTTTGATGCTTTTAAATCATGTAATTCCCTTTAATATTATGTTAAGATTTTGAGGCAAAGCTGAAGTCTCCTAGCAAAATTTGCCTGTCTTTTTAAGATAGAAAGCTAACTAAACCTTCAAAAATGTTCCCAGAAAATCTCTGTGGCTGGTAGATGAGAGAAGGCACCTGAAAGAAGGGATTTATTTTCCCTTCTATTTCCTGAGCATTTCTTCTGAAACACATATAAAGCAATATTTTATAAATACAGCCTTTGTGCAGAATTTTGAAGTCTCTGCCAGAGTGAGGGCCACAACTACTATTTCGAAGGATATGATCAGAGAGGAGCTGAAGGGTATAAGCAACTGGCAATGGTGATCCGGCAGTGGAGGCCAGGCATAGCAGCACAGGTGTAAAGGAGAACAGCAGGATCTGTGCCAAAAGCTATATCACATGGAGATGGATGGGGATGGGGAAAAGGTGGTGTGGAAGCATCAGGGAATATGAATCTTGTTCACTGGTATCAATGCACAACATTCCTAGGACATTCTCAGTAGCTCAGAAATACCCAAACTGTAAGATTCTCTCATCTAGACATCCACCAGGCTCTTACAGATGTGTTGTAAGATATTTAGTGTTCACCTACTCTAATTTATCTGTGCCATGAAATACCATTTTACTCTAAAATGTCAATCTATGTAAAGTTCTCTCTGCTCTATCATATGTCACAAATGAGTGGAAGATAGAAAAGAGTACCATAAAAAAGAGGCATATTTTCATGAGGGTCTGTATACTTCCTTCCTTCCTATATGTACTTCATAGAACCTATTTCCAGAAATGTAGCCTGGCTGTGTATCAACAGGCCTATCAGCCTGATCTCAGCAACAGCAGAATTAATCTGAAGTTTCTGTGACCCACTCCATAATGAAGCTGCTCAAAAAGGGACATCTTGCTGGCTGTGGTGGTTGTGGTTGGACTCAGACAGAGACTTGCAACCTGCTTCCAGGCTGAGATGGGTTTTTCAGCCCCAGGAGTGGGTAAGTGATTGGGTGAGGCTTGGATGCTGTATGAGAATCTCGTGCTTGCAGGGTCTGTGAAGATAGAATGCTTGTAGTGCCTTTGTCACAGCATGGTGACAGTCTCTCACTCCTCCCTCACTCCTAACAAAAGGCTGACCTGGGCTACCTGGCACATAAGTATGTCCTTTTGATATAAGATTGTCACAAGACACCAGAGATTAATCTATGATGAGAAGACTCTGAAAACATGTAAATTTGCTGTATCACTGACAGGTGTTCTTTATGGAGATCCATCCAAAGGGATGTGATAGGTGCAGCTCCTTCCTTTACTTTTTCACAGGCAGTACCTGTGCTTGGGGCTGCTGCATATGTGTCATACCTCGCCTTAAGGGGAATCTGCAGTGTGCTTAGAGATGTTGTGATGGCTACCCAAATGACAGGTACTCACTGCCAATTTCCTCCAGCCAAATTGTACTCAGAAGGTACCTCCCTTCAAAGACAAATGGAGTACTCGGGGGTACTATAATTGTGCAAAAAGGACAAAAGTAGAAGCTCCTTTGATGCTGTTATGTCTAAATATGCACTCTATACAGAGTCAGTATCTGTGCCATGCAGAATTCCTCTAAAACCCCCAAGATTTACACTGCTTTCAGTTTGAGAAATACAGCATAAATAATATATATCTTATCTTGAAATCAATGGAATACGTTTCAAGTGAGCTTTAATATATATTAATATGTATCACACTGATGTCTTAAAAAAAAAGGAACATTTAGAAAACTTTGTGTTTAATAAGTTTTGTACATTTTTCTCCTGATGAAAGATAGAAAAGATGAAAGTACGTCCTGGAATAAGAGCAGTTGTTGGATGGAAAGAGGGATAATATTTTATATTTTAATACGTATAAATACATATTGTCTATGTAAATGTTGTTGCAGTTTCATCAGTATCATTAATTTCCATACATTTACAACTGTTTGTATATTAGCTGGAGAAAGCATTACAAGTATAAATTCCCTGCATGTGTCTCCAGCCAAGTAGCTATATCCCAAATACATACCTTGCAATCACTGTAGTCTGTGCCTTCTTTGCTTCTATCTTTAATAGATAAATTATCCTTACTCAGCCCCTTGAGGTGAAAGACAGTGATGGGGAGCAGAATAAACCCCCCAATAGCTCAGGAGAAAACATGCTATTCCACGTAGACTATTACAACCCTATGGGGCCAAATGGGATTAACCTGAGGGAGCTGGAAGAATTGATTGCCAAGCAATTTAATTTATCAGCAGTCCTGATCAACCAAGGAGGTCCTAGATGATTGGACACTTACCAGTGTTATGCCCATCTACTAGAAGAGTTGGAAAAAGAATCCAGGGAACTAACAGCCTGTCAGCCTGATCTCAGTTTCAGGGAAGGCTATGGATCAGATCATCTTCAGTGCTGTCACACAGCATGCATGGGAAAACAAGGAAACCATGTCCAGCCAGCATGAGTTCATGAAAGGCAGGTCCTGCATGACCAACCTGATCTTCTACAACTGGGTGACCCATCTCGTGGATGAGGAAAAAGCTGTGGATTTTAGCAAGGCCTTTGATACTGTCTCCCACAGAAGTCTCCTGGTCTGGAATACAAGTCTTGCGATGAGTGGATGTGGGATCTGGGATTGTTTATTCTAGAAAAGAGGAGGCTCAGGACAGATCTTACCACTTACTCTGCAATGACCTGAAAGAAGGCTGTAGCAAGGTAAGGGTCAGTCTCTTCTCCCAAGTAATTATAAATAGGATGAGAGGTAGTGGCCTGAAGTTGTGCCAGAGGATGTTCAGGTTGAAATTTTAGGAAAAATTTCTTCTCTGACCGAGTGGTTAGGTAAACAGGCTGGTCAAGGAAGTGGTGGAGTCACCATCCCTGGTGCTATTCAAAAAATGTGTGCATGTGGCACTTAGGGACACGGTTTAGTGTGAATGATGATGTTCAGTTGACAGTTGGACTTGATTCATCTTAGAAGTCTTATACAACCAAAATGATGCTATGATTTTACGATTCATTAAAAAAAAATGCACAATTTTTCCATGGTGTCTGTGTTCTGTCATGGGCAGCAGACACATTTTTTTCTTTTGGGCTTGCTGCTGAAAAATACTTGCTTTTTTTGCTCATTTGTTACTCCACCCTTACATTCCTCTTGGCCACTGTACTAAACTCAACACTGAGGATTCTGTTGAATATAAAATGAAATTGGAGATAATACAGTATGCCATCTCTGTGTCTGTTAAATTAATTATAAGTAAGTGATGAACAAAAATTCTATTCATTATGTATTCTATGACCAAAAGAATAATTTATAAATTTCAAGTAATGTTATTTCTTCTCTAATAGAAAAATGAATTATCAGTTTTTAATCTTCTGCCATAATCATTTAAACTATTTTAATAAGAGGCTTGTCTATCTCTGAAAAACAGTATCTGATGGAGGTTCTTAGAGTTACGTCACTAACACGTCAGTGAAGAAATTTCACCGGACTAATTGTTTTCAATTTAATTTCACCTCTTAATTTTTTACAGTTATTGTTATATTAGTCCCTGAAGTTTCATCTCAAATGTCATTGTATGCCTAATTCTATTTTAGCTACTGGATCTAACAGAAAAAGAAGCAAGTAATTTACAGCATTTTCCTAGATGAAAATAAAAAATAGCCACCAACATTGGGGTGTGCTTGAAAATTTGGTGCCACGTTAAAGCTTGTTACAAGGCAAACTGATAGCAAATATATTTTAGATTGCACGCTATTGTGCATTCTTTATGACCTACTACTTCTTTTTGAGTGATGCAGCTTTAGTATGTGTTCAGTTCCTTTAGATGTCATTCAGATTTTAAAAACTAGTTAATAGAGTACAGTTAATATAATTCAGTCCTTGATATGGAATAAACTGTAACATCTTTCCCTTAACTAGAATTTTGTATACATTCCCTAAACAGACTATGTATCTAGTACGGACACCATTCTAGACAGATGATTACACAGGGTTTCTGTATGTCACACAGGAAGAAGGAAGAAAAGTTGGCCAGAGATTTGACTTTTCTTAAAAGAAAAAATGCCTAATATTGAAGAGATTTTGTACATTGTCATGCAGTTCTATATCTTCTGTGAAAGTCTGCAAAGTTATTGTGTATGCAACTTGAAGGAAAAAAAAATACAAGTCATACATTGATTAAGAAGTGTGGCTGGGATACATACTCAGAAATAAAAAAAAGATTTTATCAGATTTTAGCCTTGGATATTTAAAATGAATCTTTTAGAAGAAGAGAAAGTGGGACATCATAGCCCACCTATAATTACACAGAAGCCTTTATCTTACCACTTGATAAGTATAAGATCAAGTCCAGATGGTTATGAATGCTTTTAGATTTTTAAAACGTTCTCTTTTTTCAATATTTTCACTTGTGATGGAAATTTAACCTTTGTGAAAAAAAATAAGTAAGTCATTCTTAAGCAACTGAGAAGATATCAATACAATGTATTAACATTTCTTCATTTCTGACTTGTTAGAAAGTTCATTATAGAAGAATGACTGAGATCATAGTTTTATAGCAGACCAGCGTGGGACGATACTCCTGCTCTGGCAGAGATATTAATAACTTTGACAGTGGGGAATGGATAAGCTCTCTAGGGTATTCTATGCTTTCTTGTTTTGTGTTTTACCTTGTTCTGCGCTTTGCCTTGCATACGAGGAGGTCAGCTGAAGACCAAAGGTTCTCCAGTGCAGCACTGTCATAAGCAATGCAGATAATCTCATTATCTTCCAACTCACAGTCTTTTTCATGTCTCAGGTTTCATGGGAAAGTGCTTAATGCAAGGTGAAATTTATCTTCCCTAATTTTAGCTATCTAAATGTTAGTAATCTAACAAACTGCTCAAGACAGCCTGTAGTCAGAGGAGAAAGACAGGCACCTCCAGACTGCAATTATTCCCACCCTACCATAGGAACCTGGGCTGCATTGTTGTGGAAATTTCCATCTCTCTTTCCCTCTCCTGAAATAGGAGACTAAATGCCTTAAATTTAAAGTGACTGCAATGCAATACAGTGTGTATTCCTTAAAACTCTATATTTAAACTTTCTAAAGTCATGAAGGTATTGTATTCCTGTATCCTTACTGTCCATATCTATTAGTTTTAGAAATAAATTAAATGTCTTAAAATATTTTTATTTCTTTTTCCCTTTGTATGGTTTTGCATTACATAATGTAACTCCAATTGCAATTTCCATTTCTGGAATGCAAGCTTTTCATTTAGAAACATTCTTCTCTATGGAATGACTAGATTCATAATGTTTGAATATGAAAGAGTTTTACCAGTGATCGTCCCCTGAAATCTAATGCTAGGCTTTATAGTCATCTAGTTTTTATCAAAATGAAGTACATTATATCTTTCTGAAGGTATATTAAAGTTGACAGTTCTCACAGTTTGGTGGCTTGTCTAATATCTCCTAGATTTCTTCCATCCCATTTCTTGTAATTGAAAGTTGATTTTCTTTAAACAACAGCAATAAAAAACAACAGCTACAGTTCTGTTTTCTCAACTCATTTTTTAATGAAAAGCTTGATTGATTTACCTAAATATGTGAAGTGTATAAAGAAGAATCTAAAATCAAACATGCATTCAGATTATTACTTTAAAAGACCATTTCATAACTGCTATGTATTTTGTTAATGAGGGTGAATG
>NW_024884697.1:41718067-41754619 GCF_019232065.1 Centrocercus urophasianus | reverse complement strand
AAAAAAAAAAAAAAAAAAAAAAAAAAAAAAAAAAAAAAAGAAGGAAGTAGCAAAAGTTAGACTTGTTTTTGAAAATGCATAAGGAGACAAATCACAAAATACTGCCTCATTAGTGTGTCAATACTCAGAAATTTCTGCAGGAATGCGTTTAATAGAGAACAAAAATAATCATGGCAGCACATAAAGATATCGTATCAAAGTAGAAGGCTTGGTTTTGTAATCATGTCAGATATAGGAATACATGTTTGATTTTCTGGCTACATTCCTAAAATGATTAAGCATCCTTGTCCAGAAGGATACATGGATGGCTTTCATTCTTCCTGCTTTCTTAAAAACTGAGATGAATATCTTCTTATGATTTCCCTGAACGTTTGAATTTAGAAAATTTTCATCCATATGAACCACCCAACCTAAACTGACAGCCAAGTTTGTGCTACAAAACATAACATTAAAATGTTTTTGATCTCCTAGTCAAAAGCCTTCAAGTAAATTTTCAAGTAAAAGCCACTTGAGAGCCCATCTGGAAACTGTCCCAAGCTTATATTTACTAAATGTTCACAACATTGCTGGTTGAAAGAGAGAGTAATTTAAGCAACATAACTTTTAAAAGAAATATTTTATGGCACAAGCCACAAGAGGGAAGTAGTAAACAGTCTTAGGAAACACAGCATTTGAGCAAGTTTTCAGTCTTAAATGAAATACTATATTGCTAGTGTTTTTGGATTTGCTTTTCTCAGGAAGCTGTGAGAAATGGCAAAGTTTATTTTTGCCTTAGTTTTTATGTGGACCCAATTCTTAAGGCAGACTTTTCTCCTAAAAAACAATTCAAAGTTTGTTTCCTAAAATGGAGTTTGAATGTTACTTCTGAACACCTCTGCTGTTATTTAAGTTATGCCTAGACTCTCTGTAATTTCTCTATAAATAAATAAGAAAACAACCAGTTGGTCTAAATCATAGAATCATAGAGACATAGAATGTTTTGGGTTGCAAGTGATCTTTAAGATCACCTAGTTCCAACCCTCTGCTATAGGCAGAGAAACCTACCTCTGAACCAGGCTGTACAAAGCACCATCCAGCCTGGCCTCGAATGTTTCCAGGGCGGTAGCATTCACAGGCTTGCTGGACAGCCTGTTCCACTGTCTCACCACCCTCACAGTAAAGAATTTTTTTCTAATATCTAGTCTAATTCTACCCTCTTCTAGTTTAAAGCCATTTTCCCTCATCTTGACACCACGTGTCTAGATAGACTATCATTTTGATAAAATAAACAGTGTTTTACATAAGCATGTCACAACAAACTTCTTCTTTTATGACCAAAAAAATAAAGATGTTGCACTGATATGTCAGCCAGGAAGATTAAGCAGTGATATGAATTAAACTGGAACACAGTATGGAGGAATCAATGCAGAAAAGGCAAGAGGAAAAAGCACCTCTTTCTTCTTGAAATTTAAAAATGCACTTTGCCTGCAAAGTTGTGATTGAACCAGAATGCCTTTGAAGGGCATAACTTTATTGATCCTAAAAACCTAACAGAAACACTGTTTAGGTTTTTGTGACAGCAGATGGCACTCTATAACTATTGGCATACATGTGTATCTGCACATATGTAGACATAGACATACATCTACACACAATCACAAAAGCATATTGCTTTCCATCTAATGAGACCTCAGAAAAATATAGGGTCCAAGTCTTACAATGCTGTTTTCTGTCAAAATACATTTGAAACACAAAATGTCTCTATGTAAGATTTTGGAAAGTTTTTTAAAATGGAAGACCATGTACAATAGAAAAGTAAAATATATTGCTAGTATACTTTCCTTGTCTTTTACAGTCTTTGCATCTCATAAAAATCAGTTTCCTTGAAAAAAGAAATGTATTGTTCTTTACAGATGCTGGTACAATGAAAATGAATCACAATGGGGCTTTGTTTTGTGGAAGTTTTTCTGGTTGATTGGTTTGTTTGTTTTTTTTTTTTGTAAAAAACATACTGCCATATCTGCCTAATATTTACAAGGAGTGAAAAAAGTACTAAAGATGTTAGCATTAAAAAGAGGAAAGAGAAGAACTACAACACTATCTACTGTGCTCCTACTGACATACACAAGAAATATGAAAACACTTTTATATGAGTAGTACGTCCTCCTCTTGGAGTTCTAGGAAGTTTTATTCTCTCTTATTAAAAGAAAAAAGAAAAGGAGTGAATGAATAAAGCTGGAAAAAGCTGAAGGGAGAACAATAATTATTCTAGACATGAAGCAGCATTGATGATAGGAGAACAATGTCACTTGAGAATAAATTTTTACTAGATGCCGAACTACACAATTATTATTTACTGTAGTGGATACTTTTCCTTGAATAAGGACTGCATTCTTAAAATAAATATATACATAACATATATGTTTGATCAAAAAGACCATTGAGATAGTTTAGAGCAAGGTCAGTAATATGAAGATCAGGGCTAGCTTTCTTTCTGATATAAATAGTCCTGCATTCCTACTGACCAAGAGAACAACCCGGTTCTCATAGTAGCTATGTTAAAACCCAAAAACAATAATAATAACATCAGTGGTGACTAAGAGAAAAATTTTTCTGGTTATCACAATTTTCAGAAATCTATTAACCAAAGAGTCTGGAGCAGCCACTCATAAAGTACTGAAGACCAAATTCACCAATATTGTATTTGAAGATGAAACTCAGACCAGTTTGGACTCACAACTGGATGTGTAAGGACACATTCTTGCATTCAGGTATGGATTTTATCTGATCCATATTAAATACTCAGTTGTGATACCGTTGAGGGTATGACTCAAACCACCATATATGTCAACTTCCTTTGGGGTGATATTGCAAGACTAGCAATAGTTAAAGAGCCTGATCAAGTTATATAGATCCTGACATCATCTGTTAGGTTGGGAGTGACCTGCAGTTACATTTTAGTCTAACTGTTTGCAATTAAATAATCCTAGAAATAAGACACACGTGGTAGTTGTAAAGGCTTTACATTTCACTCCGCTTCAGCTGACGGTCATGAGCATATTTAGTGAATGTAGGACCAGATCTAATGAAGGATTTATGCATCTAAAATCTGAGTTGAGAGCCTAAATTCTTCTCAGTCTCAGACCTCAGAAACCTGTTTGGTTGCTCTCTAATCCCAGTAAGTGCAGTAAGTTGATAGATCTATAGCTCTTCTTTAGATGAGAATTTTGATGCATAAGGCACTCAAACATCTGTGTATCTAGATAAATATTCCTTGGCAAGCATTCTGCAAGCACACTCAAGCATATTCCAATTGTGCACACCAAAACTAGACAAGTGTAATCATTGCTAGTTTATTTGGAAATGCATTTCCTATATCACTTTCCTCACTGTAGAACACTAGAATATTCATAAAAATGTGAGACTTCTTTTCTGGTGTACAAATGCGCACAAGTAAAAGGTCTTAACCACAAGTTCACATGTAACCCCCCAAAAAGCTTAGATTTAGCTTGAAAGACATTTAGGGGAAAATACAGAGATTCTCAGCTTGATTCTAATGGAAACAGAAAAAAAAAAGTCAGGATAGACTGGACTGGAAAAAGAACAAAAAATGAATAAAATGTACAGATATGCTTCATAGTTACTACATAGATACTAACAATGGGAGATCTGGTTTATAATCCTTTTCCTAGCAGCCTTTACCCAATTTTACACATTGATTGTTCCTTAAATCCTTATAAAGCCTCTTATGGGGACAATAAGTCTACACAGCTGCCTCCAATCTAGAATATAGAAATCACGGCCTTGATTTGTGTTTTGTCTTGCTATCTTTATAGAACAATACATCTTAAATTCTTTTTGCACAGGAATGCTTTTATAACAGAAAGGGTTGGAGATGTTCTTTCTCTCTCGTGTACTGCATTGAAGAGCCTATAAAGGTCAGGAAGCAGTAGAAAATACAGGTGTGCATCCTGCTGGGTGGAAAAGAGCATGAAATAAGCCTTCCCCTGCTTCCAGGATGAGTGTTCGAATTGTATCCCCAGCAGAAATTGCTCTTCTATGTGTCTTAACATTAAGTCAGTTTCTTTATGCTTTTTCAGCACTTTTTCTCAGATGCCCTGAGGAAACAGAGCTTTGCAGAGAGGAAGCAAGAGAAACATGCTGGGACAGTCAGGAATATCTTGTGTTCATATTGTCTGAGTTGGGAAGGGGCAGGTCTCAACTTTGGTTTTGGACTTAGGCACCAAACTTTATGTTCTATTTATGTGCTCTCTTTTAAGTCTTTTACTAGTGTGTGAGGCTTTGAGTGCCAGATGCTGGGAGATTAAAATATTTTTTTTTTTTTTTTTTTGCTTGATCCAAACCTTTACTATTCAAAAAATATTGATAGTAATGAGCTTTAGATTCAGCTCAAGACACCACCTCTTCTCTAGTTTATTTTCCATAGTACATGAAGCATTTGGAAAAGGGCTTAAGAGCAGACCACAGTGGAGAAAACCATGCTTGTTTTCCTCTCCCGCAATTATTCCCAAGTCCTATTTTCAAACTGCATACTGCTTATTTTCAGTAATACTCCCCAGTGAACCATTCATCTGGCTTGGCAGCTGCTCTGTGTGCAGTACATTTCAAGAAGGAAGGGGACAGAAGCACAGGCATGTTTCCAAGAAAACAGATAAACTGCTTTGGTATCACTGACTTAGAAAGTGGGTTAGTCATATTCTCAAAGGCTGGTATCCCTATTACTTTTACTCATCCAGAAGAAGACATGTGCCTGTGCTAGCCCACCTCTCAGCATATAATTCAGCAGTCTTCTCCTCTGGGAGTACACAAATGAACGTAAAATAGGTTTTGGAGTTTACTATTTAAATGATACAAAGTATTCCCCTGTTTTAAGGCATGGTGTAAAGCTGATTTAGGGATTACTGTTATGTTGCTTCTCTTTTTTTAGATACACTAAGTATTTGTCTATTCATTTAAACCCTTATCCCAACAGAGAATAGGTAGCAGGTTAAATGTTAGTGAACTAAAAATTTTCACCACAACAAGCAGAAAAAACAGCATGAGATGACAGATCAGAAGGAAGTTAGCAAGAGTGTAGCATGAGAAGTTTAACTGGAAAATAATATACATATACATGATTAACATTTGATAAAAAAATAGTATTATATAATCAAAGCAAATGAAGGCAAGCTTAGAACATGATAGGAAATGTGTATAGTTGTGTGTTACATAGAAAAGAAGGAACAAAATTATAATACTTGGTGCAATTGAGAATAAAAGGTAGTATTTCCTTTTAAATAATTACTAATCAAAAATACTTAGCACTTACCTGATGAAAGCAAGTAATTTCTTTGTCCAAGGAAACACAGGGAAATAATTGAAGCAATAAACCAGAGAATAACAAAATTTGGTGAGGTTTACCACAATAGTATCACATGCCTTCTAAGCTGTGTATAATGATCCTATTTAGCTTCTCTTTTTCTCCTTCTTCCTCCCACTTCTGATGTAGATTGACTGGTACAAGCTTAAAGTGAGAAACTAATTACTCAAGGAATTACAGTACTAGGTCTTGAAGTCATCACATTTGTCTTATTTTTACATTATAGCTGCTTCAATTTCAGTGAAGATATTTCTGATTTATACTGGTGCAATGTAGTTGATATTTTGGTCAAGTAATCTTCCTATATGAAAAGTGCATATTCCATTTTCAGATGCTTAATTGTGCTGCTGTAATGAGGTAAATAGAAATGCTGTTTGAGAATGAAAAAATAAAGTCTAGTAAATTTGAAGAATATCAATAGATACAAGAAAAAGAAATTGCTAAGAAACTTCCAGACAGAGGAAGAAAAATGAAGACTTCTATTCTTTCTCTAAGTTGTACTTCTCCAAAGGTGAACACATACTGAAAGTTAAGTTAACTTAAGTTTCTACTGAAAGCTATAGTAGATATGTTGCTGACTGTGGGATATTAATTATTACATGGAAGGCATTACTGGATACCAAAACATACCAGACTTGAGATGTTTGAAACTGGTGGATATCTTAAATAAATGCCTTCGAGTCAGTACCTGTGTTCAAACTGTCCTGCAAAAGTGCCTTCACCTGTCCCTTCAAAGCCAAATTCTTGAACAGTCTGTGCATTCTTTAACCATGGCAGCGAGTGCCACAGTGTTCCATGTAGAAAATGCAGAAAAAAAGGCTATAGAACTTTCTGTTTTGGTGAGCATGCTAGCACTGAGTCCATAGTGAAATCACCCTTGCAGTTGCTGCTACAACCTGAAGTACAGCAGCGTTGAGACTAAGCGCAATATTGCTCTGAGGGTTGGTGAACCCACACAGATTTTTCCAGAATCCACTGCACCAGCCCAGCTAAGCCAGCAGACTCAGAAATGTGCAGCTGCCTGCACACAGCTCTGTAACAGTAAAAGACCCCTTTTCCTGTCCAGGGAGGAAATAGTATACCCTACACCAACATTTTTTGAAAAATATAAGTGAGTTAAGTTCCTTAACTGGAATGTAGAGCACACTTCTGATGCTCTGGATATCTAAGGGTAGGCAATGGAACCAGTACGTTCCTGAAATTTCTCTTGGTGCAGGATTGCATAACAGTATTTTTTTTTCTTCTCTTTAGATGAGATAGATGGAATGATTTTCGGCATTGCTCATGTACCTTGGGCATGGAAGGTGGACTTCAAAGTGAAAGTATATCTGCTCAGCATCTTCTCATCTGTGAGGCTGACACATGCCACTTGGAGAACAAAAGTGACTTTAGGGAGGAATGACACTAATTTTCAAAAATCAAAGCCTTAAGCCTGCATTCCATTTTTTTATGCTGACAAGTCATTGACAAGAGTATCAAGAAATGTAGGCCACAAGAAACCTACCAAATTCCCTGCAGAAGGATACCTGGGACATAATCAGGATGAGTGAGTACTGATGCAGTGTAGGCATGTGAAGAAATACTAAGGGTTTCTTATCAGTAGGCCTTTAAGTATTGTCGTTGCTCAAAACACTTTGTTGACCTTGATGCATAAAGCTATACTGCTTTATCAATATGAAGGGGAGGATTTCACAGACTGTAGTCCAGGCAAATGCCTTGGATACTTTGAAGAATGAAAATGAAGAGTGACCATATCTTCTGGGGTCAACCTGAGACTGTATTTCTGACTCTTTCTGAATTGGCTAAGCACTCTTTCTTGATAGATCAGCTCAATAGTGAAGAGGTGATAGGTGGAGACTCCAATTTTTTTTTATGGCTTGGCAAGGAAGGCCCAAAAATTACTAAGGACAGCAAATGTGAGACAAAGCAGACTATGTGAGGAAAGGAAAAGCCCCACCTTTTATTCATGCTTATTGTAAAAACGTTATTAATGGGCTAATAAGTATGGACTAATTTATGGACTAATTCATCAGTACCTGATGAATGACAGCCACTTGACTCGTATAATCTCTGTCCCTTAATGTGATCCATGAATGAAGATTGTGAACTCATGCAACGTCTCATTAAAGATCTGCTAAAAAGATATTGGAAAATTACAGAAGTTCAGATTGGAAGATTACAAGCACACCTATGCTTATGCTGATCTGAAACTAAAGTCATATATTTATTACTGTATATCTTATGGAAATAATGGTGGTGTTATTTGTGAGTAGTTTCTTAGTTATACTGAATTCTGGTTTCTTAGAAATACTTCCTTTGTAAATGATGAGCTAACACTGAGGGGAAAAATGCTATTATGATTTTATGGCAGCCAAGAGGTATTATTTAATGCAAAAACCATTAGCACAAGGTCATAATTATGCAGTCACTTGAAATGCCCTCTTTTAAGATACTCTGAAATTTTGTTTACTTTCTTTAAAAACTCATGACTATGTATCTTAAAGATAGAAATTGTACATATACCTGTATTTACTTATTTACATTTCAAATTATAGAAATTTCTGTCCAAAACAGCGGGGTTTCTTCATAACTATTCATGTTTCCAACACAATAGGACAAAAGGAGAAACTCCAAGGGAAATACAAAGGACTTTTTAGGTCTCAGGGATATTTTCTCAGTCATTACCATTTCCTAACCCTTAGAATGAAAAGATGTAAAGCACAAACAGGAAAATGAAGAGAAAACAATACAGTTCCTCTTGCATATTATCTGTAAATAAATGTTCAGATTAAGAGTGATTTTGATTTGTTTCTAAATCAACATTACTTTTTGTGTTCCTTAAGGAATAACAAGTTACATCTTTAGCTGCAAGTAGCAAAGAACTTTCTAAAGACAGTAGTTATTTTTAACAGTAGTTAATAGCTTGTGACTTTATTCACATTTTCCACAAATTCTTACTGAGAGGATTTGTTACAGTAGAAAAAAGTTACAGCTCTGTAGCAGGAAATTTGTTTGAAGCCTATTTTCAAATGGCTATTTGAACCCGTCATATATTTATACTTTTAAAAGCACATAACCCAATTTTCTTTTTTCTAACATATCACCTTTGTTTCTTTATGATGAAGACACCATGAAAGAGCTTTTGCTATTCTATTTTGAAGGCTTTCATTCTCTGCCATTGTTAAACCATAAAAATATCAGTAATGTCATATAAGTTTTGTGAAAAGATTCATTTAAGGTACTTCTACCTCCATTCAGATCTTTGTTGATTGAAACTGAAAGAGAGAACATGCGATGTCATTAGCAATTTGCATATACTATTTTCCAACTAAGTGATCAGAGGTGCTAAAAAGAAACTGTCACACAAGCTGGTTGATGGCATGATGGCACAATGGCATGATCACATAAGAATCATGCATGCCTGTCTTGGATGAATTGACCTTTTATTTCCACAAAATTTTGAAAAAAGCTATATGCTTCCTAAATGAGTTCTTTGAAAGAGTCAGCAATTGTGTGGAGAAAGTTTTAACATCTAATATTATATTCTTGGATTTCCAAAACTCTTATAATGGATTTTAAAGAAACTAAACTGTCATGCAGGAAAATACTTTTGCAGATACGTACATAATTGAAGAATATATAACAAATATGAATAAATCCTTATTCCTCAAGGAGATTGTCAGAGTCCCATATGGGGCCATCTTATATTCCTAAACATTCTGCAAAACAGGTCGAATAATGAGATGAAAAAGTAAGCAAACTATACAAGATAGACCTCACTGTTTAAAACTAAAACTGACCACAGTGCTCCCCACGTAAGCATTTCATAATGTTGAGTAGCAGAGTGATAAAATGAAAAATAAAATTCATAGCCAGTAATTGTCATAATGCATGTGGTAAAAATAAGCTCAACTATACCTACAAATGCTGAACTCTGAATGGAATTCTATCAGATGGGATATGGAAGTTTTAGGTTTTTTAAGGTACATATATTTATGGTCTGCAACTCAATGCTTAGTCAAAAGAAAAATTGAATGCCAGGAAAAATTGAGAAGATAATTGAAAATAAAAGAGGAACTCATTATATTGCTGATGCAAACTGCTGTTAATTATCATGCCTTGTTCTGGTGATTCCACCTCAAAATAAATAAATAGATAGATAGATAGATAGATAGATAGATAGATAGATAGACAGACTTGACTGTAGATCAAGAAATGAAATGATACAAAAGACAACAAGGGGAAAGGGAGCAGAGAAAATACAAAAGCAGACCATAAATGCTATAGAACTTAGCCTAGAACATAGAAAATGAAAGAAATGTGTGACAGAAACATAACAAATAAGATAACTATTGTATATTTTTTCTGTACTTCTCATAATACTGTAACAGGAGAAAATTAAATGAAATCATCAGATACCAAATTAAGATCAGAGAGGAGGAGTACATTTTTCACTTTCTGTATGAAAAGCTGGAGAACTTCCTGCCTATGGATATTTTGCCATTGGTACAAATGGAAAGGTACAAATGGAAAGATGAAGCAGATGAATATAAGCCTACTGATGGCTATGAAATGCCTTTATGAAATGTAGCCTCTACAAGACTCATGGGGCAGAGTTTGTACCCTGCAGAAATCCAGAGTTTTTCTTTCCTTATCCTCTTTCTTAAATTAGCTATGATAACAGATGACAAAGAAAACATATAAGGCTGGAGGAGCCCTTTGCCTGAATCTGTTCACTCACACTAACAGAGAAGGACGAGTGTTAATTTCTCTATCCTGTCTCCTCTGGAGCCTTCTATGCCCTAAGGGCATATGTAAAAATGGAGAAACTCTTCCTGCTTTTTAATAAGCATGGTAAAAGAGAGTTGCTGGAATTTTCCCCTGTAAACTATGACACGTTCAAAGTCAATTGAACCCTATAAGTTCTCCCTGATAGGATCTAATGGGAATAAAATTTCAAAATTAGATGTCGAGTGGCCAATATGCTCAATGCTACATATCTTACCTTTATGACTACTAAGACATATTCACAATTCACAGGACTTCCTGAATAAAGTTCTTTGCCTTTCGGAGGGCCATGCTGATAGCTAATTTAAAATCAACTCTGAATTTTTTAGCAATTTGTTTGACTTCAGAAGTATCTTCAGAGACATGTGATGTAACACTATATATAGTTCTTTCTAATCTTATTTTTTAAATAACCAACTTGAATTCAAGCATTTGTTGAAAGGAAAGACTGTTCTGTGCTATTGTAAGAAGGATGTCATTGTCAAGTAATAGGGGTCAGCTCTAACCATTAGTACACATTTCAAATGTTATCAAAAATAGGAGTTCTAATGACAGAATTATGACAGAATTGGGTCTTTTAACAAAACTTGCTGAAGAATTTTGCAGATTTGTCTTAAAATACATCATAAATGTATAAAGTATGAGACAGTATCCTTAGAAATTTTCAGAATTTTACCTTAGTTTATCTAACAAACTTTATATAACAGTTAAAAATCTAATCTGATCAATAGGCAGTGGAAAAAAGTCAGTGTAGACGAAGACCAATAAGATACAGGAAGAGTGAACACAGTGATTTCAGAACTGTAGCTGCAGATGTTTAACAGTACCAGTAAAAATGTCATCTCTTCATAATGCATCTGAGTACTTACCTAAACATTGTCAATGCAATGAACTAATGCACCTGCTAAGGTAATATCTGCACTAATAAATGATATAAAGTAGCTGGGAAGGCAAATGATATGTTGATAGCTGCAGCTTTTGCCAGTGAGTTAGAATTGAGTCTCTCAGCTCCTCTGAGCACTACAGACACTACTGCGCAGTGTCATGCTTGTGACTGTAAAAGTAGTACCATATTGGAAAGCTAGGCAGAAAAGGTCTACAAGTTCTTATTTGAAGAAGGAGAGCAACTTTTACTTTAGATATTACAGATACATCCAACTTTCCTTTGAACTTTTCATATTTGAAGGGGGCTATCACGAAAAATATTGACATTCCAAAGTGCTGAGCTCTGTGGATTTCCACATCTGACTATGGAAGCTGAAGAACTGTGAGAACCAGATTTACATTTACTTGTCTAAGAGCAGTCATTTTCACACCTCTGGTGAAATATGGTTTCAGTGAAATCAGGGACATGTATCACTTTTGGCTCAAAGGGACCAGGATTCTTCAGCAAGAGAAAAAGTCTTTTGGTCCCCAGGTCCTCATCCAGCACTACTTAAACTTTTCACCCCTGCGTTCATTCTCACTTTTTAAAAGTTTTTTATTTTTAATGTTATTATAGACAATTATAAAATTTGATCATACTGAGGCAAATAAGCTTTAGTTAAGTAATAATGCAGAACGGCACATCCACTTTTTATAGACACTGGTCAGCTCCCTGTTGCATTAAAGAATTGATTCATATTTGAAGGAAAATAATTTAACTTCATATATGACTTTTTCTGTATCTGTATGTAGCATTCTTCTATTTTATGGCAATAGATATTCTCCTGGATGTCATGCTTTGGATTTTTCGTACCTGACTCAAAGTACTTATTTATTCTTAGTTAAATATTTAAGTAAGAATA
The DNA here is from genome assembly GCF_019232065.1 of Centrocercus urophasianus. Taxonomy (NCBI): domain Eukaryota; kingdom Metazoa; phylum Chordata; class Aves; order Galliformes; family Phasianidae; genus Centrocercus; species Centrocercus urophasianus. The sequence continues at coordinate 41,742,685 of NW_024884697.1, read as the reverse complement.
ACCTTCCAGAATATTACTTATAATAGTAACATTTAAAGTTTACGTACCAGTCCTCCAAAGGTTGCTTTAAATGACATTTTGTCAACTAGCCATTATCTCCGAGTCCACACTGCAGACCTTTAAAAGCGCTCAAAAATAAATTACATAGCATGCATTTTTTATAACCAATATTATCTGTGGTGATTATTTCTTTGAATCTAAGAGTAGTGGTTTTCTTCCAGAAAAAAAAAAAAATTCCAAAAGTTTCTAAGTTAGAAAATGGTATTAGAATTTAAATGGTAAATTTATTGCAAAAGCTTCTTTGAAAGTGTTAGGGAACACCCTAGAAGTATATGATAGAGAATTTTCAGTAAATCCTCTACAGTTATCAGTTACTATTTGATATTTTGTTTGGTATGTTAATAAAACAGTGGAGAACTAAAAAAGTGGGAAATGAAACAGAGTAAGTTTGCTTGCATTTTATTATTCTAAAGAGATGCAAATTCTATGACTAGTACCTTCAGAAGACAACAGGATGTCATTAGCTCTACATCAAATGTAATTTCATTCTAACACAATTTTAAAGTGAAAAAGAATATTTTCCTAACTGCTGTACAGAAGAGCCACTCTACCTCCAGCAAGATCCTTTCTGATGTATGTACTATTATCTACCACGATAAAAGTGAACAACTAATTCTGGGAACAAACAAACTACAATTTTGTGCATGAATTAGCTGAAACAGGATATGGATAAAGCCCAGATCAATTAACCTCAAATATAATCACACATCTGTGTTCAAAACAGGCATCCTCAACTCCTCTTGCTCTCACCTGGCTCATGGGGCAGCCGTAGGCACTTCAGTGTCAAAGTTCCCCAGCTGATTAAATCCCTGGACTGTGGACATCAACAGTCATTACACAGCACAGCTGAACAGCTAGGCACCCAAATTTAAATTATTCCTAACTGAATACTACATGGAACATCCTTGTCAGTCAGTCCCTCAACCAATAATGTCTCCTAGCTCATCTATAGAAGTAAGTTCTGCACAAGTATCATAAGTTTTCTTTACAATACTTGCCTGAAAAGAAAAATAATAATACCCTAAGAGTTTAAATGTAATGGAAAGATTTATGAACCAGTCCCAGGCTACTGACAGTGCCTGTTTCTTTCTTCCTAGTGTAGAGACAACTAAATGTAAAATGCATGAGTAATCCTGAAATGGAGAATGGGAGACTATCTGTTGTGAAGGATAGATCTCCTCACAGAGTTTTAGAGTCACTGTACTGAAGTTCTTTACATCTGCTGCAATACAGCAACCTGGTTTTTAGAAAATGAGTGGAGTATGCCACCCACCATCCAGTCCTGTTGAAAACCTGATGGTACATTTCCATGATTTGGGGTTTGAATTTTCTTGCACAGAAAAAAATCAGAAATGCAGGCTTTCTAGTTTCTAGGAAAACAGCAGCATGTACTGGACAGAAGAACAAAAGAAAAAAAAAAAAAAAAAAAAAAGAAAGAAAATGAAGAAGTAAAAAGGAAAGAATCAATTAGGAATCAAAGAATAAAAGTTATCACTATTGTGATTTTTTATCTGAAATCAAATCTGTAAATGTCTGTTGTCCACTGACAATGTCTCCTGGATTGATCCCTGTGAGATTTAGGCAGGACAGCTTGTTCCTTAGCACAGTGAGGTCTCTGCTGAAGAGATTTCGTACCATGGAGATGAAGTGGCTGCTGAACAGTGTCTTTGTGGGAGTCCACGTTTCTGTCTGGGATGTCAGGAGATGGCAAGCTCTCCCATGCAGGCACTGTGGCTAGTCCCTGCGTGTTCAGTAAGCTCACTTCACTGGGGGGTCCTAGAGCTTAATGGTCCGATATGTATGAATAAATATAATAGAACCAGGAAATGTTCCTAGCCCTAAAACTTGAACATTTATGTTTTTAAATCATTAGACTAGCCCTGTGTGCAATTTTTGCTCATGCTAAATAGCATTCTCACATATAAAAATTATTCAGAAGCAAGCATTCCCATAAATATTTTATAGGAGGCATTCTGATCTGTAGAAGGAGGGAGTTTAGGAGCAGGAAAAGGGACATTTCCCCCTGATGTCCTGGAGAACAGTCCTGAGCGCATCCATATTAGCTGCTCTGGAAGCAGCCATTGTGCAGCATGTGTCTGTAATACACCTGTAGATTCCTTGAGCAGAGGGCTCCAGGTGAAGGCATGTGGAGTGGCTCTAGCCAGACACTGTATGTCCTGTACTCCCAAGCCACACCTCAGCAGAGGAGCACATCTGAGACCTCTGGTTTCACAGCTGCCAGGTGGGAAGCAACAAAGCTACCTGTACCACAGGAACTCTTAAAATTCCAGGTGTCTTCCTCAAAATCCCCCTCATCAGTTTCTGTTAGAAAGAGATTCTGTTAGAAATTTAGGTCTACAGTAGCATCTCCCTCACATTGTTTTTGTTTAATCTGTATTAATGACTTATATATTAAAGCCCACCTTATCCTGTTTGAATATTTCAGTTAGTACTTGGCTGTGGCCTCTTGCTGCTCCTTGTGGTTGTGTTGGCTCAGCAGTGTTAGCAGGAGAAGAAAGCAATAAAAGTTTGTTTTTGTTTTAAACAGTGTAAGCCAATCTACCCCAGAATACACACAGAGAGTTGTTACGTTGTTTAACAAGGTGCCATTTTTACGTGGTCACTTTCATAATAATAACTGCATTGTGCTGATAGATGTGCCAACTAACATAAGTTTTCCTTCCTCCAACTAAAGATCACACTGTGACAACTTTCTCTGCCAGAAAATGGGATTATTTATATCTAGTAAAAGCTTCTATGAACTAGTTAGTGTTGCCAAGCGCATACTCTTTTGCTGCAGATGGCAATGGTAGGGCAGAATTACTCTTTTTAAAGTTACTTCTATGCTTGAAAATGTATGTTGACAAGAAAAAGCAAATTAGAAATAAGCCACAAAAGTAGTTTCAATGCTGCGGTCATGCAATTCATTAGGGAAATATAAGGGCTTATTGAGACTTACATGAGTGATTCTGCAACAGAAGTAGAGTGCTCATTTCATTAAAAACAAAATCAAAAACATGAAGACTACTATTAAAAGGGATCAGCATTTTAAAACTGTGAGATCTAAGACTAATGCACAGTGATTGACAGCCTATTAAATACTCCTCTGTTGCTGGTAGTGACTGATTGACTGATTCCCTGCTCACGTATTTGAAGAAAACTGCACTCCTGTTTGAACTAGCAGAAAGAAACAAAACATTATTATTGAAAGATCTGTTCCTGCTGCAAGAAAGTGTCAACACAGATATCCAGTGTATGTGCCTGTACCAGATTTGTCCAAATTGGAAAATCTGTTTGGGAGGGGAGGAGAAAGAAGAGTTTGAAAAACAAATGGGAGTGTGATGGTAGAACTCACCTAGTACCAGCATTAGGGCACACAAATGCCACTTCTTCAAGGACAGAGGAAACTTGCAGAGCTGAGGAATGCCAGTTCCTGTCACCAACAGCAAATAAGGCAAGCATTATATCCAACTGCTTTTATTTCCCTGACTGAAATGACCAGAACTTCATTTGTAACAGGGGGAACAAACAGCGGGAATCCAGGGTAAGGTGTAAGCTTGGGGCTCTAGTTTTGCATACAGCAAGAACTCTTCATTCTTCTGTTCTTTTTAGTGACATGGAGGAAAGATGACTGCAAAGACTAGGTGATGTACTTGTCATAATGTAGGTGATAGTAAAAGGGAAGTAACCACTGTATATAGAATTAATCATAAATATTGGGAAGTTTGTGCGATTCTTCTCTTAAACTGTACCTGTTTTGTACTGTAGCTGCTTCTCTGACAGTAGAAACTCTACAAGAAATGTAGCTAAATGAGTGAAACTTGTTTATGGAAGTGACATTGTCTTTAGTAAAAGGACTTTTAAAATTCTGTTACTAATGAAGATACCTGATAGACATTTCTGAAGGAAAATAAATGAGGTTCAGAACTGGACTTTCCTGGGAGGCAATCAAAGGGGTTATGGGATATCCATCATTGAAGGGTTCTTAAAAAAACTTGAGGATCTCCAAATTCAGCTAGACAGAATCTAGATTTATCTTTGACAATAGCTCTAGTGCAATTAGGCTGTTGTAACATACTTTATCTAAAGACCTTAATAACGGAATAGCTAATGCACATGATATTCTTTTTATGTGTTTTTTTCAGAGACCCTGAAGCTTGAAATAAGACCTTAGAATATCTCAATAAATAAGTGCTGATCAGAACTGATTTCTCTGTAGGTGAATAGCAGCAGTAGTTTCCTCATGTTATTGACTATTCATAGTAAGCACTCAGCCTGATTATTGCCCGTAGGGACTATCAAAGAGTTTCAATAACAAAAATATATTGTGCCTCCCTGTTTCTGTTGTTTTGATTCTGCTTATAATAGCATTTTGTTTAACTGTTTTTTGTAGCTTGTCCATCTCAGCTGATCTTTTACATGCTGTACAATATCATTTTCTCTTTGAAATCCTTGATCAGTTTCACTTATCTTCTGACATCACATTCAGGCTGCTTACAGCTACTCTCACATACACTATACCATCCATACTTATCTCTTATTTCCTCCCCTTCTTTTCAGTGCTTTTCACTATCCCAAAGGCATTTTTTTTTCTTTCCCTACTACTGCTTCAGTTATAAATAAGCAGAAATGTTAATTATTCATTTTATGTTTCTTCCTTCTTTTACAATGCATTTCATGCCTCTATTTTTTTCCTCTCATCATATGGATGAGTTCTTTAGGGAAGAATTTACTTTGAGAAATATTGTATTCAATTTGTGACTCAAGGTTAATGCATTTGCAGCCATAAGGATAGCAATAACCATTAGATCACCCTTTCTGTCTGCAGTTCTTACTGAAATATATTCCATTGTTCACTGGTAGCTAGAAATTTTCCCTATACCTGTGTTCCACATGTATCTCCCTTGAAATATTTTTATGTAATTCTGAAAATTCATTACATTTATGCTTACCTTAACAACTGTTTAGTCAACTATATTTAGACCCGAATGCTATATTTAAGAAAAAAAAAAAAAAATTCTGTACTATTTGGAAATTTCACTTTAATCAAATATTTTCAATATAAATGTAACTTCTTATTTTAGGCTTCACGCATTCTGGTGAATGTATTACTTTGCCACAACTTTTAGATAAATACAGTTCACACTGATGATGTTCTGTAAGTTTTAATAATTATTTCAGCATTGTTAGCTTGCCTTTCTATTTTGTCTATTCTTGAATTTTAAGGGAATAGAGTATACAGTACACTTAAACTACTGGGGAGCCATACTAAAAAAATATAAACATTTAAGAACAAAATCCACTTCAGTTTTATCAGTATTCCTATATCTGCCAATTGTTTACTGATTGCTTGAATCACACCAAAATTGATCAACCAGTTCTTCTTCAGCTCAAAGCTTTTGGTTCTCTAAAAACCACCATTGCTTTCAGAATAATAAGCTCTCCAATAAGCTGTCAGCCATCAATTTATTGCACATCAAAAGAAGGCTATAGACTCTAGCTTTTGTTTTAGGCAGTTTCATGTCTCTGGATAACTCCAGAAGGTTTTTCTTATTCCAAACATAGGCTCGCCTCTTCTGGAGGAGGCATTTTTCTGGGGCCTTCCAAATACACAGTTACCCAGTTAATATCATCTGGATATACTTCCACTGCTACAATCAGCTATGTTGTGTAAATAAATTTTTAACTACTCATTCAGTTTTATTAACAAGAACCCTTTGAAGGTGTTTTAATGTTCATCTAAGCAGACGGTTTTGTCTTGGACAAAGCAAGAGCTGATCTGATGTTATTATCAGATGTGCATAAGCATCTTTTCCCATTTTCCTTTCATCATGCATTCCAAGGAATCCAAATCCTTTCTGCATCTTTCCAACACTAAGTGGGAAAATGCATTCAGAGACAGATGGGCTTCTCTATCAACATGGACTTCTTGTATCATCTCAGCTGCAAGCTGTTCAACCCACTTTCCAGTAAGACCATTAGACCTCTCAGCTGGCACCACTTTCACTTATCTTCTACATCCTCTACTCCTGCTCCAGTGTCTCTGGTCTATTATTTAATTTGGCAGACAAGCACACTCGACTGGCCCAGATACATTTTCTGGCCTCGCAGGCTTTGTTGGCTGCCAGAATATGAGTATATCCCTCAGCAACGGAAATAAGAAGGACTTGCTGTTTAATGTATCTCATTCATTAACTCACTGAGAAAAGTTTTCTTATTTCTTTCTTAAATAGCAAACCGTGACTCACTGACATGTTCTGTGTCCTAAAATAACACTCATTTCTTCTTTTAAAAAGCTGACCTAAGACATTAAGGCACAGTGCTTGACAGCACCTTAGGAAGTGGCAGCTCCCAGGAAAAAGAAGTCTTTACTAGAATAATGAAGCAAAAACTTTATCAGCAATTCCAAGAATGGCACATTGCAGTATTTTTTTATTATAGTTGTTCTATGAGTTTTGACTACATGTTATTTTGCAGACATACAATGGTCAAAATGTCATTTCCTGTATTTCCTACCAAGCTTCCATGCAAAATTGGTCAAATCTGACTATAACTCAGTAAAGGAGAGAATTAAGTTGAAGATCTTTCACTGACAAGTGAAATCTATATCTTTTCAATCAGCTTAAATAGTAAGCTATACTAAATTTTGTATCAGAACAACTTGTGTTGCAAGTACCTAATGTAAATATAAAATTTCCTTTGAAGTTTTCAATAATAATAGTAATAATAATAATATATTATATAACAACATATCTTGATAATGTTATATTCACAGCTATGTTCTCATACCACATAGAGCTACAAAATACAAAATAACAGCAAGCATTAATTCATGCATGATATTTTGCTCTTGTAGAGATACTTTGTGTATAGATTTCACCTAAATAGTTTTTTACTTGAATTTTTAACACTGGGAATTATTTAAAAAATCAGTTGAGCAGACTACTTCACGTACAGTGTTTACTGAATTGCTCCTATTTTATTATGTTTGTGCTGTGTAAAACCAATATATTAGAAACATGGTAAAGGCAATTTAAACATGACAGTATGTTATTTAAGCTGAGCTAGATGTCTCCACCAAGTTCTAATACCATAGTATCTGAATATTGAAACATATATTTATATAAACATATATTTATGAAACATCTTTTGATTCTGAATTGTGTTAATGGCTTAATAATGCCTAGAGAGTGGTTTAGCCCAGTAAGCCAGATAGTCAGCAATCTGTCTTCACTATACTAATTCATTGCAAGCTCTTCCCACTGTCACGTATGAGGATTAAATCAGTTTTCCCTGGTTTAATGTCCAGTGAATAAGGTTTTCCATACAAACTCATTTGCCACTAGGTGCCACTAAAGGTCAAAAAGGCTGCAGAGGAGTCAGAGAGCTGGCAATAGACAGTATTGTACTCACAGTCATTTTCCTTATTGTCCAAAAGATGCACATCTCTACAGCAGAGGCAAGTAGCAGTCACATAATGTTGCACTTGGCTATTAAGTGAACGAACTTGACCACATCATCAAATGCCTAATAAGAAATGCCACAATCTCTGGAGATTATTTAATGAGTTAATAAATTCCTCTAGGTTACACAAAAATGAATTAAGAAAAAAGTATTGGGGAAATATTGTGGGATCATAGCTTCTGAAGAAAACTCTGTTGGATTGTAAACTAACGCAAGTAAGGTGTAACTGAGACAGCAGCTGATTCTTCTGCAGTATGTTTCAGGCAACAGGTAAAAATATATGCGAAAGGTGAATATGTAAAAATTCTTAGCATAATAAGGTATTGTACAGTTACAAGGAGATGCTGTGATATGGGTCCCTAACTGGGCTAGGAAAAACTTCTGGCTTTGAGGAGAATGGGAGATGAAAGAAGTTAAGAATGGAATCACTTTGCGTACTAGGTTTCCTTTGTTCCCCAGTGCTCCTGCCTCTTCACTCTTTGTTTTGATTGGAAACATTTATACTCTCTTAAATCTGGATTGTAGGTAGCACTCCTAACCTTCATGGTATCATCTCCTTTGTCCAAGGAGACCTCAGCAGGTCATTCCATTCATGAGGTACAATCCCATCAGTAAAGCTTCCTTCTGTGACATTCTTCAGAAATAAATGTCTGATTCCTTCTGGTATGTCTGAAGCATCACAAAGAGCTTTGGCTGGGTATGGGCATATTGCCATTCCCCAGAGACAGTTTGAGCCACCCTCCATGAAAAGAATCATTGGTCAGTGTTTTTTCTGTGCCTAAGCTTTTGTTTTTCCTTGACCTGAACCTGGAGTATTCTTGTGGGAAATTATTTTTTCCTGGAATTTGACATTTTTTCATAGCCTAAGATAACTCAGAAGTGAATATGATGAATGTTAATACTATCAGTGATCTTTTATACTTTAAAGCTTATAAATAATTTGGGGTGATTTGTACACATGGGTACTAGGCAGAAGTTAGAATTCTGGCAAATGTTTATCAAGTATTTGTGTATATTTTGAACCAGCCTAAGAATGTCTAGGTACCATGAGATCCTTTCAATTGGACTGGCTTAAGTACAGTATTTATTTAGGATATATTATTTATGAAGTACAAAAATATGTGTTTGCTAATATTTTTCCATATGGATAAGGAATTATTGCAAAGCAGTATTCAGTATTACTAGGTTTAACTTTACTCATTGGTTCACATTTTAGTGAAAAAGACTTGCCATCATAAAAAATACAATTGATGTCAGTTGTCATGTCTGGTGCATGCTGGCTTGACAAATAGTTTAAATATAGAGCAAACCAACCACTTCATTTTAGTGATGTGGAAAAAGGGATTCATAGGGATATACTTAGTGTTATTTGTGTCAGGCTCAAATATGCAGGTTATTTCCTCAATTTCCTGGGCAATGGCAGTAGTCTTATGACTTGCTTGAATAACCTCTCTGTGTAAGTCCAAGAAGCAACAGATCAAATATGAATGGGTCTGTAGTTTACAGCAATGGCAGACTTTCTTTTATAGGCTGGCAGAAGTTACAGCACTGTGGCAACGCACTGCACTCCCGTAAACTTCCTGTCTGCACATTGATTCATGCAGACCATTCTGCCTCCCTATCCTTTAGGAGATGATGCCCTGGAACTGCTGGTCATGCAGAGACTGTGAAAACTTTGTTTTGCGTTCTGAGAGAACCCGCTGTTATGACTTAAATTGAAGAGGTGGGAATACACTTCTCAAAGAGGCACCCGGATCATCACTCACATATCAGCACGCGTAGGAAGAAGTGGAGGAAACAGTTACCAGAGATATCTGAGTAATGGTGTTAACCACACAGACTAAAGTGGTTGAAAGAAAGTTTCAGCACATCCAGAACTGGAAAGTGAGCTGCAGCAGGGAACATCAGCAAGGATCAAATATTTCAAACAGAAGCTGCCTTCTTTACTGTTTGTTCTTTTTTTTTAATAAAAGATATATGGTTGTTCCGAATGTGAATGATATGTATAGCAGATGAATCCAGCACAGTTTGTTACTGAGTATGTGGGGAAAGTGTTACCTTGGGAAAACAGAACTAAACAGTAGAAGTTAATTGAGATTTAGGTACAACGATTAATAATTATTTTCCATTTTGTGCTGTCTCCTGTCTTAAGTTTGCGCATATTTTAAAGATTGGAATTTTAAAACTGCAAAAGCCATTCTTGTTTCAGGGAAAAAGAGGAGAGAAAACATCTTTTCCATCCGCGCAAGCAGGCCTAGACACAAATTGTCTTCATGAACAGATTAGTTTTTTAATACAACACATTATATGTAACAAGGACTATTTGGAGCTTTTACAGCATTTGACCTTGTTGCACGTAGTGCAGATATCAAGAACACACCTGTTGTTTATGTCTGTTCAACAATATTACTTGGCTGTGGCAAACAGAAGAATAAATCCAGCTATGCCAATTTCCTGTTCAGATTCAACACCTAATAGACATCTTTTTCATCTTTGCTGAGAGAAAGAGGTATGCACTTCTTTCGCTTCTTGTCATGGCTCTCCATTCTCTAATGGAGACACAAGCATGGAGATGCACAGCTGAGTAAGTGCTCCTGGCATGTCCAACAAGTTTTACTAAGTGTTTCTGCAAAGGCTGCCACTGCAGACCCAAACATTAGCTGTATGCATGGTGCACTGCAGTCACATGTGATCACCATTAGAATTTCTTCAGCTGAAGATCTTTTGGTGTATTGTGCAACCACTAACATATCACAGCGCCAAATCAGGTGGACACTCTATTCCTGTTTGTATCTGCATTACTAATGCAGCACAGCATAAGCAGGGATTTTGGGGCCGCATTTCAAGCCATGTATTTTCTGCCCCGAGTCAGATACCAAAGATGAGAGTGGAACAGAGTGGAAAAATGTCTTCTGTGTTGCAGCTTCTGCAGATTCCCCCTCTTGGTGCATAACAGTTATCTCAATTTGATGAGCTGACATCATCACTCAGTTAACTAAATGTGGCTCAAAGACTGTTGACTTAAGGAAGTGTGAAACCTGTAAGGAACATGCCATAGCCCTCCAACTTCAGGTCAAGAAAATAAGGGTTCTCACAACCTAAGAAATATATTACTGTTTCTCACAGTGATCTTTTCATACACTAATACATTCCTTCCATGTGAAGCTGTATAAATAGTTAACAGTGTCTTTTACTAGGTTAAAGGACCTTGTGTGCTCTTTTTTTTCCAAGTGTAGTGGGTTCATACCTCCATGGCAGAGGATTCAAAAGAAATTTTATCTGAAACTGCAAAATAGTGCCTAAGGTGGCAATGCCTTATATGCCTCAATAATTATTAATTATTAACTATTAATGCCTCAATAGTTATCTGAAGTTAGCAGAGGTAAAATATCTCACTAAAAAAAAAAAAAGAAAGAAAGAAAAAAAAAGAAAGAATAAACTATCTTATATCTTTGCAAAGATAAAATAATCCACACTGACGCTTTTATTTAGTTTTCATGATTATAGCAAAGTCATGAGTTGATCTTTTTATTATGGTTGTCCTACAACTCTTGTCAAAAGTCCACAGGCGTGCAATGAAAGTGACCTGCAGTCTAAAGAAAAACACCTATGCAGAAGTACTGGAGGAATTACTTTTCTTTTGCCTACAGAGATAACTGAGTTGAAGGAGAAAGACAGACTAAACTAAACCTTCATACTTTTTAAAAGAAACTGCCAAAGAAGAGTATAAACTACTTTCTGTGCTCAATGAGAACAAAACTAGACATTATAAGCACAAGCTGGTGCAAGAAAGACTTATATTAGACATTACAGAAAAGAACATCAACTGTCTAATGTTTGCTTATTACAATAGATTGTCCTGGGATTGTGGAATTACTATCAATGCTTGGATTTAGGAAACATTAAGATCATCATCTTTCAGGAATAGTTCAGAGACAGTTGATGTTTTCTTCTTGTATATGGACAAACTGCATGACTTGCAATGTTATGTCTAGCCTTGCTTTTTATAATTCTCCAATTGGTTTGGTCAGAAGTTGCTGAAGCCAGCACAGCAAACAGATCTATCCTAGTTTCCCCTTGCTCTGTCTTGTTATATAAAAGGCTCACCTGAACCATAACCTTCAAATCAGAGTTCTCTTTAAACACCACAGATGAACATTTTAAAGGTCATTCTAATGTATATATGATTTGTGCATACTGATCCTATGTACTTTTGTAACAACTGGGTTATTTGGTCATAACTGTAAAATCTTTTTTGTGCTGTAAATATATTTATATATGTGTTTTTTTAATATTTATCTATATATATGTACATAGGAATTTCTTGCATTGTCTCACAAAAAAGAGAATGGATCTGCAGGCAGGCTAAGCTCATTGTGAGTGCTGCTGATTGCTTGTGAGGACCATATGAGCAGCCAAGGTGATATTTGTCTCCTCAAATGTAGGCATCTGTCTTGTAAGTGTATACATCGGAGTCATTCATTCTAGACTTCCATTACAACCAATGGAGATTAATAGGAACATCCAGAGCACAGTTCACCTCATTCATCTCATGTTTCAGTATGTGTCTAAAGTGATCAGATTAATTCTGCATCATTTCTCCCTGTTGACTTCAAAGGGAACTTAGGTGACTAGACCAATATAGCCATCTTTTTTTTGTTTAAAGCTGGTGAGATGATTCTTACCTTGCACTAAGTCTCTACATCTCTATATGGGATTAAATGCTACTTCTTATGCTGTTCTCCTTACCAACATTTTTTGAACGTTGAACACAAAAAGGCTCTTAGTATACTTTTTGCACTGTGATTCAAACTCTACAGGGCTTGTTTGCATCTAGTGTATTTGGCCGTCTACATGGTCCCAAATAATACTACCTTAATCAAAATCTATGAGGGAAGATGGTGGATGCTTCTTCTAACTTAAAGCACTACATTAGGACATACGACTTTATGACACCAAGTTGGAAGGGAGTGTTGATCTGCTGTACAGTAGAAAGGCAATATGAAGAGACCTGGATAGACTGAATTGATGGACCAAGGCAAACCATATGAATTTCAATATTACCAAGTGTCAAGACCTTCATTTTTGTCACAACAATCCCAGACAACCCTAGTTTCCAGTGGCTAGAAAGCTGCCTGATGGAATGGGATCTTGATGGACAAATGGACAGTCAGCTGAATGTGAGTCAGCAGTGTGCCCAGGTAGCCAAGAAAGTCAATGGCATCCTGGCTTGTATCAGGAATGGTGCAGTGAACAGGACTAGGGAACTAATCCTGCCCCTATACTGAACATCGGTGAGACCTCACCTTGAGTACTGTGTTCCATTTCAGACACCTCAGTACAAAAAAGAAATTGAGGTGCTGGACAGGTCCAAAGAAGGGCAACAAGACTTGTGAAGAGCTTGGAGAATATGCCCCAGGAGGAGCAACTCAAGGAACTGGGGCTGTTTAGCCTAGGGAAAGGGAGTCTGAGGAGAGAGCGTATTGCTCTCTTCCAATACCTGAAAGGTGCTTACAGCGAGAGTGGGGTTGGTCTCTTCTCACTGGTGACAGGTGACAGAACAAGGGGAAATGGCCTCAAGTTGTGCCAGGGGAGGTTTAGGTTGGATATCAGAAAAAACTTACTTACAGAAGGAGTTGTTAAGCACTGGAATGGGCTCCCCAGGGAGGTGGTTGAGTCACCATCCCTGAATGTGTTTAAAAACAATATGGATGTGGTGCTCAAGGACATGATTTGCCAGAGGGTTGTTAGTTAGGATAGTATGGTTAGGTTGTAGTTGGACTTGATGATCTTTAAGGTTTTTCCAATCAGAGCAATTCTGTGATTCTATGATTCCGGCCAGCCTGGTCTAGTTCCCAGGGCAGCCTGGAATGGGGAGGTTGATGGCCCTGCATGTGGCAGGGGGGTTGGAGATTCACGATCCTTGAGGTCCCTTCCAACCCTGGCCATTTTGTGATTTTGTGATTCTGTGATTCTATGTTTCCATGTAGATGTTATGTTCAATTGCTCTTCTTCTGCTACACACCTAATATTGTAAAATGGAGCTGTGAATGTAATGCAGGTTGAATCCCAGCCAGGAAAGTAAATGGGAAGTGAAAGAACTTTGATCAGCTTAAGCTAATTGTTCTGTAACTGTGTGCGTACTGCAGAGCAATGGGGCTTAGCACTCTTCAGGGGAAACCTGCAATTTATTTGTCTGGGAAAACAAGGGTTCAAATCAGATGCATAAGTTTTGTGGGTGATTTATTAGAGGGTTTGATAAAAAAAAAATCATGAAACAGTCATTTGGAAATGAACTACTTTGAAACTGGGCTCAAAACCGTGAGTTGGTTATGGTTTGGTAAAATCTGTAAAATTGTAAACCTTAAAGGAAGATAGCTCTCAGACAAATACCAAAGCCATAAACAAAAACAAATAAACAAATAAATTAAAAGGTTAGAACTATCATAATATTTTTTATTTAAATGATCTTGTTACAGAATCCAAGAGAATTCTATTTTAACTACAATCTGATTTTTCTTCTTCTCTTCCTAAACAGATTTTTTACATGATTTGATCATCTTTTCTTGTTTCCATGGTATTTATTACCTACCCACTTATTTTCTATTCTGTGTTGAGCTCAGAATGAAAACCTTTAGTGCTGGAGCCAGATTACTACTTGCTGTGAATCAGCACAGTAGTATCAACTTCAGTGAAGCCATTGTTTATTTATATTATCCGACCTTTGAAATTTTATGATGTAGAACATTATGAAGAAACTCTGATAAGGAAGTCCAGTATTTTGTTAGATATCTTCATGTTTGTTTGTATTAACTTTCAAAATAATTGGATAGTATAGGGCAAAAAAATGTGCTCTCAGAATTCAATCACTTAATGTTTTATAAAAGAGAAAAATGGACAGGCTGGACAGCTCCAGGCTCACTGAGCAAATGGTAAATAAAACAATGTAGTGATGTATTCAGTTCCACAGAATTTAATTATAATTTCAACATCTTTATTTCTTTTCACTGAAAGGTTTATGTCTTACAGGTTAGGTGCTACAGCTCAGCACGGGCACTATGTATCTGGCACCCGCACAGACACCTACCTACATGTGTGAAAATCTACATTCAGTGATTTGTACTATTGCAGCCTACATCAATCATCCCTTTTTTTAACAGCCTTCTCTTGAAGAAAAGATAATCTTGGAGAATGCTTCTTTGCGACAGGCTCAAATGGACAACTTGCCCACAAATGCGTTTATTTACCACTATGTAAACTGCTTCTAATTTGTGATGTTGTAACATCCCTATGGCAACTGCAGCACATGCTTACATGAGGAAGTCATTTTAGGAAAGTATTGAATTTATTTTTAGCCTCTTTTAGTGAAATCTAGCAGCTGGAAATAAAGTGAGCCAGAACCATTTTACTAGCCAAGGCTTTCCAGAAGAAAGAACTACTTGTTTCAATCATACGATTTCATTATTACTTAATTATTTCTTTACTGCACAGAATAATTTATGCTCTTCTTAAGACATTAATGTTAATGTATATTTTTTTCTTAGTTGATTAAAATCGAAATTATAATTTAAAATTTAATGACAACACCAACATCATCATTTTATTGTATTTATTACTGACCTTAATTTCACGACTGATTGTAGAAGCAAGTGACGTGTTTTGTCATGATAAAAATTATTTCCTTAAACATTCAGTGAACTAACTTCAAGAGGAAAGCTAAAAATTAATGATCCTGCCCCAAGAACCTAGTGGTTAAAGTACAGCTGTGAGCTAGGAAGATTTCCTAAAGACCTCTAGCATCCTCATGAAAATTCTCATGTGAAAACCACATGGCAACAATGACAGCCCAATTTTCATCTTTTTCAAGGCAGATTCCAGAATTGTGTGCATCTCAAGTCACCTCCATCATGTGCTGTTTAAGTTGTCTTGGCAATGACTGGAGTGTTACCAAGTCACGTCCAGCAGCATAGGGAGGTTTTGTGTCATTTTGGATGTTCAGCTCACTTCAAATGTTTAAGTTAAATGGCTTTTCCTGAATTTAAGCACAAATGTTCACCTTAAACAACACAAATGCTTTGTTGAATACTTGCCAGCATACTCAGAGCCTCACTTGTTATATATTTGAGATATACTTCAATACTGAGAATAAATATACTGTTTTTTTCCTTCTCAAAGCCCCCTCTATGTATAGATTCAGTGTTGTTTCATAATGCTCTCAGCTTCTCTTTGGCAGCTGTGCTCCAGAACATTTTTGGCATGAACACGCACTTATTGGCAGTAACACAAACTTTTATTAGACTATATATATTATTTCTTTTCAATTGTCCTAGTTTACTATATAAATGTAT
Source organism: Centrocercus urophasianus (assembly GCF_019232065.1). Classification (NCBI taxonomy): domain Eukaryota; kingdom Metazoa; phylum Chordata; class Aves; order Galliformes; family Phasianidae; genus Centrocercus; species Centrocercus urophasianus. The sequence continues at coordinate 41,726,813 of NW_024884697.1, read as the reverse complement.
GTTCCTCCCAGTTTCCTTTCAGTGGGTTGTAGTCACAAAACTGAACTTCTTACATTAACATTGGAGGAATTTTCACACACATACCTCATTAGCATTCAAAGATCCACAGACTCATCCATTCCAAATGCTTTTGCTTGTAAAGTTTTAGACAACCCTGAGAACAGCAATTTCTTTCTCAAGTAAATTAGCCCAGTAAACTTCTTCTCTGTCTTTGCCTACATTCTCTATGCTTTTCTGAAGATATATACTGTGGAGGTAAAAGTGGCTTGATTTTCACTGATCTATTTTTAGGCAATTTATTGAGATAAAGTTTCAGTTCTGCTGACTGTGCTGGGAAGGTAGATTTGTAAGTACTGGGAAATAACAAAAGCATTAATTCACACAGACAAATACATTGGAATTTTTAATTTCATTTATGTTAACATGCTGAATTGTCCAATGGCAGATGTCTTTGACTTTCTAGACACTATAGATATATCTGTGCAATATCAGATTGCAGAAATCAGTTGTGCATCTGATTAAACAGAGAAAGTAAACTTTATTTTTTAAATGCATTTTAACAGTTACTCATCTTCCTCTTAAATTCTGTCTGTACATTCTATTATTTGCTGCAATATTTTTCCACGAGTTACAAATTTGCTGACTGCAATTTTCCCAGCTCCCCATTTGAAAAAAAATGGTGGTTCTGTTGGCCCTTTCCCAGTTGTCTGTACCCTCAGCAAGGCTGCACTAAATTTTGATTTTTAATATGTTTTACATATCTTTATTGTTCCAGATTTATTGTATTTTTTGTATTTGTTAATGCATATTAATATCATATCATTTTTATTACAAATTATGTATCTGTATCATGAACAGAGCATAATGCTAAATAAATAATGCTGTTGATCAAATGGCAAGGCTTCCAGATTCAATTATTTATGCCTCATATTTTTTGAACTAATTTGTAGACTCCTAATGTAATCAGCAAACTGAGATGCGTTTTTTCTTTTTTTTTCTTTTGTCATGTCTGAACAGCTAGTTTCCTTTTTCTTTCTTTTTGCTCAAGTCTGGATCACTGTAGATTTATACTAGCTACTATATACGAGTCTTATTTGTCTAGCAATTGTTGACTTTTTAAAAAAATCTCTATTTATCCAAATTATCCCTGTATTCAAAGTTGAACTAAAGTCATTTTCTTTATTGAACAGTCACTTTTCAACAACACTGAGCACCAGCTCAATAAAAACAGCATGAAGTAATAATTTTTTTTTCAACATTTAAGAGAAGATAATAGATCATATTGTTAGAGACAGTATTTTACTCCTGACAAATTAGTCATGAATTATTTTAAAATTCTAAATTTAGGAGTTTAAAGTATTTTTTTTAATACAGAATGGTGTGGAATAAGTATGGGAACTCATAAGGGGAAAAGTCTACTACAATGCAATATGTACTAGGAGGATTAGCTTTAACCTTTTAAAAATAATTATGTAATCTAATTTAGCTGTGTAAATTCCTCTGATAATCATAGAAAATTAATGATCGCTACAGATTATATCCTCCCATCCTGAAATATGTGAGCAGAATGAATTTGTCTCTGAAAGTGTCTGTTTCTCTTTCTTAACTTCAGGCTTAAAAAGGAGGATGTACAGCCCAGGCTGCATGCCTAGCTTTTAGACAGCTAAAATTAGGTGGGATTAGTCTGGCCTAGTTAACGGTGGCTTGGAGCAAAGGGAAAACAGAGAAAAGGCTCAGGTGTTCTGCAGCAGGAAAAATGATATGTACGGAGAGAAACTGGAGGCCTTAAGAAGAAAGTGTGTTCAATGAAGCAGAATGATAAAAATACTGCCTATCACAAGGAAAAACAAGTACAGATTCAGCACCAGATGAAGAAATTCAAGTGGAAATTCAAGATCTAGAAAGTGGAAAGACAAGACAGTTTGTACATGCTTGAAATGAAATAAGGACATAGCCAAAAAAACTTGAGTCATCAGTATGAGATGAAGCATGACAGTGATAGGTTGGAGGTGATACCAGAGTTTTTAAGCAAAAGTGGGAAACAGTGAAAGAAAAATTATGTGGATGGGGACAGGACTCTGTTTATGAAGGAACTAGAATCTGGTTTGTTTTTAGAGAAGGGATAGAAAAGATTAGAGAAGAGATAGGGAGACGTAATAAGAAAACTGCTGTTAGGAACTGCAGAAGGAATAGTTTGAAAACTTTGGGAAACTGATACTTAAAGAATGATTGAGAGCAAAAAAGAGTAAGGTGGAGTAGAGGGGTTGGTGTGAAGTAGCTGCAGGATTTGAATAGATGGACAAGATCACATGCACGCAGAGGGACTGACAAATACTTTGAGAACACAGCTGGTGGCAGACAGCCATTTTGATCTTGGACAATTACGAATATTGTCCTAGGGAAGTGAAGGTATCCACACAGTTCTTTTTCTTTCCATTCTCAAATATGGTACAGGAGTTCTGCAACATGGCAGCTGAGAAAGAACCTGAGTTTTTTATTTTCTATCATCTTGACAACAGGGTTATTCTATTGAATATTAGTTCTGAAGATGATCTTTATGGAGGAAATTCTTCAGAAGTGAAAACTACATTTCAGACTCCATGGGTTTTACTGATCCTTGGGGATCCCTTATTGATCTCTAAGAGAATCATAAAATAGTATCATTACTTTTTAAAATCTTCTCATTTTCTGCATCTCTGTATATACAAATGCATGTATATACTTATGATGTGCTACTTTCAAATAGGCATGGGAAAAATCAGTATCTCAGTCAATTAGGAAAATCATTGCTAAGTGAAGTGGAATAGGAGAATCAGATTTATCCTTTGAGTTATGGCAGTATGCATCTTAAGCAAGAACAAGGACATTTCGAGCCATAAACTTGAGAAGATTTGCTTAATAATAATACAAGCAATAGGTAAATGTCTGCCATCTATCAAGAGCACAGATCTAGTTTGCTTCTCAGATCATATCCATTCGGAGAGCAATCAGAATCACTTTAGGTTTCATGAAATTTAGCCAGACAACTACCTGCGTAACTTATTTGGCATCTATTGTTTTTGTAATTTTCTATATATTGAGATTGGATTTTCAGTACTTCTAGGCAATATGCCATTTAATTCTCTATATAAATAATCCTTGATACCTGGAAAGAAAATGGAGAGATTTTGTTTGTTTGTTTGTTTGGTTTTTTTTTTTGAAGCTAGTACCATACTGTTTCTGGGCAAGGTTTTCAAAAATCTGTCAGGGTAATTGTTCCTGTTCAGGAACACAGGACATGAGAATATTTCCTTTCAACTTCAGTGTGTAAGAGCTCCTAATTAACATTTCTGTCTTGTCTGAATAAATATCTTTTCCTGCCTGCCTTGTGGCTTCTGTTTTAGCTATTTGGTGATCCAGTTATTGTGATTTAAATTTATGTGCATTTTACCCTTAAAATAAAGTAAGACTTCTACATGAATACTTCACATTGTTTACTTCTGAGCATTTAATAAAGACCAAAGAAAAAGTACTGTTTTCCAGAACTGGGATTCAGGAGTTCAGATTGAGTAATATAAGTAACTTTGTAAGTTGCTCTGACATTGATCTCATCAAAATGTACCAAGAGCACACTCCTGAAAAGGAAAAATGTTTCTATTTTCTGATGTCCTACTTTTTACACAGCCTGATTGAACAAAATAGACTAAAATGGAAACCAACTATTCCTAGAAAGCAGAGGAGAAGCATACAGTATTGCCACCAGGCAGTGATTTTAATGACCTTTTAAAGAATATTTAATACTATGAGAAGTGCTGTGGTTGCAATTAGGTTTTCCCACCCAATGTCCCCTCCCATGGGTTGCTGGATTTACAGATGAGTGATGACTTCTAATTCCTGACAGAAATAGCTATTTCTGCTTTGACTTTTTATTGTCATGACTTTAAAAAAAAAAAAAAAAAAAAGATTTAAAATGGGTGAATTCAATGAGTTGATGAATTTTTATGAGATTTTTATGATTTTTGGACTGACACATTTCTGTGCTGCTCACATTGCATGTTGTATTCCAGAGAACTTTGAGAAATTTGTTCCCATCAGAAACCAGGGGGATAAATATAGACTGTTTCTATTGCTAAATAAACCTTTGCTGAAGTTACTTAGACTTTAATATATTATCTTTCAAGTGATCTTCTATGTTGGTATAAGAGCAAAAATTGATGAAATAATGATAGTGTACCTTTTACAAGAATGCCAACAGGTATCATGCAATCAATTTTTTTAACACTTTGGAATATTCCTGTCCAAGGGGCATAAATCATTTTGGGTGAAGACACCTGGATATACAGACTTTGTGCTCAGGAAGACCATCACTTTTGTTCATAAATACAGAAGCTTGATATGAGCACTGAGTAATCCTGAATTTAAAAATCATCTTTTAGCACTGAAATATATATCAACTATCAAGAAATGTCAAGATCCCACTTCAATCTGAATACTTGAGGCTCTAAAAGCTTTTGATTTCATACTTACTTAGTCAACTGTTAGTCAACAGTTTATGGGTAGGTTTGGCCCAATTCTGTGACTAGCAGGGCAGAGGGATCCACAAATCTGCACCCCCAGAAAAGGGAAACAGGGGACTCCAGATAATTAAAAACAGAGGCAATGATCAGCCTTGCACCTGCTCCAGAGAAGGAGCCATGTCGGATGGCAGCTGGGCCATGGTTGCCACCAGGGCCACTTACCTGTGGGGACAGCTAGAAGTGGCTCTGGTGGCCTCCTGCCCCCTCCTGCAGAGCTAGATCCTTCTCAGCTGCTCCCAGGACCTCAGGGAAAGCTAAGAGACAGAAGAAAAACATCCTTCATAATAATTCCTGGACTTCAAGAAGAGCTTAGAATACAAATATATCAGTCTGCCCATCTTAGAATACAAATATATTTGTCTGCCTATCTATTTATTTATCTTTCTATCACTCAAGAAAGCCTTATCTGTCTTATTGCTCAGAAGTGCCTGCGGGGAAGCATTCTATGACAGTTTTTCAACACATCTGGCAGCTGTTTGTCTTTGAAATCTCACTATTTATTAAAATATATTTCCACATACCCTAACATATCAACATTATTCTGTGCTGATTTTGTTTGTTGTCTTTTTTGTTTTGTTTGTTTTTGTTTTTGCATTGCTTTTTTTTTTTTTTTTTTTTTTTTTTTTTCCTGCAGTGTTAGCTCTTTCAAATTCAGATTCAGGTCTGCTGTTAACATTCCTATTTGCTACACTATTACATGCTTAATGTTCTGTAATGGTGGAAATGCAAAAATTTATCAGCCAGTCAGCATGCAGTACACACAATACATTTAAATTCCTGTTAAAAATAAGTTTTGTTCACTAACAGAAAAACATACATAAAGTACTTTCTACCAATTTATAGACTATATTGTAAAAATGAGTTATAACAGCCACATTTGTTATAATAAGGATCTCTGTGGGAAGTTAATTCAGAGCCAGAATTATGAATTATAATTTAATTTGTAGGGAAACAAAAAGATATATTATGAGATTAACAAAGTGGGATGAACAAGGCTGCTGGCAATTGCCATTTTAATACAAACCCATTAACTGCAGAGTAGTGGAATTTGCTGGAGGACCTTCCCACTTAAAAAAAAAATCAACTCAATGGCTAATTTAAAACCTCACATTTCAAAAATAAGAATGTTAAGTATCTTTTCCAGTTGGTATTTGAAACAGAAAGCTAGTCAAGCACTTAAGATGTCTATCTTTGTATGCATATTTACAAAAGAATATGCTTGGCTAGAGACACAATTCCAAACTAAGAACTTGTTTTCATTCTTCTTGCTGATTCCTTTCCTTCATTTTTCAGGTGAAGTTTCAGTTCCGATATCAGTGAGTGGCATTTCTCTTTATTTGCATAAACAAAGGTAAACTTTTTTTTCAATTCATAGAATTCTTGATTTGGTCTGTAATGAAACACCATTAAATGGCAAAATCCCTTTGCACCTATCATGTTATTAAGCACAGATCATACTCATTACTGTATAGAAAAAGGAAACATGTAACGCTACTGTTATGCTGTTTATAGACTAAATGCTTTTCCTGTGAAATACACGGGATTTAAACCAGTTTCTGTTCACCTTGTAAATCCTTTTATACTTACTCAATTTTTATCAAGACTGCAACATTTATCGTATTATTTTTCAAATCAGTAGTTCCAGCAAAATTCTATATGACAACAAGCTTCTCAGCATTATTGCTTGTATTACTTCTCACTTTCTGATAAACTATTATCACCAGCACTTTTGGTTTGAGATGACAGAATTCAAAGAGTTTCTCTGCTGTACTGAGAATGGGCCTCTGTTTCTGTTCATGATTTCATTTCACACACAGAATCACACACAGAATCACAAGGTTGGAAACGACCTGCAAGATCATCTAGTCCAACCACCTTCCCGTTCCTATTAGTATCACAAGCACTAAACCATATCTCGTAGCTCCATTTCATGACATATGAAACACCTGCTGTTCTACAAACTCTTAAGAGCTTCCTTGTTTTCCTGTTAACCACTTTCACTTGTTTTGTTGTAATTCTCACTAGATTTCCTCCTTGCTGCCATAGAATGGCCTAGGTTGAAAAGGACCACAAAGATCATCCAGTTTCAACCCCCTGCTATGTGCAGGTTCGCCAACCAGCAGACCAGGCTGCCCAGAGCCACATCCAGCTTGGCCTTGAATGCCTCCAGGGGGATCCACAGCCGCCTTGGGCAACCTGTGCCAGTGCATCACCACCCTCTGTGTGAAAAACTTCTTCCTAAAATCTAACTTAAACCTCCTCTGTCTCAGTTTAAAAACATTCCTTGTCCTATCACTATCCACCCTTGTAAACAGATGTTGCCCTTCCTGTTTATATGCTCCTTTCAAATATTGGAGGTCTCCCCAGAGCCTTCTCTTCTCCAAGCTAAACAAGCCCAGTTCCCTCAACCTTTCTTCATAGGAGAGGGGCTCCAGTCCTCTGTTAATCTTAGTGGCTCTCCTCTGGACCCGGTCCAAGAGCTCTGCTTCTTTCTTGTACTGGGGGCCCCAGGCCTTGACACAGTATTCCACATGGGGTCTCACAAGAGCTGAGTAGAGGGGGACAATCACCTCCCTCTCCCTGCTGGCCACCCCTTTTTTAATGCAGCCCAGGATATATTTGGCCTTCTGGGCTGCAAATGCACACTGCTGGCTCATGTCTAATTTCTTTTCCACCAGGACCTCAAGTCCTTCTCCATAGGGCTGCTCTCATGAAACCATGTTCCATGCACTCGGCAGTAGCACCAAAGAGCTTTACATCTGAGAGAAAAAAAAAAAAAAAAAAAAAAAAAAAAAACCAACAATCTGATCTCTTATTTACTTATTTATAGGGATATTCTAACTACTAGAGGAACTCTGAGCAAACAGAACGAGACTACCTCAAGGTATTTCATCAGAGCTTTTTTCTGCAAGTTTCTTACTTGATAACTGTGATACTGTAAGTATCACAGAATTTTGATTTCAGTAAAACTTTTTCAGCTTGTCATTATAGCACATAAAATTAGGCAAAATGTTCTTACACTTAAAAAAAAAACATTTTTACATTTTACTTATTAGTTGAGCTAGGGGTGAATAAGAAATAAAATAAACATTAATGTTGTGGTTGACATTACCTACAAATATCTGTATTCTGTATTAATCTAAGAGATTTTATCTGATGCACTATTAAAGAACAATACCCCAGTTGAGGCTAAAGTGTATTTTAACTCTTGGCAATTCTACTACAGTGCCCTGCTTTTCTTTTGTGTACATTAAAGAGGCATTAATCTTAATTGCCGAAGCACATGATTACTAACTGGCTCATACCACAGGTGTCAAGATCATTTACATTATCTTTCTACATTTGCTAATAGCCAGGTGGATAGCCAGTCTTTGCTTAGTAGGTAAAAAGCTAGAGATCAAGGAGCAATTGCCATCTGCAGTCCTCTTTAAGCAGAAAATTGAGCTCTTTTGCATGTTCTATACCAGTGGCATGCAAGACACACTCAAGACCACTTCTAACATGTAAAGCTATAAAACATAACGCTTTTAAAAGTGAGAAAAGATTGCTAAACAATTGAGACAGAGTGTTTGCATATCTTGATCCATTAGATTTGACTATGCATGGAATCCAGTGGAAGCTTCTGGAGGTTTAAGAGACTTTGAAGCTCACCACATTCAGTTTCAGACTTAATAACATAGTCTAAGATAAGAAAAAAAATTTGTTTGAAGCAAAAATTCATAAACATCAGTGATCTTGATCAACAGAGATATTTGTGTCTGAAACTGTGTAGTCAGTAACAGTTTAAAGACAAAAACCATGTGGGGGTAACTGAGTTTGCCTTGAATGTACTATTGTCTTATTAGGGCATAAACAAATACAGACTTGTGTAAACAAAGACATGGTTCTACATACACCAAATGTTTGTCTTCTCAGGACTCATCATTATCATCATCAACTGAATATCAAAAAGGGCCAGTACTTCTCTGCATCAGGGGCTTTCTAGTGGCTCTTTCTTTGTTTAATTCTTTAGTACCTAATCAAATGTTAAGTTCCTACTGCAATTTTCCCCCATTAAGGCTGTAGTGGAAGTGCTAAGTCATGGCTTGAAGCAGTAATTGAGCACCCGGTGGGAAGGTAGGGCCAACACATGGAAGCTCAAGTGCATGCAGTGCACCTGAGTGTCTGGAAGGGGTGGAGCCAGGATCCCC
>NW_024884697.1:41702294-41718057 GCF_019232065.1 Centrocercus urophasianus | reverse complement strand
TGTTGCAGCCTGGGACTCTGCTATCCCACTGCCGTTGCTGTGTTTTCCATCACATTATAGCATTACAAAGACATTCTCCTCTACCCAGACAGATTTCATTCATGCACCTAGAAATTTCAGGTGTAAATTCTTATCTCTAATGCTATAATGTGATGGAAATTACAGCAATTGTAGCAGGGTAGCACAGTCCTAGGCTGCAGCAAGTAAAGACAATCTCAAATGCGGCAGCTGTGGACACAGAAACGAAGAAATCCTTGTTACCTTTGGGAAGGTCTCCAGTAGGCAGGGATCTCCAGAGAAATCTCTGTCTCCACTGCCAACCCTTCAAGGAAGTATGGGAGGGGGCACTCAGGTGCACTGCATGTACCTGAGCTCCTTTGGGTTGGCCCTGCCCTTCCACCAGGTACTCAATCACTGCTTCAAGTCCTGACTTAGCATTTCTGCTACATCATCTCTCTCTCAAATTAGTCAGTTAACAGATTCATAGCTGTTAATTCGGGAGCAGATGTAGCTAACAAACTTATTATAAGAAAGAACAAATCTTTAAGCATTCATTTTAAAGGAACACAACTTTAGAAGATAATTCAACACACTCATTTATTAAAATTCTTGACTCATAATTCAGTAACTTTCCCTTTCCAATATTGAATAATTATCTTTGATATTGTAATTCAAAAATAACCTAATAATACTAGTGATTGTTAAAATTCATTTGGCTTCTGAGGAAGACATTACTAGGATAAGTACATGGTGATATGTCATGTTCTGTACTGAAAAATAATTAATTAGAGTGCATTTTAAGGTACTTGGTTAGATTTAATGCAGTCTCTTGTGTCATCCAGAAAATAAATCAAATTTTGTACCAACAACCAATGCTTCTGATATATATTTTTGACTTGTCTAATGTGATGCCTGATTCCTAGGGTGACATAGGAAAAAATACTGGTTTTGAATAAATTAAAAACAATAAGAAAATGCAGAATAAAATAAATGAGGCATCCGAAAATGCAAGACAATTTAAATGAAGCATCTCTATTTATTGCTGGTTACAGAGAAATGTCTTGTCTTACTGCCATCAAAACAAGAACTAATCTTTGAGAATTTCACGTATGTGAAAAAAGGAACGTTGTTTTGTCAATCACTCTTGTATTATTTATTTATTTATTATGTATTTATTTATTAAGGTTTGTCTTGAAAATGAGCCAGACTGCATTTATCACCAGATAAATGTATAACTTTTACTTACCGTTGGATATTTCCTAATGACTAAAGCATTCAGGAATAATATAAATATTTATCTATCAACAAGGGGGAAAGAACAATCATCACGTCCTATGTAAAGTGACTGGATATCTTCGAAACTGAGCTCTAAAGGCTTACAGAAGTTAAATGTATCTAAACTTCTGATCTTAGGCAGTTTGTTTGTGCTCATGCAAAGAAATTGCTGGCAGGCCTGGGAGTTCAATTCAGATTTTCTAGGTGCAAATGTATTCTGTCAACCACTCTACTGCTTCTGCAGCAGACACAAAGGAACAGAAACAATAAATAAATAAATAAATAAATTAAAATGGGAAATTGAGTATGCAGGGAATAATTTTTGTACATGGCCAACATCTATTTGAATGCTGGCTAGTGTTGTCTCTTAGCTTAGCTAATGAAAGAAACATATCTGGAAAATCATAGAAAGTTTTAAAGACTGTGGATTTGTCTAATCTGTCTTGCAGAAGAACTACATGTGCTTTCTCTCCTTGGGGTTTTCTTCAGAGTCTAAACAGGCATTTGAAAGGCTAATAAAATCAATAGCAATTTAATCTATGAATTTTTTTTTGGACAGATCAAAACCAAGTCTTAAGGTTCTGTTTAAGTTTTGTCAGTTCCCTCTTAATTTAAAGATCAGATCTGCCTCATGATGACTTTATATTTCTATACAATAAAGACTTTATATTATGAAAGTGGCTTTTTATCTTTCATATGTTGTCATATAGAATTCCCAATAACATCTGAAGGCTTTTGGCAAATTAGATGAAGCATTATACATTAGCTTTATTTCCCTTACTGCTGTGTTGAAAAACAATCAATGATCTTACAGAACGAGCAGAAGGAACTGACAGTCCTATCTGCTTCACATATCCTGTTTTGTTGTGTTTTGTTTTTAATTGTTATTAGTCGATTTTGTTTGGTGGGTTGTTGTTTGCTTGCTTGTTTGTTTTTTGTCATGATAACAGTCTGTCAGTCCAGTGTCCTACCAAATATACTCTTCTGTCCCGTTCTCTGTTGAGGTGAATTTTTGGAAAAATGCTGACAAAAATCAGATGAAAGCAATAAGAAAACTAAAATGTACTTATAACATATGAATAATTGATACAAAACTGATAATCCGAATCCTTTTTAGTTTGTTTGTTTTTTTTCTACAATATTTCTCATAAGTTGAGGGTATTTCTTATGGTTAGTGTAGAAATAGTTTTCCATCATCTAACTGAATTCAGGCTCCTTCTCAAGGCGCCTACAAAATGTATCTTTATAGCATAACCATCTAGGGTACTGCTCTACTGAATTTTATCGGGCTAAAAATTAGATGCATAATTAAATCTAGTCGTTTGAGCTCCCTCAATAGAAGGAAGGCAATTCCCTCAGTTTCTAGAAGGCAATTAATCCCATTTATTTTTGACACTTGCTTTAGGATGAGCTGAATGACCTTTGTAGACACAGTTAAGTTTCATATTTCAGGTTTTAAGAAACAGCTCAAAGACACTGATCAAGACCTGATTAATTATGTGAGATCTATTCAGCTTGCCCAAGCCTTTGCAAATGATCAGGTACGCTTAAGGAAAGCAAGTCCCTGTTAGGTAGTCAATTATGCGCATGGAGTGACAGGGCAGTCACCTTTCCTGCTGCCTGGATTATCTAATCCAGATTATCCCTTTTCCATACTAAATCACTGGAGGACAACAATAGCTACTGCCCTCACTACAGGACGCAGGGCTCAAAACTGAGTTCCTGGATTCACAGCAAGGGGCCATATCCACCCTGCCTTTGCCACTGCTTTCCACGTAGGGCTGCCTAGTTTTCTCCAGTAACATAATTTCCTTGTCAAGCAGTAATACCCCAGTTTATGAGAAGATGACTCAAATGTCTGCAACAGTCAGCATGAGAAAAACAAAGGTAAAGATGAAAATTGCAGTAATAAGAATACATGATGCAAATGTTAAAGGTGGTTGTCTCATTTCTTCACAGAATACAATGGGAAACTGTAGAAACTGTCTGAAGTTTCCTCAACACCAAGAGAGAGTTTATCTCTTTGAGGGTCATGCTAATGAAATGTGTAACTGATAATTAGACTGTGTATTCCATTGATTATTTGATAAATATAGGTGTAAGAGGTATAAGATCACTTAATATGTAATTCCATAACGATCTTTGAAAATATCACCTGTTAACTCTTAGCAGTAGCTTAAGAAAGCTGTTCATACTAACAAATAAATAAATATTAGGTTAATTAAAATAAACTTGTGGGAGTTTTTGGTTGGTTGTGGTTTTTTGTTGTTGGTTGGTTGATTTGGTTTGTTGATTATTGGGAGTGAGGGCTATGTGTGTTATTATTTTTTATTTTCCTTTAAGGAAAAAGCCTGGCAACCACAAGTTTCTAAATGTTAACATAAGACACTGTTTAATATAATACATCAATAATAAAGAAGGTACATACTGTAACTGAAGAAATGAGCCACTGACAGAGTGAGAATTAGCTGTGTGAATACCAAGATGCAATGAAATGAGAAACATATTTCTGGCTGCTTTTATTAAATTGAACAGTCAAACTCTGGCAGCTTGAATGCTTGTATAATACCTTTTAAAGATCAAAATCAGCAAAATCAGATTTTCAGGCTTTAAATTTTGTATAATTTGCATAATGCATACTACTTTTATTTTCTGTTATACAAATATATATTACATATTCCATGGCTTTCCTTCATGTGTGTTCCCACCTCCTGTAATTTCTTCGAAACCTTTCTTTCTTTAATGCTTTTTCATAAACCTCAGCTTTGGGAGATAAAACATAATACCAGTTTTAGTTTAAAAATTTTTGAAAGTGTTCTTGGCTGAAAAAAAAATGATTTGAAAGTGTTGTATGATCCCATACAGGACTTTAAAACCAGGAGGTACATAAAAATAATGATATTGATATTTTTAAATCAGATTTTTTTTTAAATATTTTTTTTATTTTTTAGGTGTGATGTGGATGATTAACCATGTGTTAAGCAATGTTTGGTGTCTTTTGTTGCAAAAAAACATTCATTATCTGGCATTATACCATTCAATCCAAAGGAAGACCACTGTCAAGGAACAGCTGTGATCTCTCCGTTCAACTATATCATCATTCTTTGAGATGAAGCTTTACAACACGTTATTTCTGTAGTTCAGTTTTATCTTTTTTTGCACCTTACATTGCTTTTTAGAAGAGAGTATTAGTATGTCCTTGAATGTAAAGCTGGTATCTGAGTCCACCAGTTAATGAAGAGAAGTGCAACGAGAATAACCAAAGCAGATTCTTTGAGTATCGATATTAAAACACACATTGATGAACAACAACAAATGGAAGAAGGCAGGATAACTGTTATGAAATGTATGGAAATGTATCAGAAAAATCCAAGATGTGTAACTGATCTGCCTTGGACTATGCTTTTTTGTTTCATTATCTTCAGATGATGAAAAGATACATCAAGGACAATGTAGGATAATTTTAAGTGCTTGATTTTTATTTTTTTATTTTTCTGTAGAGCTTTTGAAAAGAACATTCCCTTCTACAGTAGATAAGATTGCTCTACTGTCCCCTTGCCAGCTGATGTAAAAGCATTTCTAACAAATATGCAAAATTAGAAACTGGAAAGGAGTTTCTTGTAGATGGATCTGTTAGAGAAGGAGAACAGGCCTTCAAGACCACAAGGAAGAATGTTTTAAAGAACTGAAATCAAAATATACGATAGTTCAGTGAATGGGCATTCTGCTTTCATACCAGCTGTCTGCTAAAGAAGACAGCTTTCTCTTCCTGTGGAGCAACACCAGGCACTACACCAGTTTGAAGGCCCTGGAGCACATTGTCAGTCTTGGTTGGCTTGTACTACCACGCCCACTATATAATCTGGATTTGGTTCTTTCTGGCTTCCATCTGTTCAGACCGATGAAAGATGGACTGCATGAGTAACATTTTCCTAGCTATTATGCTGTCATAGCAGCTGTAAAACAGTGGGTCACCTCTGCTGCTGCAGATTTTTGTAAGCACGGTACGCAGGCTCTTGTTCATCACTGGTGAAAATGCATAGCTAATGGTGGTGGCTGTGTTTAAAAAATAGTGGTTTGTACTTGAGAATTTTTTCTACCGAATAGTGTTACTGTATTCTGTTGTAGTTACCGTGAAAATAAATAGAAAGCATTATTTTCAAAGCAACCTATGAGTATGAATAAACTGGCAGCCAGTTTAACTCTCTTCTGTAATCACAGAATGGCCAGGGTTAGAAGGGACCTCAAGGATCATGAAGCTCCAACCCTCCTGCCACATGCAGGGCCACCAACCTCCATATCTAATACTAGACAGGCTGCTCAGGGCCCCATCCAATCTGGCCTTGAACACTTCCACGGACGGGGCATCCACAAGCTCTCTGGGCACCTTGTTCCAGCACTTCACTACTCTCATAGTAAAGAACTTCCACATGACATCCAACCTAAAACTTCCCTTCCTTCTCAACCATCTAGGTAGCTCTTGGAAAGACCACACAGCGAGCTGCAAGAGGTCTAGGAGGCTCCTGGAATGCACTGATGATAACTTTCTGGTCCAGGTATTGGACAGGCTGACCAGAGGTGAAGCGTTTCTGGACCTTCTGCTCACAAATGTGGAGGTGATCATTAAAGGTGCTAAGGTTGGAGGCAGCCTGGGCTGCAGTGACCATGCCCTGGTTGAGTTTGTGATCTCGGGGGATGTGGGCCTGGCAAAGAGAGGCGTCAGGACCCTGAACTTTGGAAGAGCAAACTTTAAGCTGTTTAATGGACTGTTGGCCAAGATCCCCTGGGATGCTGTCTTTAAAAACAAAGATGTTGAGGAGAGCTGGCTACTCTTCAAGGATGCCTTCCTGAGAGCACAAGAACTCTCTGTCCCTCTAATCCACAGGCACATAAATAGTTCATATTTAGTTTAAGGAAAGAATGATCCTTCCAAGCATTTACAAGCTCTGCTTCAAAATTTGTTTTTGAGTTTTTAAGTGTTTTTGACTTTAATAAATAATAGTCCGATACAGATTATGCACAAAGGGAAATATCTGTGAGTGCTTATGCTGTAGACCAATGTTGATCAGTTGAAGTCTGACGAATACAGAGGAGTGGTTGTTTTTACAGTATTAAAAGGATTGGACTGTTAGAGCAATGAAGTATGAAGCTTATTTATGAAGCACATATGCAATAACAAAAGAGTTTTTTTTATTTTTTATTAAGGAAATAATAATACCTGAGTCTGGGTTCCAAAAGTGAAATAACTGAAAATTAATAGACAGTCATTGTTGGTGTATTCAGAGCAGAATGAAAGAAACCAAGCACATAATCAAATCTTTCATAAATGTGACTATCTAGCAAGCTCGTTCTCTTTTTTTATATTATTTATTAATATTTATCAACAAAGTGATGTTGTCCATATTTTAGCATTTATTGAATGCACTAACATTTACATTTCAATATGCATTTTAAAAAACATTCCAAAGCGAAGAGGACTTTTTTCCTGATAAATTAAAAAAAATAAATTAAAAAAAAAAATTAATGTGGGAAGAATAAAGATACCGTTGGCTTTCATCTTGAATGAGAAGTTATGTAAGTTTCACTGGTAACAGAAAACAGTAATTATAGAGGGTAAACACTTTAAAACAGATGGTATTTAAGGAATTATCTTATGCTATTTAATGTTAAGAAAACAAGGCCCAATGAAGCAATGCTGCATTTTTAAAGAACAATTATGTTTCATTCTTTCTTTCCTTCTCTCTTTCCTTCTTTCTCTTTGTTTCTCATATAAAATGTCATGTTCAAATGCCTTACTGCATAATCATCTCCTAATCTCTAGCAGGAATGCTGTGACTAAAGACTGCCAAAGAATCCAGGTGGAGTTAGCTTCTTCTAGAGAAGATGAAAGATGCCATCTACTCAATCTTCTTTCTCCTCTGACTTTAATCCAGATTGGAGGTGAAACCCAGAGAAGCTTTTACTGTTTTGTGATAGAAGAAGACTTCATGTAGATGTTTCTAATTTAAAAATAGGCAGCACCAAGATTTTAAATATCCTTGTTATACCCAAAGCATCAACATGTGAGTTGAATGAATGAACATACCTAACTTATTTATGCCACAATATCCAGGAAGCACTGGTAGAGATAATAGCAAATTAGCTATGACATACAGTGTCTAATTGTTACTGTTCCAAGAAGATGTGAAACCTTGAGGTTTTTAAAAAATTACTCGTGATGTTTATTAAAAAATCTTGCCCAATTCTGAAGTAATTATTCAAATATCAACCAAATATTTAAGGTTTGTGCCTAATATAGGCAGAAAAGAAAAAACAAACAAACAAACAAACAAAAAACACTCCTGAAGAGAGCTTCGGATGGCTGTGTTTTGAAATTCTCAAATCTTACAAGAGTGATATTTGTTCTAGCAGTCATTTTCCCCGCAATCCAAAATGTCCACATGGAAATAGCTAAATTAGACTGATAAAATTCACTTCATTAATTTTAATCTTGTAAGATGTTAGTCCAGTCTATGTTAGGGATATACTTGCCCCTGTGTTTTATACACAGTTTTGGGCAGAGACAGACTCTTTTGGCCTTGGAGAGATGTGTAAGACTGAGGCATTGGAGGCATTGGTATTCTGGAAGCATTGGCTGCCATCCAGAAAACATCAGCGGCCATGGTGGGAAATTCTGAGTTTGCATCTAGAAATAAATGAAGAGCAAGAAGAATCTCAATATGCATGATTAGCTTAGGGTGGACTTTTAATGTTCTGAAAGTTTATAAAAGGCAGTTTCAATCTCAAAGCAGTATAGCATTCACCAACAAAGCCTGTGGCTAATTAGATAGTGTAAGAGCTGCGCAGCCATATGACTGAATGTTTCCCTTTAAAGGGACACATTCCATTCATATGAAAATATATATGGGAGGGTACAAGTCTGCATCTAAATAGCCAGATAAATATAGCATTCTAAAATAATATTTAATGCCCTATTTTTTTTTTCAATTATATATAAAACCAAATGAACTTTGATTTGACACTGCTTTCACAAACAGTCCATAGGCCCCCCCATTTCTTATAGGGAGATTATTAAATGTCTCTAGCAATTGCTTAGTTTGGGAGTTTTGCTTTGCTAGAATAAAGGACCTGAAGGATCTTTTCAGTGCAATAAGAATGTCATAATGAGATTTCAAGTGAGTTGATGTAAATTAGTTCTTCCTTCTGCCACAGTCTGGACTATAACCATGGGTAAAACCTGTTGGCTTGGATCTGCCTTTGCCCTCCCAGCTCACCCTCAGTGTGTGAGAACATTCTCATGTAAAATCAACTAGAGCAGAGATGCTGTATCTCTCATTCTGTAACTGCTTTTAATGTTCTCATTTGTCTGTAAGGATCTTAAACATTTGTTGAAGGAGAGTTAATGTTATGACTTTGCCAGTGAAGTATACTTAAAAAAAAAAAAAGAAAAAAAAAAAGAAAAAAAAAAGTGAATCATTTGAACAAAAGGGAAACAGTAATAATCATCCTCAGGCATTTTTCATATCAAAGTTAATGGGAAATGTACAGAAGAAAACCCCATGCAGCTTTGAAGATTAGCATTCTGGGATAATAATTCTGCTGAATTCGATAGGATTGCTTCTGTTTACAACACTGTTCATTTTAATGAGTGTAACAATTACCTTACTTATTTACAGGATCTTTCTTTTCCCCCATGTGAAGCACTGTTATTTAGGAAAAAACTATAAACCCATACAGATTAATGAATAGTGATGCTCTGGGTTGTTCATTTACTCTAGTAGAACTACATATCTAAATGACATTAAATGCCTGTCTAGCCAGAAGTTCATTGAACACAAGGAATGTGTTAGAAAAGCTTCAGGCAGCCTTTTAATCAAGCACTCACAGGGTTAAGTCTTTTAATAGGTATGGTGTTCAAATTGGCTAATTTAGTAACCGCACTGGCTTTGTGTAAAATGCAAATGCTTCCAAAAGCTAAATACAGAGGTTAACATTATTTACAATGATTGATAAATTTAAAAATATGTATATTTTGCTTTGAAACATCATTGCTATTCAGCCAGTAGTACTTAAGTTAGATTTTTCAATAAAGTTTTCTACTGTCTCATTTTTAGAGGTGTTGAGCCATTAAATGGTTCCCCTGGAGGCCAGTGACAGCTCTGAGAACATTACACTATTAAAGATTAGACCATGTGACTAATTAAATATGTTTGAAAATCTTTAAGTTCTGTTATCCACATTTTAAAATTATGCCATAAGATTCCATTATCAGAATGTGTTTCGAAAGAAAAATTCTGGTAATGACTGATAAACACAGATGACTCATTAGAATAGTAGTTAAGAATGGGAGTGAAAGCTTGATCATTTTTCTATCTACAAGACAGTGCTAGGAATGAGAACCCTTTTTCTGTTTTAGGAGACCCTTAGTTTAACTCATGATTCAGCCTTCTTTCACTTGTCTCTGCCTAACTTAATGTAATGTAATATTCTAATCCAATGTAATAGCAGAAAGTTGTTATATAATTTATTGTGTTTTATTCTTCATTGCAATTAATATTAGAGTTCATTGTAGATTAAGATATCTTTCATATTGTATTGAAGCAATCTGTGTGTGAATTCACACATAATTAATTTCACAAGACTTTACTTATCTAAAAGTTAGACATGATATCAAATTTAAAATGGCTATATAGGCTCCACTTGCACTTAATTGGAAGGTAGGTATCTCCAGAGTCCCGTTCATTCCATCTGCCCGAAACTCACATTAAGGCAGTACAGAGCATTTCATCTATACATGGAGTCTGCTTGATTAGGTTTAGGTGAGGCATGTCCAACCTGCAACCCACAGGCCACACGCAGCCTGGCACAGCCCATCCTGCAGCCACCGCATCCCCTGCCATCATTGCAGCAGCTCTTCCATACTGAGTGGCCCAGCCTGGCTCTGGGCACGCACCTATCGCTCACAACAACCAAACGTCAGTGTGTGATGGCACTATCTGGGCTGAAACCACAGCACAGAGAGGGTGCAGTGCAGTGTTACCTCAAGTTATGGCAAATAACTTTTCCATTTTGACATATTGGCCAAACACAGTCTTGTGAACAACAAAAAACAGGCAGCCTTGCTTTCTGTTTTGATAAAGAAATTTAAAAGAACAAGTTTCAATTTTTTAACATGTTTGTGTCTCTATTTTCAGTCAACATATACTACCTGTGAATTTTCAAATGGAATGCATAGAGTTGCAATTAGATATTCAACTCAAAAACTGATTATGTCTGTCTTCTAGACTTTCGTAAGACCTCTATTACCAGAGAGAAATACCCTTCACATTTTTCATGTCATCACTTTTTGGCAGTATGTATATTTGTGAACAACTGTTTTCAAAGATGAAGAACAAGAAAAGTAAATTTTCATCAAAATTCTCTGGCAAACACCCTAACAAACGAGTCAGAAAAGAAAATGAATGGTCTGAAAAGCAACCAAAATAATGGAGCAGAGCACGCAGTGCACAAAAGACTTATTACAGGCAGGAGAACTTACTAAGAATTGTGCCTCCATCCATTAAATCGGACTGATGTCTTAGCTTCACAAAAAAGAAGATCACATATCCAACTAGTTTTATGGTTTTTTGCTCTCCTTTTTCTATGCTTTAGTAAAAATTATACTTCAAATTAAATTTGATATATATTTATTTAGTATATATTTATAAAATATTATATAGTTTATGTGCAGCCCAAAGCAATTCCTCTTTACTCATTGCAACCCTGGCAAGACAAAAGGTTCGACACCCATGGTTTAGGTGCTATGTTTGCATGTTTTATAAACAAAATTTGGTGAGATTAACCCCATCCTATATCAAAGTCTTGAGTTTTTCCTTCATGAGAATTGGTTGAGGGTGTCAGATGTTAAAAACTCTAAAAACGTTCAATCTAATGTGCAACAAAAAAATAGAAACAGGAAAGAAAAAATGTTTTTCAAAGAATACATTTAGTGTGGCACTCCTTTGTTCTGGTTCAAATAAAAGTTTTGACATATTACTTTTTTTTTTCAGTCTTCCCTGTTGTTTTAATGAATAATTTCTAGGATACCAAACAGCATATGCTGCAATAAGGACATTTCACCTACTCTAGCTGAAAAGCAACATGTCAATCTATTATTCAATGACAGCACTGAAGCCATTTCCAGTGTTATTATTTAAAATAATTTTCAGGAACCAATATGTCATTAAACTAAGTAGCAACTAATGTGAAAAGAAAGTTCATGTGAATATAAACAAGTTTCAAGATGCATGTTTAGCTTTTCAAAGTGAGGCCCAAATGTTAGTAGGTCTTTACTCAGTAATGTTCATAAATAGAATCGTGTTAGAGGTGGGAAACAATATACTGCATGTTACGCTAGCCAAGATGCAAAAGGACCAATTTATAAGGCATGATTTGCAACAGAAAGTGAGTCTATCTACAGAAGTATTTCACACAGGTAATTGCTGTGTCTGACAAGTGGACATCAGCCCTCTCTTCTCAGTTCTTGCAGTGTCTTCAGAAGTTTATCAACCAGTTCTTTCTGTCTTTTTGTCTTTCTGTCTGTCCTGTGCAACCGGGAATCTGTAGCAAAGTGGTTGTATTACATGATCTCCAGAGGTCCCTTCCAAACCCTAAGTGCCTGTGATTCTCTAATTCTTTCACCACTACAGCTCGACACCTATAAGAGTGGAGAAAGTGAGAAAATTTGTGCTACCAAAGATTTTAAGACTCATGACCTTATAGTGGAGCCTAAGACACTCTTGGTCATAATCTAACTTGTAGGCATCTGCTGCTGGAATAGCAGTGCTGTCTTACCTGACATCCTAACATGCAATATTTAATGTACCTCCAATGTCACAGTCCACAGTTTTGATACCTACAAACCACAGGCTGCAGAAATGTTTATTTTGAAGTGAAAGTGAACACAGAAGTGCTGTCAAGTGCGTAAACTCTCTTGCAACATAGAATGTGAAGTGTAGGGATAAAAAAAAAAAACAAAAAACTGTAAGTGACCAGTTTTGCTTCAGGAAGTGATCTTAATGAGGTAAGAAACTAGACATGACTCTACGTGTAGGACCTTACTCAAAGTTGTCACAGCGCTAAATGATGCAAAATGAAAAGTAACTTATGAATGAATTTTACCCTTGCTGTGCAATGACTGGAAAAGCCATCAAAACATGCAGTGAGTACATACTTTGCTTTTTTTCCTATGTGGCTTTGGAAATTATCACTGCATACGTTAACAACTGTAAGTGAGCTAATATACTCTAGGAGGAAAAAAAAAAAAGAAAAAAAGAAAAGAAAGGGAAAAAAAAAATCCACATAAAACAATTTCCAAGCAGAAGCAAGAGAAAAGAAGATCATGTTTTCCAAAATTGGAAATATCATTTAATGCCTGACTTATTCAGAATTCAGGGAGCCAGAGTGCTTTTTTTTTTTTTCTTTCTTTTTCTTTTTTTTTTCTTTTTTTTTTTTTTTCTTATCCAGAGAACCAAACTGTACTTGTGAAACATCACAGGAACTTCTGCAAAAATCTGCAAATCAGTTGAGAATCACACTGTTAGTTTGATCTTCTCTACAATGGAACAGTTTAATGAAGTTACTTCAGTTCACTCAGCAGGAGTTTTATGCAGACTCCTTCCGGCTTGGGATACCGTAGCAGGTGTGTGTGAAGAAGCAAAAACTGCAATTGTCCGCATTCTACCAGGTTCGTTCCTTTGAGGTAAACAGAAAATCTCTTTTATGGCCAGTGTACCCTGGGTATACATATTACATTTTAAATAAACCTCTCACATAAATAATAGACAGTAGAGGAAAAGAAAAAGAAAAAAAAAAAAAGAAAGAAAGAACAATAAGCTGAAACATGACTCACGGTGATGAGGTAAGTTTTAGAGAATGCCAATTTAATGCATCTGTCTAGAACTGGTGATGAGTGAGACAGAAGAGCAAGGGAAAAAGATATTCCTTTTTTTCTGCCTCCAAACATTTCCAGCTAATGATCTGCAGTATGTGCATGGATTTATGTAGACATATCCACCTGAAGACATCTGTGACTTCTGTAAGGCTCCATTTAGGTGCAGCAGTTCTTTCATGTGTAGCAGATTTCAACACTCAGAAGCAGCAGCAGAAAATGTGCAAATGAATATATAACACCCACATAAAGCTTATGTTAATTCAACTACTGCTTTGAAGAATTAGCAATGGGTATTATGTGCTCTGTCTTGTTAAACAGCAAGTGCCACACTGCCGTTGTTTGAAAGCCCCCAAAATGAAGAAACACCTGACAAGCATATTGTACAGCAGACTATAATGTTAGTAATAGAAAAAAAATTACGAAACATAAATACCAATTAATTAAGTTCTACAGGAAAATTATACTTACTTTCAGTAGAAGGAAAAAAGCTTTGGGGATTTTTTACAGAAAAAAAAAAAAATGCATCATTTCACAAACTTCATGGTGCTGTAATCTGAACAGATGTGTATTTCAGCTCTGTTTCCTTGACCTTCTCTGAAGTTCACTTATTCCAGACAGGTAAACAACTATTTTTAAAATAAATTTGCTCTTGAATGAGCCAAACGTATGGTAAGGAATTGCAAAGAGTCTATCTCCGTTCCCACTCACAGATTAGGTCAAGGATCACGAGCATGGCAGTGTGTAATCTATATTGAGCACATCCCCTGATGAGGTTGATATTCAAAAGCTGCCATCTTCCCTGTAAAAGAAACTGAAATCCACAAGAGAAAATTAGAAATGCCACAATAACTGGGTTAGTGACTTAGCATGCTGGATAGTTGCCTGCTTCCACGCTGTTCCAGAGTGCAGACTGCTCACAGGTACAATCCATGCATTTTCCTGAACACATTAAACGATTACAATGAGAAACTAATTCCAGGCCAACAGTAAGACAGGCCTCTTGCTTTTGGTGCAAAGATGCTGCACTGAGCCACAGCAGCTGTACTACCTCAGGTGATCTCCTGGTAACATTCTCCAGTTTCAAGCAACAGAGACTGCAACTAACACGTTTTATATGTACTTATTTAAATACTGAGGTAAACATGGAATAAATCTCTCAGTTAGCTTAATCACTTGTCTGAATGCAAAGAAATGTGTATTAACCTCTTCATGTAATTTATACGATTTTTTTCAAAGTGAAACAGCTTAATCAAAAGTACCCAGATGACTTCCCTCCCACTCCTGGAATGCTGAAGCACAGTGATTAGGGTAGTTTTTAGGATATAAATGATTGCCCTTAGGTGGAATAAGATAGCTCTGCATTTGATGGAAAAGGTTTTACTTCAACTCAAGGAAAGTTCCATCCAATATCTTAATATATTTTTCTCTTTTACAGAAAACCTGACAACTGTTGTATGCAAAATCATTAGTCCTTTTCAAAACTACTGTCTTGAAGAACATCCTGAGTGAAGGCCCTCCTGGTTTCCATTTGGGATTTAAAATTTTAAAAAACACAGTATTTATACATTAAGCCCCACATAGGTTCAGAGAATAAACACAAAAGAATCCTTAACCCGTGTTTAGAACTGAACTTACGCTGAACCCTCTGTAAGTAAAAGTACTTTAGCACTCATGAATTCCACCAGGGAATGGAACTGGAAATGAGCATACTCGAACAGAAAGATTTTTTCCTCTGGTATTTCCAGCTGAGATTCCAAGTGGAAATCCTGGAATCCGATAAGAAAGCTTGCTTTCAAAGATATTTATGCAATCTTGACCTGAACTGTACAGTTTTAGAGATCTGGTTATCTCTTTAAAATTACATTCAAGTCGATTAGCAGAACAAATACCATTATTTATATTCAAGCATACAATTGTTTTTATACACAACTTCCATCTTTTCATATAAACCAAAGGAATGGAAATATCAGTAGTTCAAGTTAATACAACGGTGAAACAAAGTGTCTGATTAAATGGTGCAGATGGTAGAAAACAGTCAAAGATTGGCCTTCCAATTAAAAGAAATACATTTGAAATGTCTGTCTTTTCAATTACTTAAACTAAAGTGAGAAAAATTTTACTTTATGGTTAAATTTCTGAAAAGTCTGCTTTGGGATTTGGTAGTCTTTGGAACAGGTCTCTACTGTAAAGCCTGACTTCATTTATACTCTCATCAATTGTGTTAAGATCTGAAGGAGTATTTTAACTGATATTGTTTCAGGAAGTGAGATCTTGGCCAGTTTTTCAAAGGAAGAGCACTTATCCAGTTGTCATCCTTCCCTAGCAGCACATGACTCTGATAGTCTGTGAAAACTAACAAACAACACTGCCTTTCTAAAACATGAAGAATGTGTGTTCAGTTCAGGAAAAGAAAAGGAAAAGAAATGGAACAGGAAAGATGAGAGGAGAGGAGAAAGAAGGAGAATGAGAATGAGAAGGAGAAAGAAGGAGAAGGAGAAGGAGAAGGAGAAGGAGAAGGAGAAGGAGAAGGAGAAGGAGAAGGAGAAGGAGAAGGAG
>NW_024884697.1:41501857-41588928 GCF_019232065.1 Centrocercus urophasianus | reverse complement strand
TTATGTAGATCCCCAAGACGCCCCTGCCCTAAGCCGAACATTTCATAGCACTTCTTGATCCTCTGCCCCTCCTGCAGGTGCTGGCATTGGGCCTGCAGTTTTAAAGAGATGAGCACTCAGGTGAGCATGGCCACTTAGGGGTGGGCAGGACATGGAAGCAGGGCAGGTGGCTGCTCCTTTATTCCTTCCCGTCTGCCTTGCAGATGGGCTTCTGCTCAAGGTGGATCCTGAGAAGGGTACACGCCTATCCTAGAGCCCTGTAAATCTTCTCCATGCTCCACACAGTAAAGGTGTGTCAGACACATAGTGTAACATTTCTAGTCCTATATAGACCTTATGTAGATCCCCAAGATGCCCCTGCCCTATGCCGAAAATTTCATAGCACTTCTTGATCCTCTGCCCCTCCTGCAGGTGCTGGCATTGGACCAGCAGTTTTAAAGAGATGAGCAAGCAGGTGAGCATGGCCACTTAGGGGCGGGCAGCACATGGAAGCAGGGCAGGTGGCTGCTCCTTTATTCCTTCCCATCTGCCTTGCAGATGGGCTTCTGCTCAAGATGGAAATGGAGCAGGACACGCGCTTATCCCCCGCCTGGTAAATCTTCTCCATGCCCAACACAGAAAAGTTTTGTCTGTCACAGAGTGTAACATTTTTAGTCCTTGACAGTCCTTGGTAGATGCCCTTGATGCCCTCTGCTCTAAGCCGAACATTTCATAGCACTTTGCTGATTCTTTGGCCTGACTTCATGTGCTGGCACTGGACCTGAAGTTTTCAGCAGATGGGCAAGCAGGTGAGCATGGCCACTTAGGGGTGGGCAGCACATGGAAGCAGGGCAGGTGGCTGCTCCTTTATTCCTTCCCATCTGCCTTGCAGATGGGCTTCTGCTCAAGATGGATCCTGAGAAGGGCACACGCCTATCCGACAACCCCGTAAATCTTCTCCATGCTCCACACAATAAAGGTGTGTCAGACACACAGTGTAACATTTCTAGTCCTATATAGACCTTATGTAGATCCCCAAGATGCCCCTGCCCTAAGCCCAACGTTTCATAGCACTTCTTGATCCTCTGCCCCTCCTGCAGGTTCTGGCATTGGACCTGCAGTTTTAAAGAGATGAGCAAGCAGGTGAGCATGGCCACTTAGGGGTGGGCAGCACATGGAAGCAGGGCAGGTGGCTGCTCCTTTATTCCTTCCCATCTGCCTTGCAGATGGGCTTCTGCTCAAGATGGATCCATAGCTGAACACCCACCTATCCACCGCCCTGTAAATCCTCTCCATGCTCCCCACAGAAAAGGTGTGTCAGACACAGAGTGAAACATCTCTAGTCTTTGACAGTCCTTTGTAGATCCCCGAGATGCCCCTGCCCTAATCCCCAGATTTCGTATGACATTGCTGATCCTCTGCCCCTCCTGCAGGTGCTGGAATTGGACCTGAAGTTTTCAACAGATGGGCAAGCAGGTGAGCATGGCCACTTAGGGGTGGGCAGCACATGGAAGCAGGGCAGGTGGCTGCTCCTTTATTCCTTCCCATCTGCCTTGCAGATGGGCTTTAGCATTAGATGGAAGCAGAGCAAGACACACGCTTATCCTCAGCCCTATAAATCTTCTCCATGCTCCACAGAGAAAAGGCAGAAGGATTTGGTGAGGGACCATGTCAAAGTCTTGGCCGACCTCCGCATGGGTGACATCTGTCGCCCTTCCTCCATCCACCGCAGCCAGCACTCCATGATAGATGGCCTCCAGATTAGTCTGACAAGATCTTCCCTTGCTGAAGCTATGCTTCTGTGTCGAATTACTGTATGAGCCTTTACATTGCTTCTAGGAGGTTCTGCTGCATGATTTTCCCAGGCATGGAGGTGAGGCTCACCTGCTTGTTTTTCTCATGTCGTCTTTTCTCCCTTTCTCCCTTTCTTGAAACTTGCAATAATGTTTCCCTTTTTCCAGACACCGAGGGCTTCACCAGGCCGCCATGATTTTTCAAATATGATGGGGAGCAGATTAGCAACCACATCAGCCATCTCTCTCAGAACCGTAGGATGGATATCACCTGGCCCCATGGACTTCTATACCTTCAGTTTCATGAGGAGATCTCAGACTTATTCCACCATTACAGTGGGACAGAATCTTCTACTCTCACCTACACCTAGAGCTTCAGAGTCCTGGCAGACATGGGGAGGAGCTTGACCACCAGTGAAGGCAAAGACAAAGCATTTATTGAGCACCTTGGCTTTTTCCATGTCTGATGAAGCCAGTTGTCTGTTCTCATTTATCAGAGGGGAAACAGTCTCCTTGTTCTCTCTCCTCCTGCTTATGTACTCATAGAATCCCTTCTTGTTATTTTTCACATCCCTCACCAAGTTCACCTCTGTGCCTTCGCTTTCCTGATCTTGTTTCTGTACATGCAGACAATGTTCCTATATTCTTTCCAGGCTACAGAACCCTCCTTTCCTGCTTTCCTGATCTAGGAATAGTGTTTAAAAATAAACACTAAAGGGCAGGTAGTTTATCTCCATCAGAGTGGCACTCTGGGCAAGCCTGTCAACTCTGCTGAATTTTATGTCATGAGAAAAAATCTGTAGCTGCCGCAGCTATCCCCATTTTGATGGTAGCATGTGTGCTTGAGTACAGTTCCAAAGAAGGGCAGGAGAGTGGACAGATTGGGCTAGAGTCCTGACTCTGCCTATTGCAAGCAAAATGTGGGTGAGATTTTTCCAAATTTTAAAATGAGGGGATTGATTTCTCTCCATGGATTTGGTTAGTCATTCCTGCCTAAACTTAGCAGTGCTTAATGCCCTTTGTGTGTAAAACTCAGAAGCTCAGAATAATCCAGGCTGGTAGAGACCTTGAAGGGCCTCTAGCGCAGCTCCCTGCTCAGAACAGGGCTATCTCAGAATCACACTAAGTTGTCTCCTGTCCTTCTTTTGATTGCCTTCCTGGGGAAACCATATCTCCTTATATCCAGCCTGAAATTTCCACTCTGTTATGCCCCTTGTCCTCCTGCTAAGTATCACCATCTCCATCTTCTTCATGAACTCTGTGTATGTACCAGAGGGTGTTGCCTCGTCCCCTGGGTGCAACTCTCCAGATTAACAGAGTCCCATTCCATCAGCCTCTCCTTTGTTCTTTTCGTTGTTGTTACTGTTTTTTGCGCTGAACATTTTTGAGAATTCTGCTCCCTCACAAACAGGGCTGGAAATGACCCAAGTGCTCACAAGTCATTAAGGAAACTGATGAACAAACAGACAGATGAATAGTGAGACACGTCTTTCCACCTAGTTTGCAGGTTAAAAAAAAAAAAAAAAAAAAAAAAAAAAAAAAAAAAAAGGGATAAAATAGATCTTCTCCAGCTAACAATGAAAAGCCATTCAATATGGATGAATCAGGTTAGATCTGAAGCCTCTAAAAATTCTGGGCAGTGCTTAACCAGCGCTGTGCAGAGAGAAATAAAGCAAAGCAGCATGTCAAAATGCAGCTGCAAGAATATAATCTGCTCAACCCTGAAGTAGTGATTTTGATAAAAAGTCCAGCCAAAATAGTTTTCATGGAAGCTGACTTTAGCCCAGTGAGTCTAATCACCTCTACAGCCAGTAGTGGAAAAGCAGGATCTTGTAGTGCTCCTGCATGCTCTGCTCCTCTGTCCTGGCTAAAGAGACAGTCTGGAAACACAGGGTGGAGTGGGCTAAGTCAGCCTTTATGAGTGCCCTACAGCTACACAGACATGGTGTTAGGTAAGCAGCATCCACTAATGGCAGCTTTTCCTGGCAGCCCACTGGGCTGAAAATCATCTGCAGCAGATACTCTATCTTCAGCAGAGCCACTTCCTTTCATAAGTGTGGAGTTAGATGCCTGCAGCCGCTTTAGTTCATTTCCCATCTCAAACACAGGCAAGGTGATTGAGGGTAGGAGAAGCTGTATTGCAGGCATCTCTTCCCACATGCAGCTATTCAGAGGAGACTGTGGAGAGAGTGCAGGCACCATATTGAAATGGTTAAGAGAGCCAAGGGAGCTAAAAGCAGATTGCCCAAGCCTGCTATACCACAAGCCAGGCAAATACATAAGCAAATGAGTAGTGTCCAGCAGCAACTGAGAAATCCCTGGCTCCTTTTCAGACATACTCTTTTTCATGATGTGACTACTCCATACACAAGCCCTGACAGCACAGGCAAAGTAACTTGATGTCAAGTAAAAGCTAAATGGACTTGCAGCAGCATCAGCAGCAGATCTTTCATCAGTGTCAGCATACAATGCCTACTGTAATGAGGTCAGACATGCCTTGGCTTTGCTACAGCACTATTGACTGGCCTTCTATTTTAATTAAATAAATGCAATACACAGAGAGAATTAGTTTCCTGTAAAGCCTTTAACAAACATGAAAAAATCCTTCTGCCCTAACCCCCAAAATCACAGTGATAAACTGGCAGTTCCTTTCTGATAAAACAGTGTGCAAAGAGTGCACACTCAGTATTTATTTAGCGGCAGAGGATTTCACATGCCAGCTTTAGCTTAATGACAGTAATAGAGCAGGCACATTTTCCTCACAGGCTTTGATATCTAGCTCTCCTTTTCTAGCTGTGTTTGGAAGATTTGTGCGTATTCGTAAGTAGGTAGGCAAGCAGGTGCATGAGTAAGTAAAGAGATACTAAGCAAAAGAGGATAGACAAAGGATTTCCATGTTTTACATTTGAAAGAAATATTAGCCATCACACATTTAGACACACCATTCACATCCATACGAGCATGAATGGAGCACAGCAGAGTTGCTGTTTTGCTTGTTTGCTTGAAACAAGCAGAGTTGCTTGTTTCAGATGCTGTTTTGCTTTCCTTTCTAATGTGCCACCTACAGTTGCTTACATACCAAACACTGTACCTAAAACATACTTAAAACACTCTTTTTCCTTATACTTATTTTCTTGTCTAGTGCTCCTTGAGGGTTTTTGCACAGCAGCATTTGTGCAGCATCTATCAGCTGAATCAGTCCACAGCCGTGGAGGTCTTTGCTGGTTCACTTACACACACTGCTCTTCCTGAGTTGCTTGGTTGTGTGACGTCAGCTCCCTGGAGGCTAGCAATGTCATTATCATTACCAGACAAAGACAGTTAGGTAATTTTGTCTGATGGGAGTGCAGATATTGACCTGCACTAATGTATTCTTATTTCCCAGAGAGAGATGCTGATTGTAGCAATGTGACATAGCAGGGTTTGCTAATATTAATCTAAAGGCTGTGTTCTTTATAGCAGAGAAAAGCTTTTACATTCACATTCAATTTCATCACTTGACATGTCTCTACTCTTCTTGCTAGATTCAAGACTCTTTGGCTTTTCAGACACAAGCACAAGGTCTGAATCTGTGTGTGCCTGTGAAATATTTTTGGCAACCTCTAATTTGCACATTTTCTGACCCTGAAGAGAAAATTACCGAGACTATTCAGTAGGCTTTCTTTCTTCAGGACAGTCCAAGAAGAAATTCCTCTAGGGAAAGGAGACTCATGGCAGTGATCACATCTGATGTGCCTTGTGACCACACACTATACAATCTTGCTGTGTTTTTTCATTGCTAACCGCTAGCTATGCTTTTGGAATGAAAAGTCTTTGCCTTAAAGAGATTACAATTTGCACATTTTATTGCAATTTCCTTGAAAAGCAGATATGTGCTGTCCAGATCATAAGCATTACGTAAACGGATTGTGAAAACATGCAAGTTCAATAGTCCTTCTGGAACTTTTTGTAATTACTATAGCAAATGCATTTACATGTCAGAAGTACAACTCCTTACGAATATGCAACTAAATTGTTGTCAGTATAAAACTGGTTAATAAATACTGTAGTGTAACTGTTTAATGATGCAGACTGGGGTTTTGTGCAATATCCTAAAATCTAAACTTTGGTATGTAGATGCAAATCACTACAAGCACACTGCAATAAATCTGATTTATGTTGAAGTCAGAATCATGTAACGCTCCCTCTAGATGTTAAGAAAGCAAAACTAGCCAGCCCTGAAAAGGCAATCAGGCTTCACTGAGTCATGTATCTTAGACTGTGCTATCATCCTCTACTAGCTACATTAGAAAAATAACCATGGAGACTGCTCAGCTGAGAAATCCAGACAAGCAGCCATTGGCATCAGTGGAAAACACAAGTTTCCAAACACCGATAAACTTGTTATGATTCCATGACAGCCTTCCATAGCAAAACCTTTTAGTTGTAAAGTCATATTCTCCATTTGTAGTGGAAGGCCTTAAAAAAGCTGAGGTCTTTTTTTGAAGAAAGTTCAAACCATTTTATGCCTATTTCAGCCAATGCTAGGCTGTATAAGCATACAGAGAATGTTGTCTGACAGCATTACAGGCTGGAGGCAATTAGAAAGTGTGTGTAAATAGCGTACTGCCTCAAGTCATCAAGCTCTATTTCTTTTACTGAAATTCTGCTCAGTGAAAGGTACATGCAAAGTACATTTTCAAAGGAAAGGATGCTGTCTTTGTTTTCCTTCATCTAGAAAACTGCAGAAATAAGCCTGTAGATCAGTGGATGACCTAATACAGGAGACTCAACCTCAAATGTCTTTTCAATCCAGGCAATAAAAAATCATGAAGTCATGTTCACCTGTGGCTTCATTTGAGCCTGTCTTCCTGTACAAAGAAGACAATGAATTTGCAATTGCTATCTTAAAAAAAAAAAAGTAGCAGGACAGCCACAACCTTGCTGCATAAGCGCAGTTCCCCATTGCTGCATTGCTTCTATAGCACAGCCCCATCTCATTTCTGTGCACATAATAAATAAATAGAAAGGTATAACTTCTTCATTGTTCTTCTCAAGGAATCTGAGAATTCTCTATATCAAGATGCTTTCTTCAACTTAACAAATAGGACATTTTATTTAACAAAGATAAATTTCTTTATTTCTTTTTAATCTGATAATGCTTATTGGAACAACACATACACAGTTTATAATAGATTCCTATCTCCAAATCGGTGTATACGCATATCAAGTAGACTATTGTGTTCTATAATCAAACCTATGATCAAAGCATTACTCCAGTTTTGGAAGAGGTTTGTTGTGTATTTTTTTTCCTGGGATTTACATTCATGAAGATTTAGTATCTGCATACTTTGCAAACCCAGTTTCCTAAGCAAAAATTGTCCCATTGAACACTAATGTAAAGTTTAATACAGCATTTCACACTACTATATTCCTCACCCTTCCTTTACATTCTCCCAGCTATAACAGCATTGTACTTACGACCAACAATGGTGACTGTGTAGCCATTATGCCAAAAGCACTGAATCTTCCGTCCATTTATCAGCTTCATGCAGGTTTAACTTGACATTTGAAATGAGAAAAGGTTTCACAAAGGTTGTTGTTTTTTTTCCTTCGCAGTTAATAGAGAAACCATAATGAATGATTATGTAGCTGAGCCTCTGTAGCATCTTACAATTGATTCTCTATTACACTGGAAAAATAAGAGGATAATGTCAACAGCATTTACAGAGTTGGCAGTAAAATACTTGGCACTTCATCCCACTTGGGCTTCATTTGATAGAATTTACTAAAATGGCCTTGTTTAGAGCATGAGCTGGTAGAATGATCTGGTTCAATTAAAACAGATTCACGCTCTTTTCCTTGGTTTTTAATATGGTTAAATACAATCATGTTACTCCTTTTCTGTTGCTGCCGTATTTTAGGAAAATCCACAGGATAATATGACCAAAAGAAAAATGCAGAAATGTAATATGCACTGAAACTAGGTATCCTATCCAAGTAACATAACTGATTGGAGAAAATTGTCATTGAGCAGAAAGAAAACCGTTTCTCTGCAGTGAAATTGGTAGACCTTTCTATCCTTTTTCTTTGAGTAGAGTGATAAAAGTTGCATCAGTATGTCACTGTTTCTCTGGAGATAGTTTTTCAATAATTTTCAACCTAAGATTCGCAAGCATGCATACTCACACAATAAACACTTCTAGTAAACTATTCATGTAGAATTGCAGTATCCCAAACTATAGTTTTTTACTCCGGTTAACCTTTGTTAGTCATGCAACAAAAAAGTGGAGCTAGTGTTAACTTTCACTTTTGAAGTCTATGCTTGGCAATGCTTCCCTGAAGACTGCCACTGAAATCTGTAGTTTGGGAGTTGCAAAACCTCTGACCATGCTTCGTTGCTGTGGCAGAGCTTTTTGTGGCAAGTTGCTTGGAGTTACCTAAATCCACTACCTCTCAGCATCTTTCAAATCCATAGACTCTGGCTGAAAACAACAGTTTGAGGTGTACACACTTAGCTGAAGGTAGCTATCCCTTGATAGAGGGATTCACCATAGCAATTATGCAGGGCTGGCACCATGCATGAGGAAGTGGGGTTACAGTTACATTATCCCTTTGCAGCTTGAATCTTACTGTCCAGGTGCTGGCAGGTTGTGAAACAAGAGTTTTCCAAAACCAACATGTCCAAGGTTACTGCTGGAACTGCTGGAGCCATAAAGACCAGCCCCTTTGTGCAGCTTTTTAATACAGGCACAGGACTTGATGGGCATTGCTAACTACTATGTGAGCTTTCCTTTAGGGCTGTCTGAAAGCTTCTTCCATGGGAACGACCAGGCTTTTCATGGTGTATGCTGCGCCCTGTAGGGTGTGCTGCAAGGGGGCAGCAAGGTTCTCTGGCTACACAAGACAGTCAGTAAGAAGGCAGGGTGGCAAAATAAACAGGGACAGCAGATTTAACCTGTGAAAAGGTTGGGAAACATGTTCCTTGTTTTGCAGTTCTTGGAGTAGCTGAGCGGCCCAAGTGCAGGCAGAGTGGAGGCTGAATTTGCCAACCCATAAGTACACTGGTTGTTCTTCAGCAAGGGAAATGTGACTCCATTCTGCTGTGGATATGTGCTTTGCTTCCTGCCACATCAAATGCTAATATGTATTTTATTGGCACTGTAATTCACAATGTGGAGAGAAGAGCTATGGCTGTGTTAACATGCAGAGTGTAGAGCTCCTAAGTGTCTCAAGGCTTTAATGTACACCTTCTGGAGTTATATGAGCAGTCCCTTCACAATGGCAAATTAGTGCCAATGCAGTTATCCATCTCTGTTGCTCTTGGTTCCCTGCTCATGATTGCAGCATTCACACAACACTTACTGGGCCAGCTTTACTCACTGATATCCTCTGCACAACCTACAGCTGCTTTTCCTGCACTGCCTTCCCCAGCTGTCCCCTTTACCACACGATTCTGTGATTCTGTATAGCTCTTCACCATGTCAATGCTCTGATTATTATGCTCTGATTTTCGAAGTTTGAGAAAGTATCACAACCAGAATCAACTTCTGTACTCATTCCCAGAACTCCATGTCTTTCTCGTACTGGGATCCCCAGGCCTGGATGCAGTACTCTAGATGGGGCTCACAAGAACTGAGTAGAGGGGTCCAATCACCTCCCTTACCTTGTTGGACACTTCTTTTTAATGCAGCTGAGAACACAGTTGGCTTTCCAGGATGCAAGTGCACACTGCTGGCTTGCATCCAGCTTATTGTCCACCAGGACTCCCAAGTCCTTCTGTGCAGGGCTGCTCTCAAGGAGTTCTTGGCCCAGTCTGCATAAACACCTGGGATTGCCCTGGCCCAAGAGCAACACCTTGCACTTGGACTGGTTGAACCTCATTTGGTTCACATGGGCCACTTCTCCAGCCTGTCCAGGTCCCTCTGGACAGCTTCCCTTCCCTCCAGAGTATCGACTGCACCTCTCAGCTTGGTGTCATCTGCAAACTTGCGGAGGGTGCACTCGATGCCATCGTCTGTGTTGATGATGAAGATGCTGAAGAGCACTGGTCCCAAGACCGACCCCTGAGTGACACTGCTTGTGACTGACCTCCACCCTGACACAGAACCACTGATTACAATCCCTTGATTGCCAACCAGTTCTTTATCTACCAATCAGTCCATCATTCAAATCCATAGCTCTCCAATTTAGAGAGAAGGATGTGGTGAGGGACCATGTCAAAAGCTTGGCAGAAGTCCAGATAGATGACCTTCATCA
The DNA here is from genome assembly GCF_019232065.1 of Centrocercus urophasianus. NCBI lineage: Eukaryota > Metazoa > Chordata > Aves > Galliformes > Phasianidae > Centrocercus > Centrocercus urophasianus. The sequence continues at coordinate 41,578,918 of NW_024884697.1, read as the reverse complement.
CCATTCCCCTGTCCACTGATGCTGTCACTCCATCTTTATCATTGACTGATGTAATGTCCTTTCACATCCATTTATTTTTGTCTTCTGTATTTCTCCATTAACTTTTACTGTTGTTAAAATAACAAGAAATAAGCAATCTGGTTTGTATTTGGTTCTTAAGCAAGATCTTCCCTTCATACATATAAAGGCTGTTGTTTTAAAAGGGAAAATGCATGAAAATAAGCATGGCCAGCAGGTCAATGGAAGTGATTCTCCCCCTCTATTTCTCTCTCATGAGATCCCTCTGGGAGCACAGCATTTGGCTCCATGGCCCCAGCACAAGAAAGACATGGACCTGTTGGAGTTTGTCTGGAGGAGGGCCATGAGGATGAGCAGAGGGCTGGAGAAATATTGCTACTGAATCACTAACGAATTCAAAGGCAAGAGGTCAGGTAACTTCACTGTTTTTAATAAATATTTCCATTTGATGCTTAAATGTCATGTTATTTGTGCTCAACTTTGACATGAAGATCACATTGCTTTTCCTACAAATAATAAACCTATATATTGGGAAAGTCAACACTCACTGAATAAATCAACCACAATATATACAACTGTGTAACGGTTTGACCAGCTCTAACTTAGACACATAAAGCTTTCAGTTAAGGAATCTGATTTTCTATTATTGTGTTGGCTTTTGTAAATTATGAGATTTTCAACTGAAGTTATAAATGAGCTATGAAAGATTTTCTGTTTCATAGGAAACTCATATTTTCAAGATTATTATATATTTTCAAGAGTATTATAACCTACAAGAAAGAGTGCAAAAAATTCAAATTGTCTTTAAAACATCATTTATTCTTTTTCCCTGGTTTATGATTAATCACAATATTTTATCTAACAACTGATTTTTCTATAGTTGTAGCAATATAATCTTGTCTGTATATACTGTTGATGCTATTTTAAGGAGCACACTGAAATTCTTTCCAACTTCATTTTTTTTTCTGTGATTCTGTATATTTTTATAATTCAAAAGCTATTTTGTAATGAAAAACAAATCACAGATCTAGAAAGGGAATATTTTGAAGGTATGAAATGCTTTTTACATAAAACTCTCCTCTTTCTGCCCCATTGTGTTTACCAAGATTCACAAAGATAATGTTAGGAACACATATACTTTTAGCCGTAACACTTGTAGTTTATCCCAGCATAATTAATCTGACAAACTGGAATAATTTCCTCTTTCTCCAGTTCAGGAACTGTAACTCTTTATAAAGTTTGTGCTATCTTTTCACATTCACGCTCTTAGCAGATCTTCCTACCCTGAGCATATAAGGTTACATATGAGCAGCCACCAACACTAAAGAGTAAATACTAATTTCAGGAATCTGTATTTACTGACTTCATTAGAAGCAAATGCATTTCATACAAAATATCAGCTTCATATTCTGCATGCAGTTTGATTTAAAGGTAACTTCTGTAGGATTTACCTCACTAGAACAGAGGCTAGCTAAGAGACACAGTATGATAAATTACAGTCTGAGAAAGTACCAAAAACTAGCAAACTAGATTAAAAAAAATATTGTTAAGCACTCTGCTAAAAAGCAAGAACTGACACAATCAGTGATGGGGAAACTTCAAAAATTGGAAGCTTATTCTAATCCAAAGATCAACTGAGTGTGTCGTTTAAATGATTTTGTAAACATCTCTTTCCAGTTTTCTTGTGAAATTGCCGCATTTCTGCAAAATAGAGATTTGGTATTTCCAAACACCATTTTCTTAGCACTGGGATTAATTTGGTTCCTGATGGATGAAAGTTCAGCTCAGTGTTTATCTTATTCAAAATGCTTCACTCATATCCTGATAAACAAATTAAAATGATTGTTCATGAAACAAATCTCTGCTGCAAGGAAAAAATAATAAAAAAAGAGAGATGCTGCTCAGCATTTGCAGAATCTCTAGGCTTATAATTTATCTGAGTGACAGAGAGAGTGAGCTAAAGATTAGCAAATTCGTGACAGTTTCAAAGGAAATCTGAATATATTTCAGAGTATGGTTGATGTGTACATTGCTGATGAGGACACCTCAGGTCAAAATGATCTACGATGCATACTTGTTCTGCTGAGAAATATTAGATAGAAAAGCAGGAAAGAAATTCTGTTTCTGAAGAGATTCGACTAAAGTGTCCCATGAAATTACAAAAAAAAAAAAAAAAAAAAAAACCTAATATTGAAGATTAAGTGATAAACTCACATTGCCTTTCAATTTCTAGTGCATATAAGCTTGCAATCGGTTTAATGGAAGGATATTCTGGCAGGCATGGAATTATGCCAGAATGTGGTCAGTGACATTATGTGAAATTTTCATGCTGAAACTCTGCATTGGATTTTGTTGTTGTTGTTGTTGTTGTTTTAATCAGAATTAAACCAAACTGAAATTACCCTACACTTGGATCGCCAGTCCTCCGTTGCAATGTCATGCTGATGCAGAGATTTACAAATAAGTCAGTCTGGAATGCCACAATACTAAGTGAAGCCTTGGGACTCTATAAAGCAACTAACAGAGCTCTGCTACCCAAGTTGAAGTAAAGGGAAAAGCTGCTTCTTGTTCAATTAGGGTTCAGTGAGCAGAAGCCTAAAGCCTTTCCAAGGTATTACGTTTCACAAAGCTATGCTCCTCCTCATTAGACTTAGTAACCAGAGAAACTGAAAATTCTAATCTCAAACTAGATGGCAGCATTCCTTGTTCCCCTCCTATCACCTAAACTTTGAGGTATCTAAGCTAAGATTTCTTTAACTCCTCTATGCCTTCTGCATACATGTGTTGTGTATATGCCAATGACTTCCAGAATGCACCCTATACCTGATGAAGGGTGCAGGTATTCACATACATCCAAAGTTGTGGTGATCTCTTTCTCTGCAGTAGCAGGCAGCAGAAGTGGGTGTTTTCAGTGACAGAACATCTGGATACACAGCTCTAAATTCTGCTGACTCTGCAAGTTGAGCAGAGCCCTGAGCCAAGAGACCAGCATAACGATGATGGAACCTGGCAAGAAAAACTGGGGCAATCTTCCTTACAGAAGAGAATGTCCAGTACCAGTTTTCAATGACTGATGTTTTTTGTAGGGAACCTTGGCCAGTGATTTTCAATTTACCACACTGTAAGCAGTTGATGGAATAAAAACTGTCATTGCAACAGGAGCTGACATTATAAACGTGCTTTTCGAGTTGAACACCCTAACCTCAGTACCCCAAACCATTTTCTCACCTATTCTTTCTCTCTGGCATTTATTTGAACAGTATGGCTTAGTTTTACTGTAGCTTAAAGTCTGGCCTTGCCCAAGCTTCTTGTAGGCTGATGCTCAGGGCAGTGTCTAGCACTGTCTGAATGATTGGGCATTTAACCAGGCTAATACAAGGAGGCTACTACCAGGTACAGTTCTGACAGTGATCTTTGTTCGGGTCTTTAAAAGAAAGGTTGGTTAAATCTATTCTCTTGGGAAAAAAAAAAAAAAAAATCTTGGCTGTGGATTCAGAGTTAATAGAAAAGACCTGAAGGCCTGAATTCTGAGGCCTGAACCATAAGGATGATCAGTATTTCAGAAATTCCCCTTAAAACTTTGATGAGTTAATTTTAGAAACCCACAACCTGTTTCAAAGCAAAGAGAAGTACATGATTCTCCCTGAAGGTTGGAGAGACTCCTCCATCAAAGCTGAGGATCCTTTTAAGACAATGGTAGAGCCAACACCTGAAATTTAAGCAGTACTCTAACTCACCTGTAGACATCTGTGTCATCTAGTGTATTTCTTTCAGGATTTCTGCTTAAGGAAATGAAATAGAGTGCTTATATTCCTTAAGCGTTTTGCAAATTGCACTAGGCACATCTTTCAACACCAAAAACACCTTTTTCACTCTGATCATGCATCTATGTCAGAGGATTATAATTTGCTTGATATCCAGACCCAGTGAAATAGCTCAAAGTCTGAAATAGATTACAATAAGTCCCTGTTAGATTCACTAAGCAAGATACACCAGTGTTTGCTATTTTAATTGTGCTGAACACACAAAGTATCACTTCAGTCAGATTAAAAAAAAAAGAAAGAAAGAAAAAAAAAAAGCATAAGAGTCATTATAGAAATAAACATAGCATCTGGTAATGATGACTTTATGCTGTGCCTTTATACCATCCTGCCTAGGACTTTCTTTCCAGAAATCTCTGTTCAGCTGTTGCATCCACCTACTAGCAGTTACTTTAATTCAAAGAAGCCTTCAGGGTTTTGAGACTGCCCTATTTTTCTCTTTAAACACAACAGATTCCTGAGAGAAGGTCTAAGGCATCCCAAGGGGTGCAAATGATATAAATTCATTGCAGCAGCTTGCAGTATATGGTCAACATGCTATTCTCTCGGGCTACCTAGAGTTTGAACTGATGGATGCTTCATGCCATAAGAGGTAAAGATGTATCCCCTAGAAGATGTAACACTTACGTATGTTAGTCCGAAATGTCCTGTCCATGAATGTTTGTGTCAACAAAGCGGTCTCTGAAAAATCTACACAAAGTGAACAAAGTGAAGAAGATGGGAGCAGAACCAGATGAATGCTGAAACGAAGACAGACAGTAATATCTTATACTTCTTTTCCCACAACAAAACTTTTTTTTTCAGTTGAAAGGGAAGATTTATCCTAGGAGTGAAAATACAGAGCAACATGCTTCTGACTTTTTAGTATCTACACCAGCTCTGAATTTCTGTGTTTTACACAGCTGGGCTCTAACAGAGTTTTGAGTTTGGCTGGTTAAGAGTCTTTTATTGTTGCTGGTAGATTGTTCATATGGTTGTCTTAATGACAAGTTTTTCTGTCTCACGTGGTTTTGCTATTTCAATAATTTCTCTCCTTTACCAGCTTGCAGATTCATCAGAGCAGTACTTATGTTAAAAAAAAAAAAAAAAAATCAGAGCACTAGTTTACCTGCTCAACTGGCATGGATTTCAGTGGAAGAATAAAGTTAGCACAGGTATCTGACGGCTGAATAATGTGCACTTATTCATCTGTGTACTTAATTAGCTTCTTTGCTCATGATTACAAAGATCAGTACCCAGGAAGACAGGAGCTTTTAGGTCTCAGCAGGTTAACTCCACACCGGAGGATTAGACAGGACCCAAACTGTGATGCTTAGTGCTCTTGTTTCCAGGACAGTGATGGCATCCAGGGCTCACCTCTTGTGCTCTGCAGTGAGGTAGAACTTCCATGGGACTGAAAGCTCTCTGCTAATCCCCAAAAAGAGTCATTCTAGATGGATTTGGGCAGATTGTTGATTTTTTTTTTTTTTTTTAATAAACATGAATATGTAATAAATTATAAATTCTTTCCTCCTCCTGTGTTATCAGTGACGAATATATTGCTTTGTCATACAACTGCCACAAAGGCTAATCCTCCACACTTGCAAAATCTTCTTATTCTAACTGCTGTGGCCCTGCTGAAGCCAGGGCTTATGTCCCTAAAAATAGGAGCAGGATTACTTAGGTTGCAGTCCACTGAAGTAGTTTAAAAGGTTTTCAGACATGGAGTGAGAAGAGAAAAAAAAAACATGATATTCTAAGAGCCGAAAATTACCATTTTAATCAACTTTAATTAAAGGCTTCACACATTCTCAGTCCAAACACTTCCACTATGAATGAATGCCTACTCCCTTATGAAAATGAAATTCCCAATAAGGCACATATTGAATTCCTTACCTCACGCATTTCATATCTGCCTCTTAACCTCTTGGCTTTAGTCAATTTATTTCAACCTTACAGCAGCTCAGTAGGGACTTTAAGAAGGATTTAGGCACTTGCAGCTATACTTGTAATCCTGGCAATGCCTACTCAACCGTGGCCTAACCCAGGGACTTTTGGGAAAAATTAGGCCATTGTGGGCTTAAGTGCAGCTAAGGCAAAAGTTTCACCTTACTCCTGAGCAAGCAGGAATCTGGAACTCAGCTGAATTTAGAGGGCAAATAATAAATAACAAACAGAAGTGAGACCAAAGGTTCAACAGAAGGTATTTAGACATGAAAACAGAGCAACAAAGCCTAGGTCATACTTTCTAGCATTTGGAAATATTTTAGAGGTTAAGAGATGTTGCTGAGTATAACCCAACTTTGAGAAATGAAGAAGGAAAACAACAAAACTGTGCAGGTCCAAAACATTCTTGGTCTTGGCAGGTCTGAAGCTCATGTCAAAGCTCTGTAGATTCAGAAACTATGACTTTCTATGAAACCTATGCTGGAAAGTTTGGTTGGAGTATTCCTACAGTAATTTAATGGGAATCAGCTCCTTCCAAAACATGGTGGAAAACACTTCATTGCACAGAACAGATGTTCCTTTGTCTGTTATTGTCAGACTGCAAGATTTTCAACTGGGAAGCAGGACCTGTGGCTCAATTAAATTTTCTTTTGTTTTGTTTCTATACCATCAAATTCTAATCCCTTATGTCACAGTATAGGTCATGCCATCTGAAAAAAAAAAAAAAAATGTGAAATAATGTAACTTTTTTTTAATGTTTGGTAATAGATTCAGGTCTCTTGAGGGCCTTAAGTTGGAGCTTCAGAAGCAGGAATGAGCAGTCTTCAGTCTTCTTTTCTCGTTGCCTTGGTCAAATGCCACTGTAGACTTTACCTAAGAGAAGATTTTGGTGGCAGGCTATATTGGATAGAAATACCTAAATTGACTGAAAAGTTGCAAGTAGGCTTATTCAGGAGATTTTTTTCCTGAGTAGAGTAAAGAGTAAAGACATGTGCTCTAACCATATCCTGGACATTTACTGTTCTTTCTAAATTGACCTTGTCAACTGGAATAGTTGCTAAACCTAATCTCCCTTTGATGGTTCTCTCCTGCTGGATGGACTTTGGCCCTTCCATAGCCAACGTTTCCAAATTCCTCTTGACTGTGTTGTCTTTCTTCTACGTTTGCATAATTTGATTCCCACCATAACTGACAGAGGAATATGGGAGGTCTCAGTCACAGTGAAGACTGACTGGAAAATGTAACTCATGGCTTGGCAACCATGCAGGAATTCTCAACTGGGAGTCCAGTAGACATCAAGATATAAATAGTCTCATGCTCTTGTCCAGGTCAGGTTCTCTTTGGGAATCCTATACTGGAACAACAAAGAAGTGCGTGGCTTGGTTTCTAAACTTTCTTTGCCTGGTAACTACCAAGAACATTGCCTATGTAGTAAAATCATGTATAATCTACTAGAGATGAAGCTAACTTATTTACAGTAGTGATACAAGGTGCTACTATAAAAAGAAAATGTTAAGTACAATTGGAAAATTTCTTTTTCATTTTGTCCATAAACTTAGTATGGATTGTAGATCTTACTGTTTAAAGTTTTGTCTATTACTGAGTAGAAGAGATGCGCTTCATCTGTTTCCCATTTCAGATATCTCTTCCCGCCTTCACAAAGCAGATTATGTTGGTTTGACTAAATGCAAAAATTCTCAGCTAATAATATTTACTACATGTTTTGTGATTACAGGAAACACCTTAGGTCTTGTTGCACCTCCCTCTCCATTCGGTCTTTCTTTTGTTTTTATCATTTAATATTGTTCCCCGTTGTATCAGCCAAGCTAAATCTTCTGATATCTGTTGATGTCATGGTAATTTATGACCTTGTAAAATGACAAATTACGGATTCACATGCAATGACTGGGTGCCTACAGTTTAAGCTTCCAAGGTTTTTAACATCAAAAATTTCTGACAAAAATATGATAGCAGATCCTTGTTTTCTTCCTAACCAACCTCCTAAATGGGGCTTGTCGTTCTTTAAATATTCTGCACTGACTTCTATAGACAATACTTAAGATACTTAGTACAGAAATCACCCCTCATATCTACTAAACTTTTTTTTTTCTCTAATAGCCTCCTATTTAAATTACTTACTTTTTCACATCAACAAGCTGCATTGTTGATACTGTTCTGACAGTGGTACTAAGCAACTTTACATCACATAAACAGTAACTCGATTTCAGGTGCATACAGAAAGGTATATAAACAAACATACACAAAGAAATTCACTTCTAGTGACTCATAAACTGTTTACAGAGGTTATGGACCTGCCATTGAATCCCTTCAGGTGACCTTTTGCAGTTTGTACATTTGATTGTAGAATTAGTGTCTTCTTTTAATTAAATGATCGTGAATTCTAGAGTGGTGATTATCCCTCTAGGCAAGAGTGTTTGGCAGATATGGACTCTGACATGAGACAATCCATCACATTCCCGACTGACATAAATAAAAATAAAAATAAAAATAAAGAAAGAAATTTTCTGGAGGATTTCCTGGCTTTTCTAATTAGATTGCAAACTCTTTGGGAAAGACATTGCTTCTGAGAGTTGTAAGTATGCACTTATTTAGAAGGCCAAAATTCCATTAGATTCTCCAGGTACTGCTGTAATACAGACAGTAATTTTTAATGCATACAAAGATCCAGAACTTGTAAAATTATATAGAATTCTCAGTGCTTGCAAGCTATTGGAAAAGGAGTGAAAAATGAATGTTCTAACAAATTCTTCATCTGTTTCTGATTATTATTATTATTATTCTTCACTCCTAAGAACTTAGTACTATGCTAAATACTATGTGGCTTTTTGCCTCTCAAACTACTGTCAAGAATGGCAAAAATAATGTTTCTGAATACTTAAAATGTCTTTCATCCCACCCCAAATGACTGGTTAAAATGGATTCTTTCACCAGTGTTTCATCTGTTTGAGACATCTCAGGCTACATGCTGGGATAAAGAGTTCTTTCTTGGATTCTCAGACGACAGAATGTCTTATGTTCTCCATCTATTCAGCATATTCCCCATAACGGTTTATTCAACATCCACCTATAAATTCTCTTTATTTTTTTAACACACTGCCACTCTGCTGAGAAGTGTCCATCTGGTCAATACGGTCAATCTACAGTCTGATTAAAAATCTCCACATGCCAAAAATCATATTATATACTCTTTTTTCAGGAAACATGATCTAATTATGGAATTGGAAGGGATGCTAGGGGCAATGTAATTCATCACACAGTCCAAAAGGAACATTAATTTGTTTTATGGTACTCTAAATAGATGTTATTCCAGCAAGTTCTAAGAGATCTCCAATGATTGATCAGCTACAATCTTGCCAAGAAATCTCTCCTGCTGTTTTAGTGGATACTAATGAAAAAATGTAAAGCAAAACTCTGAGACTGATGATTTCTAAGAGAATGATTAGGTTGTTAGGCAATCCTATGTATACAAATTCCAGTCCTCTCTGACAGAACGAAAACATGCATGTATTTCACAACAGGTGTGCAGACCCACAGCACAATATAACTGAAAATAGAGAGGCCAAGCTTGTTTGTTTGAGAGAAATTTAAATGAAATGTTTGCCAGAGTTTTCTTTGAAAAAGATATTTCTCTGTATTCCGTTAATTATATGATAGGACAAGGGAAATGGCTTAAAACTAAAGGAGGGGAGATTTAGACTAGATGTCAGGGGGACGTTTTTTAGTAAGAGTGGTGAAGTGCTGAAACAGCCTGCGCAAAGAGGTTGTGGATGCCCCAGCCCTGGAGGTGTTTAAGGCCAGGTTGGGTGGGAACCTGGGTAACTTGGTCTAGTACTTGATTCAGTGGTTGGCAGCCCTGTCTGTGGCATTGGGGTTGGGACTTGATGATCCCTGGGGTCCCTTCCAATCCAGTTCTATGATTCTATGATCCTATGATATGATTGAATGAACTCTCTTCAGAGTGATTTTTATGAGGTACAGATAACCCTATGAACAAATACAAGGTATGCAAAGAAAAGAAAGGTAGAAATAAGTTTTGCCTTTATTCACAATATCAAAATATCTATCTGAGCTGAAGATCACGTACAATGCACTACCACTATTGTTTAGGTTTGTCTGAAAGGGATTTGAACTTGAAAGAAGAACAAAATAAGCAAAGCATGAAATCATGCAGAGAAGTAACAATCACAGGTTATGCTTACCATTCTGCAGTGGTTTAACAATAATGCAACATTTAGTTGTCAGTTCCATGAACATCACTTTTTCCAGAACAGAAGGACAGATGGGGAAAGTTCTCACAGTCAGGCACATTACAAGAGAGAAGGAAATATAAATTTTCAACGCATTCTTCATCTACATCTCCTGCCCTTAATATGCCCATGTATTGTAATGTATGTTTGTATGAGCATCAACATACCTTCACTGTCACAATACTGTGTAATAAAAGCTTAAGAGGCTTTGGAGAGCAGTGCAATTTGGCATTTTAAGTATTATGGTTTGTGTACTGATCTGAAGACTAAGAAGCATATATCAGTAAGGCTGCAAAAATATATCTGAGTGACTTGTGAATATAAGCAATTCAAGAACGAATACTTAGACATAAAAGCTTTTCCTAGTCACATAAAAAATTAATGTATACAGTAAGATATTACTTTTATTTCTTCCTTTTCTTTGTTCAGAAATATTTAATTGATCTTCCTCTCTAATTATTTACATTTCGTTTGAAATATAAGATGTCTTCGGATCTAAAGTCGTAAAACTGAAGATAGGTTTTTCCCAACTAAGCAGTTTTTTTCATAGTAAGAGCTATCCTCCTTCTCTCAGCATTAAGTGAGCTTGACTTTACACTGTCCTCTGAAAATAGTAATTATTTCTAAAACTTATCTAGTATACTGTTCTTCAATTTGAAAAACATATTTAAGATACTTATCCGAGCAGGAGGAGTTTAGCAGAGAATAATAAAAATACAAAATTGATTTGAGAAATATGCTTATAAAGCTGAAGTGTAAGACTGATGAAGAGTGGAGTAGATCCACTCTTAGAAAGAAAAGTACAATGTTCTTTTATGATAACAATGTAAATTTGTTAATACTTTTGAGAGCGAGTGTAAATAATAGGACAGTTAGATATAGCAGCTGCTTTTAATAACCACTGTTTTGTATCTGTTACTCCAGGTACGAAGAACAATAAACTCAGTGAAGAGCAAACTAATTAATTCTGGTGCATTTAATACTTTAGTGTATTTCTTCTTCCCTTTAAATTGTATTTCATTGGCAATAGTTTAGTTTTCAGCAACTCTGTATGGAGCAGATCTTTTTTGCTTTGTGGAAGAAGCAAAGCAAAAAGTAGGACTGCTACATTGGACTTTAGGAGAGCTTACTTAGAGCTGTCCCGTGGGCAAGGGTGTTAGAACATAAAGGGGAGCTGGTCAGCATTTAAACAGCTCTTCTTCCAAGCTCAGGATCAGTGTGTCCCTATGAGCAAGAAATCAGGAAAAGATGGCAGAAGACCTGTGCCTGCAAAAGTCTCTTCTTAAAACTTAAAAAATAGTTGTTGCTATTAAACTACACTATTTCTTCTCCTGTGCTTATACAGCTACTTCAATCCTTATATGTTTTTAGAAAATATTGCCAAGGTGACAACTCTATTCCCATCATTCCTCTTGAGAACTTATAGAATTCCTTCTTATCACTGACTGAAGCCATGAATACTGATAATAAAGGTTATTATCAGAATATGATATGATCAGAATATTTTTAAAGTAACTTATAGAAGATGCTGTTCATATCTTCCCTGTTGCTGCAAACCATCTCCATACAATATTTACCCCCTTGTAATCAAATCTAGTGCCCTACAGTGCCTTATGGGGTGACCTAAGCATTGCTAATATCCTTATCTTTTTGAACTGTTCCCTTCCTCACCCTCAGCCTCCAGCCTTGAGCCAGGAATAGACTCCAGGGCTCAGTGTGGTTCAAACAGCTGATGAGTATGCAGTTGTGTAGTGCACTACAGCAGTGTGAGTCAAATCCCTCTCTAGAGGCCGAACTGTATGGCAATGTGTTGCAGTCACTTTGGTAGAGCTGAGTAGACCTTACTGTTAAAAAAATGTTCCAGTTATTTTATGCTCAGTTTGGTGTGTAGGTGATTCTTCTTCCCACTATTTCTCTTATCTTTTATTTTCAAGTTCACAAGAAGAGATCTTGCTCATCTCTCTCATGTTCTCCAAACCTCAAACCCAGTCCGAACACTCAAGGGATAGCCTGTGTGTAAGGCTCTAAGCTTCCAGGATACAAAAATTAAGAAAGACTAGTTGCAACACTTCCACTGGAAAAAAGCAACACAACGGTTTTTTTTTTTTTTTTTTTTTTTGCAGGAATATGCAGTTCCATCAATGCTTTTGAATAAGCCAAACGAGACAGCCAAGGAGATCTGCTCCGCTCACTCAAGTCTTTGCCTTCCTGCGAGCTTCCCTGGGTTCCCCAACTGAATGCCACGGACTTCAAGGCTCCAGAAATCAACCAGTTTCCCAAATTGCCCAGCTGACCTCTTCCTGCAAGAGTCACACTTTCCACACTTTCAGCTACCCACTCTCCAAGAGGTTTTTGAGTGACAGCAGATTCACTGGGCTCCCAATTCCTCCACTTAACTGCTCCTCCCACAGCTTCTTGCTGCCCCACTTCTTCTTAGTGTTGCTTAGCACACCCAGAAAATTGCACTTAAGGGTACCTAAATTCAATTTTTGGAGACCTAGTTCCCTTGAAAACGTTAACTAAAATAGAACATTTTTCCTAATTTAAAAAGATCTGAGATGTTTACAATTAGGTTCTATTCATTTTCCTGACCAGTTATAGTTTTGTCTGTATTGCTAATCTAGAGGGAGGACTGGTTTGGTGATTCATACCAGGAGAATAACACTTAAACGTACATTTTGTCCTCAAAAGGATTAGGATAACCTTTAAATTAAAGTATGAATCACCAAAAGACATATTTCACATTTAATGCATCACACTTCCCTTGTGTGATCACTGGACTGGAGGTGTGTCTTGTGCCCCCATCACCTGGCCTGCATTCAAGCACACTGTGATCACAGCAATCATGAGGGATGTGCCAGTCTGGGATTGACCTGCTCTCCCCGAAGCGCAGACAAACTTCTGCAATCACTGCCACCATGGTGGAGGCTGACCACCTTGCTCCAGGCCACCTAAGAGAAGGAGAAGCTGCAGGAGTTCCTTCTGTCTTGAGGCTGTTCCAGTTTGCAAGGCACAATGGAATGTATGCATGAGCAAGGACAAACAAGGAGCCTTCATCCAGTTCACCAGAGAGAAGGAAATCATGCACCAGCTCTTGTGCTGGCCTGCTCTGCCTCCTCATGTCTGAGGCTCTTGGCTTTAAGCACCTCCAAAGACAGGTGACAGCTGAAAATAAAAGGGTGTGAGGATCACAGATTTACAGGCTGGCCCCTAAAAGTCAGAGTTAGTGGAGGTTTCACTCTCTTGTGGATCTAACCCTGAGGTATCACTGCACAGCACACCTGTTACAGCAGCTGCTGTTGGCTATATCCAGTTTCTAGAAGTCCTTGAAAGCCTCTGTAGTGTTGTGAGAAGTGAGTGATGACATGGGCTCCTTCGGGGAAGTCCCCTCCAGCTGGAAGGCTCTATCATCACCAGGCCTGACTTTGCACAGTGTGACTTGTGCAGTTACACGGCTCTGTACTTAAAAGACCTCTGCAGGGGTATCACATATTACCAGACAGTCTGGGAATGGAGGATCCTTTTTCCTATATTAGGTTAGCACTCAATGCAATCTCCAAATGTGCATGAAAGATTATATTTTTCCACTATACCTTTCCCTGTGGTCTTTCTCCAACACGCAGGAGGCATTCCTGCTGTGCCTTGCTCTTCCGTTGACATAGGTTGCAGTGCTCCTGGGTACATCACAAAACATCAGTTATGTATATTTAAAATTATTGCAAATTGAGATAAAATATGATAGATAGGAAAGAACTTAATAAAATTATTTTAGCTTCATTAAGTAATCTGTTCATTGCTATGCATCATATCCTTCCCGACAGCACCAGACAAAGGCTGAGCAGGCATTCTGATTTATAAGGGCATTGCTGTAGTTTTAGCCTACTTGTAGTTTTAGCAGCTGCACCACGTTCCTTAACGTGTTACTTGCAGGAAAAAAAAGCAAGCTTAAATCATGAGTTTTCCACAGTTTGAGGCTGTAAGAGCTTCATTCACTGCAGGATGTAGGGAGAAGATGGGAGAATTTTTCAGTGTCAGTCATATATAGATTCAAGTTCTGTCACTTAAGTATTGCTGCACTGCTTTGAGGTGGCTTTAAATACTTCGTTTTGGTTTTTTGTCTCTCTGAAAGCCACTAAACAACCGAACTTCCAAAACACTTCCAAAGTTCTGCCTTTGCCGTATTATACAAAGATAGCATGGCCACAGCAGTTCGAAGTAAGACCAATTCTAGTTATCAAACCCCAGCAAACCAATTGGTAGTTTATGTGATCCTGTTCCCTCTTCAGTAGCCAGAATAATTATTTGCAATAATTCAGCTGCAGGAGGATTGTATCATTCAAGTCAATGCATTCTGGAAAGAACCGAAAAGGAAAGTAAACATTATGAATAAACAGCCAGAATATGAGCAACATCTAAGTTTGGTGCAGTCTGGGGACTGGTAAATTCAGCTGTATTTCTAGAAGGGCCTACATACGAGAATCTACGTATAAGATATAAGCACTCTCAGAACCTGTATCTTGTCCTCAAAAAGTGAACTAAGGCTTCAATTCTTGTGCCCTTAGAAAGGTGCTTAGTAACATGGGAAATACTCTGGGGTGTTCTGCCCAGCTCTGGCACTGCACAGATCTCCTGCAGATCCTGTTGTGACTGTCAGTTCCCTGCAAATAATCCAGGGCATTACAAACAGTACTAAGTGCCAAAGTGCGGGCAGCATAACTGAGCCTAAACAATAATCGTGGTTCTATAGAAAGGGACACCAGAATTAAAAAATTACAATATAAATTAAAGGTTGTCTCATCAACTTTAATTCAGTTCTTCATGTACATACTTGGAGATGTAATCTTAAATTATATTTCACTTTTCTGCTCTCTTTCCTTCTTTTCCATGGTCCAAATTCCTTTGTATGTGCCAAGTTCTGCAGTTTCCTCTTCTTCCCTGTCTTTCTCATGCCCAGCACCAAACTGAACCGTGGTAGGCAGCTGCAATACCTGCATTTACACAGGCAGAAAATTTTCTGGCAGCTCAGTGGATTTCTAGCTTGTTGCTGCAGATGGCATGGGGGAGGAATGGGGCTTGTTCATTAAAGTCTCTGTAGTCTCTACTGAACAAACAGAAATTTTTCTGAAGCCTTCCAGCTTGGCAAAGATCACAGACAGCTGAAAGTATATTCTTCACACAAAGATTCCCTGCTGCATCATAGCTTGTCCTTGCCTCAAGGATAAGAAACTAATGCTGCTGAAGAAGAAACCTTTCTGACACTGTCTACACAACCTGATTTCCTGCAGATATGTCCCTTTCTCAGACATCTGGGTAGGGAAAAAAAGAAAACAAAACAAAAACAAAAAAAGCAAACAAACATACAAAATCAGCCCATGATAGTTTTGAACATGAGAAGTGACATCTCCAGTTAATACACTCAGGTGAGTTGCAAAATCTGGAACTTTCTGGATGTATCACACAGGTTTCAACAGTAATTGTTGCCCTAGACAAGCCTTTAAGAGTGCAAGTAAATATTATACAGTAAGAATGACACAACTAAACTTTCCAGTATAGAGATATGCCCCATTTGAATGACTTTCACACCAAGCAACTAGAATATTAAACATTTCTCTCCATATATCTTTGCCACCACATCATCTGTCAGCTCTGACTCTTACATTCAATTACACGTCTCCAGCTCTCATCCATGCCTTCATCCTCTCAGGTCTTATTTACTACCATCATCTTCTTTCTTACTAGATTTTGTCGACAGGTACACTTCTCTGCATCTGTTGCTTTAACCATGTTAGCTCTTTTCCTGCATCACTCCCTTTTGATCAACTATGGCAAATACCTTTTCTATGTTCAACTGTCAAAGTCCCAGGCAGATTCTTCTACTGTCATTCACTCATTATCAGGACAGCATCAAATCTTCAACCAGCCCAGCTTCCAGTTCCTTAGGTGATAACAACAGTGAGATCTGTGAGATCCATTATAATGCCAGAGTGTGCCAGGGAACAAGGTGATGGAAAAATAAAGAACACAAGCCAAAAAAATTTTTTTTAAAAAGAGAGAAGGACTTACCCTTCCTTATGCTTTCACAATATAGTCTGTGTTACTTTCCATTATAGATTATAGTGGAAATAAAGTTGTTTTTTAACTACATTTTTTCTAACAGTGAAAGACGAAGCTATCAGTCAAAGTTTGATCTTTCTCAGATCTAAGATGGTTTTCTAGTATTTATCCTACAGACTGCAGAAATCTGAACAAATATTGCACCTAAAAAATATAGTAATATTTGCTGCCTTTAAGTAATAGCAAGTTTTGCCAGCAAGTGTAGAAAAGTGTTCCAAAGCAGTTTGTGCTTTCAAAATGTATAATACAGCACCTACTGAAAGACCTTGGTCAACCTCTAAAACATATTGTCCAGCTTAGTGCTGCTATGACCCTTGATTTCAAGAACCCATTCCAACCTCCTTATGAACCTGGCTAATCTTTCTCTCTGGAGAATCATATGAATAAATTATTATATTCCTTACTTTCATTTTTGCAGTCTTCCTTCTATGGGACATGCTCACTGAGATGCTGAGCTAGGTTCCTAACAAACATAAATGAACATTACTTTATGAGATTCCAAGGTGCAAGGCTAATTCATGCAAGATGAGGATATGGGGCATGCTTTTAATTTTATTCCATTATAGAAACAGTATATATCAACACTTTATTGCTTAATACTTCATGGACTACAATAATGAGAACTTCTGCATTTCAACCTCATTTGATTACCACAAGATATTATTAGCTATAAATGGTAATTATCTCTGCAAAAGGGAAGATACCTGTTTACAGAGTACATCCAGCTAACACTGGAATCTTTCCTAGGCCTGGATTTTCCCCTCTGAACCAGACGCAATTCCTTTTCAGTGATTTAATTGCTTCCTTTCCATTTAATTATTTTGAGGATTAACTGCAGGCAACTGTGTTCCAATAATAGGCTCATCTACAAAGAACAGGAAGCTTTCCCTGTGGTCAAGGGAATTCACCACTTCCGACTGCAGCTCAGCCATACAGCTATCAGGTTTCTCATTGCCCCTGGGCTTTATGTGTCACCTTGTCTGTTGGGGTGTGAGGAAACGTCATGGGATGAACCACTTGTGCCTGGATTCCCACACAGAGTAGGAAACAACAAAATCCTTCCTCTAACCTGAGGAAAAAACTGTAAAGAATGCAGACTGGAGAAATAAGTTATTAACTATGTATAATTAATACTCATATTTAGAACAGTTTCCAAATCCAACAAGATTTCTGACAGTGGTGTCTAAATGCTGCTTGAACTCCTGCAGCTTCATGCTCACTGCCCTGGGGAGCCCATTCCAGTGCCCACCACTCTGTGATAAAGAACCTAACCCTCCCCTGATGCAGCTCCATGCCGTTCCCTCAGGCGCCATCGCTGTCACACAGAGCAGAGCTCAGCGCTGCCCCTCCATTCACACACATGCAGGATGGTGCCATGGCTTCTCATGCACCCATGAGGGAAGCTCATGGGATTTAGGTGGGAGAAAGGGGCCAGGAAGCACTCACAATAGGAACAGCATAAATACGCAGATAGAAAAAGAGACACTCTAGCCTCTTCCCTATTGTATTACATGATGCTCCCTACTTTTTCTGCCAAGAAGGGTACAGTGAAACAGTTCTGTACTTAACAGAAAGGCAAATCATACTGGCTTGGATTGTTTTATCTTTTAGCTCGAGAGATATCTTTAGTCAAAATTCCTTTTTTGCCAGACTAGGTGTACACAGAATATTTTTCTGTCACTCAAACTCTAAGAATGTTTCTGTTTATAAACAGAAGGCTTAGAACTCATTAAGTAATAGACATCAGGTGAAAAATGTTTTGCTTTCTTTCCTTATTTTTTCTTTTTTGTTCCTCTTAATTGAAATTCCACCAAAGAAATAAGCTCTCCAGTTAGTCTTCATTGGTAGAAAAATACCCAGCTTAAGTTTGGTAGGTCTGGCAGTGAGTCTTTGAAAGTTACCATGTAAATAAATCATTTTGGAAGTGATTTTTGCAGTCTCCTTTAATCTCAGATTTAGTTTCTACATTTGCATTTCTACCGCTTGTGTTTTGTGAAAGGAGTCTTCTCCTTGTGCTACTGACCAAAGGCACTGCTTATTTGTTAAGATGTGCAGCAGTGGAGGCATGGTGACTACAGTAGGGAATACACAAGGATTAATACTTTGATCTTTGTCCAGTCTCAGAGAGGGGAATTCTACCTGCCAGCCCCACCCAATAATTAATCAGACCCTAACCAGCTCTTTAAGTTTATATCTAAAGATGTGGCTATGATTACAGTCCATGATCAGTGGTGGGCCAGATCTGAGGCTGACTCTGTCAGAGATTCTTAGCAAAGTGGCAGAAGGATTTAAGCAGACAGGGAAAGCACCAAGCTAACCATTCCACAAGCACAGGGGTCTGGACTAGCCTAGCAGATACCATCTCTTGGCCAGCCCCCAGACTAAACAGACACACGTAGTGAATGCAGGAAGGAATAAGGAGTATTATGACAGGAAACAGAGGAAAAGAGAACTAAGGTCAATCTATACAGGAACAGAAGTGAGATGCTCAGGATCTTTTGATAGGATGGTATAGAGGGCTTGGGGGTAACTGTCGTAACACTGGGAAGTCTACAGTCTGATAATAATATAGAGAAATGCATAGTGTGTTCTGATGTATATTTGACTTGCATATCTTGTTCTGTAAGTTTCTAGACAGAAAGAAACAAAAGGCCTGATTAATGGGAATTTTGATAACACCTCTCTGAGGATAAGGTTGCAGCACTAGTTTGCACCACATCCACCCAACTATCTCCCCCCACTCATCCCCACTTCAGCAAACAAAGATGCATTATATGGGAGGGCCCAAAGAAGGAAAAACTTTCTGGATAGTGCAGCATAGGGAAAGCCTCAGCTGGACACTGTGCCCAATAGAGATTTCAAGAACCTGTTTTTTTTCCTGTCATTCTCCCTAATAGGACAGCCTGTAATTCCACTGCAGTCTCAGTATGAATTTGCTTAAAAAGGCAACACTAGATACTGGTCTCTGACTACATTCTGGACAATATGGATCAAGATTGTTATATGCTGCAGCTGCAGAATGAAGTGGGATTATAATGCCATTGATGAAGGCTTACCTGTAAATCAGAGAAATGTCTCTAAAGTCGCTTTCTTCTATTCCAGTGTAGTGGGGATAAAATTGTTACCAATTCTGTCGTAACAAATTTTAACTGACATCTTAACATAAACACTGATTTTCATCAGATTACATTTCTTCTGTTCTTTGGTCACCATATTTGGATACTACATAAACAATTCACATAAACTTAAAAAACAATTGATGTTGACAGCCATACTTACACAAAAACACTGCTAAGAATGTAGTCAAGAAGTAGGAGTGATGGGCAACTGCTGCTGCTGCTGAGATGAACTATAATGCACAGTTTCAGTTTTATCTCGGTAGGTAAGCAAAGGCAGAATTTCAGAAAGCAAATACAGAAAAACATAAAAAGCAAGCAGCCAGCTTTTCTGAAATGAGGCACTGATATCCAATATTGACTTGATAGATAAGTAAAATTCAGAATTACAGTAATGCATATGAGAAAAAATATATATTCTGATTTTACCTACTATGCTGTGTTCTCCCAGCAGTCTTGGGAATGCAAACCAATTTGAGCCATCCCACTGCTTTAGAGAAGATTAGCAATACTGATTTCATTTCTGAAACACGTATGACTGACTAAATTTTCATTAAAAACTTCCAGAGACAGAATATGCAGTCATCCCAATCTGTGCTTTCCCGTGCTCAAATAGCTTTATAGTTAAAAAAAAAACATGAATAATAAATAAAAAATAATAAATTTGTATTGAATGAATACATTCTAACCTTTCTTTCTTTAAACATCTTACTTTTATTTCCCCATTCATGGTGGATACAGAG
Organism: Centrocercus urophasianus; assembly: GCF_019232065.1. NCBI lineage: Eukaryota > Metazoa > Chordata > Aves > Galliformes > Phasianidae > Centrocercus > Centrocercus urophasianus. The sequence goes on along the minus strand of NW_024884697.1, from coordinate 41,558,912 downwards.
GAAAGTATTCTTCCCTTTGAAAACAACAGAATGACAATATTATCAACCTTTCCTGCCAGTGTCCTTCTTTGTCTTTGATTTTTGTCCTTTAAATCTTAACTCCTAACTCAGTTTTCTACAGTGCGCATCTGTCAAGTTATACTTCTGCTTGTATACCATGAGTAAATGATTGTCTCCTCAAAAGAATGTCACATTGTTGATTCAGAAACTATTCGTGATCCTCTATAATTCTAAAAACTTTTTGAAGCACTGCTGCCTAATGCTTCCCGTACAGAATTAGTTCCATTATTTTTTCCTGTAGTGTCTTGCCCTTGTCTCCTAACCTTGCCTCAGCCCCTCTTCTAGGATAAGTTATATCCTATCTTTCCAGTCTCTTTCTCCAGATTTTTATTTTTGCTGTTATCTTCCACATTTGGGGTCTTTCCTAGTACTGTGTCATATGCAAAACTAATGAGCATTCTGACTATTCTGCCATCTGTTTTGCTAATGAAAACCTTGAACAGAAGCAGATCTAAGGCAGACCCCCCACAGAACCCTGAGTGTAATTAGACTTTATTAACTACTGTGTGGTGTGGTTATCTAATCAGTCTTGTGCCCACAGAATAATGGCTGTTTTTTTTCCTTGCTTGGATATAAGAATGTCAGCTGAGACTGTTAAAAGCTTTGCTTGAATAAAGATGCACAAACTTTGTGCTTGCTGTCTAAACATGACACTTGTTACTTGATCATTGAAGGAGTGTTCACTTGCTCAGATTCGATCTTCACAAATCTGCATGTTGGCTGCTTCTCCTCTCCATGTTGTTTTCCACATACTGCAGACTGTTCCAGCTGTATCATGGGAACTGAATTCCAACGATCAATCTGCAATTCTCCATCCTTTATTTTTTTCACTCTTCTTATGAATAGACACTAACTTTCCCTACTAAGTTGGAGCATCAATAGATGCACTTTAAGGTCCTTACAGAAAAGTGATCTGCACTTAACAACAGTGCTAGATGTCAATCAAACCAGTATTTATTTATTGCAGTATTTATGATAACCTGAGAGCATTTGATAACCTTTAGTTAAGGAAGATTTATAACTCTATCATTTCATCTCAGTAACACCGTGAAAATGCTAACAGGACGAAATGACATATCTAAAGATACCTGGAAAGATTTGGAGGTCAGTGTTTATGGTGTCTCTAGAGCAGAGGTTTTGATTGAGGTTTCGAATTATGGTGTCTCAAAGACAGAAGAATTTACAAAAATATTTTATGAGTGTCAGGGGTCCAAGATTTTTGTGATGTCCAATTAACAGCTTTAAACTCCAGAAATCCAATTTTATCTTCACAATAGTAGCTGAGGACAAGACCCACACAGCCTAACTTTGGAAACAGGAGAGTTAGTTGCCTGGGCTACAGTAACTATGGAGGCTCTCCTTCTGGGCAATGGAGACAAATTGACACCTCCTTCCTAACTGTGGTACAAACCAGACAAGATGTCCTTTTCATTCTCTCTCAGCTGTACTTACACTAACATTGCAGATGAGTTGCACTAATTTCTTTAGGGAGACGTTGCAGAACAGAAATGGTGGCTCCACCATGAAAACTGGTGACTCTTCACTGGAGTTGCTACTGTTATCTCAAGTGTGAATCTTTTAACTACGCTGAAATCTCTATTGGATATGTCAAAAGTTAAGTGAACATGCTAGTGAAATGAACAGGCTCATAGTAGCCTGGCATATCTGAGTTTAAGCAAATGATAAATGCATTTTTGTTGCTATGTGTGTTAGATCTGTATCTAAGTAAAGGATTTGAGTTGTCAAAGCTGCTTACTGGGATGAGCGAAAAATTTCTATTTTATTACCTCAGTAGTGAAGAAGATTATATATTCCAGGAAAGGAAAATTTAAAAAGGTACTTACAAGAATTGATCATACAGGTGGAATCATGGCACTGCCCAGGCTGAAAAGAATTACCAGAGGTCTCTGATTTCTCGCTCAAAGTAGAAGAGCCTACAAGTAGCTAAAAAATCAAGGATTAACAGAAACAAACGTAAGGCGAGGGACAACTCTAATGCTTTTGGAGATAAACCAGTATCTGGAAAATGTAAACTAAGGAAAAAGTATCTCTCCATGGACAGGTAATTCTACAACTCTTTCTGGGAGGAGCATTCATAAAGACAGATAAGCACAGAAAAAATGTCCACATATATTGCACACATAGGAATTATTTTGGAACAATTTTGGAATAATTTGCAGCTTTGTCACACGATTGCATTTTTGTTGAAGAGAACATTGTTTAATTGGTCTGAATTTTTAATGAAATTTATTGTCTGGGAAACTCCTTTAGTTTAGGTAGTTGTGAAAGAACATAGAAAGCATTTTGTTTTGATTCTTTTTTATAAAATGCTATTTTTCATATGAAAAAGCTAAAAAAAATCTGAAAATGAATCACACCTTTGGTACATATCCCTTTAATATTTCAAGCAAAATAAAACATTTTTGTACTTGTTTGCTCCTCTTTTTTGTTTTTCTTTTTATTACTTTGGCTTTAACTTTAGCTGGCCTGAATTTTAATCCTTTATTTTATGTAGCTCAAGCATGAACCATAACTCCACTGATTGATCAGATCTAATGAGTGATATCAGCCACAATGGGAGAAAGATCTTGGACTAGATCAACGGTGAGATTAGTGCATGAATTAAGGCCACAGTCTAAATGGTGTCAGCTCATCACTGTATTTCACACTTCCATGAGCACTTGTTAGCATTCTTTTACTGGATCCAGGGTTTCTAGGAGACAAGTCACTTAATCAAAATCAATGATGAAGCAGTATTCTCCTGCAAAACCCTCATTTTCATGACAGGACAGATTTTCCACTCACAGTGAGTAGTAACATCAAGTCAAATTTGAATTAATGCTTTCTTTTTCCAAGAATCAGCTGGACAAATCTCGAACAGACCCACACAATCATATTCCAACACTGAGAATCATCCATGCATTAAACAAGCTCAATGCAAGTCCAGCTACGAACTGCATCATTGTTCAGCTTCCAGCTCTGTGTTGCACAAGAATACCATAAGCTGTTTTAAATAATTCTGCTTCTAAATTATGTGTATGTGTATAAAATATACATGCACATACACATTTGACATTTGAGCTTTTTGCTTTGAACTGGAGCAGCTGACAGACCTTCTTAACACCACCAGCATTAGCATAGCACTGCTTAACTTACTCCTACCTAGTAAAATTGGCACCTCTTGAAGGCACAGAGCAACTTCTGTCTTATAAGTCAAATAGTTACTAACAGGAAAAGCTTATTATAAGGGTAATATGTCTGACAACTTCTGTTGTCACTGATGTGAATGAAAATTTAACATCACTGAATGAAAATTATTCTAGTTTTGCATTGGCTTGAATAAGAATTGAATTTTCTTTATAACAATGCCTCAGCACATCTCGTCTTGACAGTGCTGTGTATAGTCTCTTTAGAAAAACAAAACTACTAACAGAGTAGTCACAATGAGTAATAGAAAACAGCAAAATCTTTGTGTCTCTACTTTTGCCTACTGAAAAATTAAGCGGGAAATAGTACTTGTAACTTTTTGCTTAAAGGAACAACATAGGGATGTAAATCATGATTACTCTGAGTAAAGAGAAGCTATATGCGAGATTAATCCCATTGGTTTCAGAGGATATGTTTTTATTGGCTTATGTTACTTGGAAGATATGCTAGGTAGATAGAGAGATACACAGATATATAGATATATGCATTCATACATACATACATACACATCTATATTTAGATAACTAGACTTTTTTTTTTTACAAAAAAAGAAAATGTATGATTCCTTTTCTTCAAATCTTTTAATCCTGAAAAATGTTGATATTAATCTTCCAGGTTTTTAATTTAAATGCCTTTTAATAAGGCAATTTTGTCATTTTCAGTAATTGCAAGGAATGAAGAGAGGTAAAATTTTGCTAGATAATCAAAATATCTCAATAAAAAATCACTCTTATTTTTGTTTATTTGTTTTTTTAATTATTTCTTTTTGTTTGTTTGTTTCTAGTAGGTTCAAAATGAATATAAAGGGACTGCTCATCCTCATAGTAAGAGATGTGCACTTTCCGACTCTAAAGGGAAACTTCATGTCCTGAACATTTTAAGTGTTGATAGGACTGTTCCAACATTATTTCATCCAGTGGACTTTATCCAAGATGATGCTGCAGGTGACTAATTTTATAAATAGCAACAAATTGGCTGACTCCATAATTTACATCCGTAGGACCTCCTGGGGTTGAAATGAAACAGATTGTACTGTGCTCCGTATAGATTAATGGGGTCTTATTATGTCATCCAAGTAATTGATTTCCAGAGCAAAAGAAAAAACATCCCACAGAAATCAAATCATTAAGAAAATGTCTCAGCTGAAGTATATTCTATCTGCAACCAGAAAAAAAAAGGAGCAGAAGTCTTCTAAGGTAAGTGTGATTAATTCAAAAATCTGCAAGGTCTGCAGCATTTTCTCATTTGTTATTCAGTCATTAATAAGGCTCATAGATCTTTGCCAGCATCCAATCTGAGGCAATAGCTATACTGAGCAGTCAGAAGGTTGATAATAAAGCAATTCTATCAAAGGCTAGAAAAAAGAGTCTACTTTGAAGTATCAGGGAAATCCATTAATTTCAAAATCTAATTACTTCCCGTTGTTATGAACCGTGTGTTGTTGAATCAGCAGAGTAAATTATTCGAAAATGAACATTTTCCACTGCTTCAGAGGTGGTCAGGCATGATTTCAGATGACCGCATATTTCCATCACAAAAAAGACAGGTTCGGTCACTCCAGGTAGATGCTTCATGTCAGGACAGGACATCAGGGTCTCCCCAAAGGAGAGATCACTGAGATGCCTGAAATTCCTGTTCTTGCAAGCTCCCTCATAAAGGGAGACCTAAGACATTTTTAACAGGATCTCTTAAAGGATTTGTGGTGGGTTATGGATTTGGGTGATCTTTCAGAGAGGCAAAAAAAATATTTGGAAAAGCTTAATGGCAAATAAATTAAACCCAGTAACAACAAAAATAAAATATAGGCAACAAGCTAAGAATACGATTTATTTTTTCTTCTCATCATTTGTAAGTTCTTATTCTTCATCTTGTTATCATAAATCAGCATAGATGTTATTATGATAGTACAAACAGGTGGGAAAGTATCGATACAGAGCCTGAGGTAATATGAAAGAATATGTGATATCTTCAAACTGTCTTCCACATTTCAACTATGTCTCTTACCACTAAAAATCTTCCATCTCTTTATCTGATAGAAGTATTTAACCTTTTTATATAGAGATTTTTTTAATTTTTTTTTTTAACCTAGAATCCTATCTAAAAATATTTTTTTAAGGACCTACTGTTTAACATTTATTCTTCTTTTTTATCTTCTGGTAAGAGGGTGGTCTGAAATGTTGATGTTTTAATTATGTATATTCCAAGTAGAGATGTATATTCCTGGAAGAGAAAAAGAAATAAAATATAGATGAATCCCACAAATACAGTTAAGAGAAGCTATTCTAGGATAATCCCTCTTGCTCTTTCTGTAATGTCCAAGTTCATCTGAAGGCTGTGGAGAAAAGAAAACCAAAAGGAAGATCACAGGTCGTGACTCTAGAATTTCACTGGAGAAGTGTTCATAGATATTGAGTGAATAACCAGATATATGTTCTAGAAGTATATACTGGTAAAGCAGAGCACTCCTGCTTTGCCAACCCATTCAAAGCATTCAAAGAACTCACCATGTCATCATACAAAACACAGAATGCACATCTGTTAAAGTTAAAAACAATTTCATGAATAAAAAGGAAGGAAGGAAGGAAGGAAGGAAGGAAGGAAGGAAGGAAGGAAGTCTTAATGCACTAGAGAGGGAAAAGCTCATTAGCTTGCATAAAAACAAAACCCATGAACCCATAAGATGGTTATCAAGGCTTGCAGTACATTGAATTGCAGCAACTCCATCTGCCGCAACAGCTAATAGCAATTCAACATGCTTATACCCTTTTGAGAGTAGGTTACAGCTCTGATAAAACTACAAATCCTTTATGGCCTTCACATAACGCCAGATGCTTCTGTATGTACAGATACATATTTGCCTGCTCTCAGCTTGCTATCTGTAGAGGTAGGATGGTTCAAAGTGCCATCAGTGGCCCAGAGATCCACATTAACACACCAGTGATTATAAATTGCTGATTTCATTGACCATAAACTCTTCTGAGACAGCTAAAATTGCAAGATAAGCCTCTCAGATTATACATATTAGCAGAAAATATTATCTCAGAACTGTTATAAAACACAAAGTGTGGTGTGCTTTTGGAATTAGAACTACTTTATCCCCAGGGTTTAGACTGAAGTTGCACAAGTTGTCTCAGAAGACATGTTCTTCCTGTAATTCATTTGCCTTGTGAACTCATTATAACCTTCAAAAAGACAGGGGTATCTCATTTTGGACAAGAACTATTGTGGCAGTGGGTGTGTACAGTTTTTTCATGTTGATGTGTTTCTTCACTGTTAGAATTTACTGAAATTTCCAACACCAGAGAAATCAAAGTTTTTAGATTAAAAAGATGAACACATCATTCTAATATTCTGGCAATATGCATATGTTTATAATGTTATAGGATGCATGTTCTTCTTAACCTTCCAGTAACAGTATATTCTCTAGGCTATTGTTTCAGTCTTCAAGCATGGATTTAAATCTATTAAGTGTGGTAAAATTAACACTTTTAACTACTCAAGACATTTTCTTCCATTACAATGTGATATTTTTTTTAAAGGGCCACCAGAAAAATTAATGCATAAAATGACATACCAATACTGATAGATACAGTTAATCACAGTGTATTTATCATATCTAAATACATCTAGATTAATTTTATTTCACTGTTGACTTTTTCCGGAGTTTCAGATTATTGAGTCAATACTGCAGGCGTGCTAGATTATGAGTCTAGCTGACACTTAAATCTCTGAAATACTGTTAAACACGCATTAAGCAAAGAAGCATTAAAGTCAAATCCAAGCAGATGTGTTAGGAATGAGTGTTGATTGCTAAGAAATACTTGAAGTCATTCTACTGAGCTTGCAAAGCGACCATGTATGAGCAGAAGAAACAGCCTGAAGACTGCATGGCTTTTCACTTGTTAGACTCTGGAAATGTGTAAGAGGGCAAACAAAATAAAACTGTGCCACAGTGTCTTCCTTTCTCATGAAGACATGTTAAAGCTCCCTATCACATATCCAAGCATCGAGGGCCAAAAAGGCTTTTAACTTATACAACAGCTTGCAGGTCTGACACAACAGTAAAGGATATGTCATGCTAGTGATGCCTCTAGATGATGATTTCCAAAAATGCCAGAAAGGCATTGTTTTACTGAAACATTTCAGCATGATAAAAGAGAACCATTCTTAATTTTAGGTGAATTTTGACATACTGATTTCATTCTGATTATTAGGTTCTGTTTAGTAAAAGCAAAACTAAAAGATGCAATGCACTGCAGATCTGGTGAATGCATGAGCCTGAGGAAAAGCTGAAAGTGTAGCAGTATTGTAAACCAGGGGTATAGGTGCACATGCAAACAATTGGAGAGCATGACATGGGTCTCAAGTCATATTGCTCCTGTTAACAGCCTCCACAAAGGTCACTCTAGTGAAGATCTGGCTATCCAAAGCAGCGTGGCAATGTTATCATAAGAAATTGCAGCCCTCAGGGTGGTAAATTGGAGGGGAGAAAAAAGACGATCTTCACAATTACTTCAGTCACTAATGACAAATTCATTGGTTGTAAAATGACTACTACATCTTGCATGCTGCAGCTAGGTCAGATTGCCTTGGTGCGTGCAGTGCCCCTGAGGGCCCACAGTGTCTAAGAAATCATCAAGAAAAAGCATAGGCACCTATAGATAACTGACAGAATGAAACTTCAGAGGTATCACATTGCAAATTGACATGTCTAGTATAGCAAAAAGAAAATCCTGGTCTTTTTCAGATCCAACCCACAGTGGTATAAATATATAATGGTATGTGTATGCTATATTCACTGCATATAAATGCAATTCATATACATGCAGAAAAAACTTACACAACTCAGATATTGACATAATAGGCTCCTTTTCAGTGGTAATCTGAGGGCTAAATTGCATCTTGTAGGCATGGACCTTCAGTGGAGCAGCAGACACCTTGACATTCCAGAAGGAATTTCCACTTTCTGTCTAATAGAGAGAGAGCACAAGCTCTGTATGGAAATAGTGCAGTACATTTATCATTCTGTAGGAAGCCAAGAAAAACAGGCTAAGGCCTCATCCTGCTGCTCTCTATTCTCCTCTACCCCTTTTGAGGTAATAGATAGAGAACAATTCCTGTTCCACATTTAGCTCAGAGACTGCAATTCTGCCTGTCCTTCACGCAGACTTGGCAAAATGATAAAAGCATATAGGACCCCACGTTCTTTTCTAGTTACTAGAAAGTCTCAGTCCACAAAGTAATTTCGTTCTGCCTATCTACAATGCTTACATAAAAAGCGAGTAGAATGTATCAGGAGTACCTTACTGTGTATTTATGTTTGAACAAATGAGATCAAGATATTCGCATTTGTAAAAGCAAATGGTCTGGATGATCCTTAATTCTCTGAAAAAATCATTCTAGGATCCTGATTTGAGATCATGGCAGAGCATGACACCAAATCCAGATTTTCTGTAATAGTTGAGGAATACAATTGGTAACCCTCCTCTCTCATTTGTCTGATTCTAGAAAAATGCAACTAGCTTTCCAAGTCCACCTTAAAAATCTATACCTGGACGCAGAGAACAAAGTAGTACTCAATCTAAAATGTCCTGCTTTTGCTTTTTTTTTTTTTTTTTCTCTGTTTCTTTCAACAAATGGACAGAAAACGAATATAAGTCTCATAAGAACCCTTTAGGCTTTCAGATATAAAGTGAGTCGCTTTGGTTACCCTCAGGGTGTCAACACAGATACAGAACAAAGTCCTTCAACAGTCTAGCAATTAGTTGTGAAAATTGTTTTTTTTTTCTTTTGTTAATGTGAAGTTTTGGCAGTAAAATCCCAACAGTGTCTTCCCCTAACGTGGTACTGGCAAAAATATCTACTGACCTTTTTCTCAGGGTGTCTCTAATTATGCAAGTTAATACTTCTTGTATGCAGAACTTCTAGTAAGGGAACGAGGGAAATATTACCTCCTATACCATGATAATAAAGTGCTTGTTTCGGATGTAAGAACATTGTTACAGTTGAACTCCCAATTGTTATTTAATATATAAAATGAGGTTCTGGAAAGTAGAAGTTTGTATGGCAATTGTTTTAATTAATTAAAAAAATAAATAAATAAAGGAATATTAAAGTTGGTTTTTTTTTCCATAAATGAAGATCCACTAGCTGAGGATCCAACTTGAATGAAACTTGGAATCACAATGGGGTTTGCTGGGTTTTTATGTAGATTTTATATGGACATCTACTACAACTGTGGCTCTGTGAGAGGTTTTCAACCCTTCTGCCTAAAGCAAACATGGGCCACATACATAACTGCTGAAATTCTCCCTTCAGTCACTACTGCATGCATATCCATTTCACAAATTTATTGCAATATGCTACTAAAGCAGCAGCCTTCCTAAGGAGGGAAAATGACCAGAAGTCCCACAGAGAGCTGAGAACAAGAAAGTGAAAGATCAGATTTAAGGCACAGATATCTCTAAAAGTTTACAGGCCTCATGTAAGAGAACTGCAGTTTCATATTTACTGAGTTTTAAATCCATTTCTAAAGTAGAAAAAGATTAGAATGTTCCAATGGCTTAATTAACTTCACTTTTATATGCTGAAAGCAGATCTCTTATTAAAGTATTAAAATGCTTCTGGTTTCTAGTTTGCTATAAAAAAACTTTCTAAACTACATACATTTTTTCTAATAAAATAAGTAGAGAACACTAATAAATGACCTGAATCTTACACTGGGAAAGTGATGATTCTGAGGCTCTTTTCATTTCAGATTATATTCAGATCTCAGTCCTGTTTATCTTCCAAACATAATCACAAGAAGTTATCAAGGCCTTGCAATCTGTGACCTCACATGGGGAAAGTCCCACATAAACAAGGATTATGATAATATTTAGGCTGTGATCTTGGCACAGCATTAGACAGAAAAAAGGGTGTGGAGGAGAAGCCACAGTCAAAATGATTGGTGCTGTGATGCTGTTTCCTTTTTTGTTGTTCTAAACAGACAGTTGCAATCTACAGACGAGAAATCCACCATTCCTCTGGGATCCCGTTTCCAAAACACATTACCCCATTTCTTGGAACCACTGATCCTTTCTGTCTGCATTGACTCAAGCTTCTACACAGGCAGTGACTCTTAAAAACAGACTCTACGTCAGCCATAAGAAAAACTTGATTCCCTGTTATCAGTCATAGTGTCATAGCTTGAATCTTTCTGTCAACCTGGAATTGGAAATTTGCAGGTCTCGAGATACAGAAATGAAGGTCAAGGAAGTGAACTGAAGAAAGTGAATGAACCGAGGGAGGAAGGGAAGGTGACATTCCAAGAGAAGAGAAGCTTTTGAAGTTAACAGAGGTAATGTTCCTTTCTCTTTTGGGAATATTTTGAAAGCTCTCTGTTAGGGAACATAAAATCTGGGAAACCTCTGCATTTATTGTTGTTAGAAGCTTCTGAAATACGGGGCCCTGCTTTTTGTTTGTTCCCGTGAAATGCACCAGGAGAGAGTGCAGATTTTCTGCCCTGGTAAGTAAAGATTGTGCAGTAGTTTTCCATGGTTAAATAGGAGTTGTTTTTTTTTCAGGGGAGGAGGGAAGTTGTTCCCTTTCAGTTTGAAAGAAAGTGTTGTACTTTCTGGAAAGGTTGTTCAGGAAGTGCAAAATATAATACTTGTTCCCTCAATAAACCTCCTCAGGTGGACCTTCATCAGCTGCACTTCCCACATTGTGCTACTCACATATGCCCACTATCTGATGACTTAGCCAATAAGGCCAGCCCCATTTTGGGTCTGCCTCCCCTGAAATCAGTTTCTCCCAGTAAATTAGACTGGCAGCTGAGATAAGCTAGGGCAGATCTAAGAGGCCAGCCACAGTGTTCCTTTCTGAAATTTGCTTTCTGCTGTTATCAGACGGAGTCACAGTGTCTTGAACTCCAGCATCAAGGCTCATGCAGTTTGCCTGGCTGGGGAGAACACCCACAGTGACTGTGCTTTTCTTTTGAGGGATGGGTTAGGAGTTATCTTCAGATACAGCTTTTGTCGAGCTGTCCTTTTATGTCTCTAAACCATACATATCCAAAAATTACGAGGAGCGTGTATTAAAAAAAAAGAAAAAGAAGAAAAGAAAAAGAAACATTAGTTGTGTGCAACCTGGGGATAGGAGATAGAAAATTCTGAATGCTTGTTTTTGGTCTAGTGAACGGAAAAGCAAAATGCTAAATAGAAAACCTGGGCTATTTCGATGTGCCCTGTCTTTAACAGTAATATCTACCTTGGTTCAACACTGCAAGTATTCCAACTCTGTTTTTGTTTAAGGGACCCTCTGGTTTATGTAGGTCAGCTTCTCCAGTGATTATTTTTCTGTGAATTTCTCGGGAGATGATGGCTGATGTGAGCTTTTTCCCTTTACTTTATATCTATGAGCATGATGTTCTACAGATTCACAATCTGAAAGATGCAGTGATTTACAAATAAACCAACCAAAGTGAGAGTGGAAAAAAAAACCTCTGAGTCTCAAATATAAAACCAAGAGAAAAAGCTGGCTTGTCTTTGTTTTAGCAGCACTTTGACTACCCTAATAAAATGAAAAGAAATAGTACTCTCAGGAGGATAAAGACGCTTTTATGGGACTTCAGGAGAATTAATTGTATCAATTTAGCAATGCTGAATACCTAATAATGGTAAGCAGCTGAGAGTGACTCAGCATTGCATCAAGTGTGCCCATTCTCTCAGGAAGTGTTTCAATTCAACATGAGAACCAGACTGTAACTTTTTTGTGATTGACAATGACTAAGACACATATAAGATGCTGGAGCATTGAGTCATTCTTCTTGTTTTTCTCATAGCGATAGCAGAAGAAATAATTCAGTAAAATACCTAAGTTAGATTCTCAAAATGAACCCAATTATGCTTAAGACTTCAGATGGTTTTCTAATATATTATGCCCTTTTTGATGCCCTTTTTTATTTTCAGAAGGCAATCTTGTTGCTGGCATCCATCTCCAGAACTCATCTCACAGACCTGCAAGCTGTTGCTGGCTCCGGTACCATGAGGCAAGTTTTGTCTAGCTTGCTGTTGCTGTGCACAAGGTGACCACACGTTCATGATTCTTCAGGATTTTTATTTGTTCTGATAGCCACTATAACTCCTTTGAAAAAGAAAGCTGAATTTTTGACCATTCTGAACTCTCTGCTGTAGCCAGATGCTGCACTCTTCTGTTTTCTAGGAACTTCTCTTGTGAAAGATTCAAGATACAAGAAAAGGAATGAAAAAGAAATAATACCCTGTTGGTCCATGACATCAGAAGTAGATGTTGGTGGTATGGCAGTAGAGGCTGAACTTCCACTAATATTCTGATACACTTTTTTGCCATGTGACAGATGGCAGCAGAGAAGCAGTCTGACAAACTGGCGTCTGGCATGAGAGCGCATATGAAGCAAAGATGTGTCATTAAACTCCTTCATGCAGAAAAAAATTGCATCCATTGACATTCGTCAATGCTTGCAGGACATTTATGGAGACAAAACAGGGGATACGAACACAGTGAAGTGGTGGATGGTGTGTTCCAACATTAACAACAGCAACAGCGGGTCAGTGCATCCACTGATACAGACTTTTACAATCATGGTATGCAGGCGTTTGTACACTGATGGTGAAAATGCACAGCTAGTGGTGATGACAATGTTGAAAAATAATTTTTTGTGGCTGAGAATTTGTTCTACCAAATAGTTTTACGGTTTTATTTATATACCTTGTCACTTCCATGGAAATAAATAGAAGGCATTACTTTCAGAGCAACTTACATACATACCCAGTCTTGCAGCCTTGTGAAATATGGCACTGTATAATGAAGGAAAATTAAGCAGCTTATTTCCTGAAGGATATTCTAATACTCATGAACAAGAATTGATTGGTTTAAAGTGATAGCACAAGTACTAACACCAGCATATTCAGGCAGGTTGTAATTTAGAAGACAGTGTGCCAGCACAAAACCACCACACAGAACTTTGAAATGTTCATACTTATTTCTACTATCCGTGTTGAGCCTTGCAACTCCTTCCTTCCAGACAGCTTTGATAAGCATTTACCACTTTAACCCCTAGTAATACGCATGTCCATCCCTTTATATGATATTCTTAAATAGTATACACTCTCAGGCCTTAAATGCAGCCTCAGAGTCACCTTTCAAATGTGCATCTATATTACCAGTTCCTGCTTTAGCTAGCCTACCCATGGGGCAGATACGCACTAATTGAGGTTCAGGTGGCATCTCTTTCTTTGCTACAAATTTCTTTGTGTGACCAACGCAACAAAAATATTTAGGATATGTGGAATTTACCAGATTATTTCTAAATTTTCTCCCATATTCCTCCAGCCACTGAGATCTTTATTTTTACTGACACTCCTCGTTTCTAGGGAATTTACATACTGCAAAAGAACAGGCTCTAATTTTCTGTACCAATAATCTTTTGGATCCATAACAGATAAGCTAAATAGGTAAAGAAACAGTAGAAAGAGTACTGTAGGAAGGTTTTCCCTCTGCTTTTCTCTTCACATCTATTCTGAGTACTGGATATTCCCATTGTTATTGTCTTTTCAGCATCAGTTCAGCCTTTCTGTCAGGAATACACCGACTGTTCTCCCCTCCTGAAATTTTAGGACAGCCAGGGCACTAAGCCACAGAGATCTAGTTAGAGGGAAACATAGGTTCCTGGTGTCCTAAAATAATCCAGTGAAGTAAAACAAAAAGGATGGCAGAAGGCCAATAATGACTCTGTAATGTAACTCTGTCAGGTTTTTTTATGCATGTGTGGCTTCTCCATCTCATACATGGAGAAGTTGTCACCTCCTGTCAGCACTGGCTGATCTCCAGTTGGTGTTTCCAAGAGCAGCCCTTTTCAGTCAGTTCCAATGATCTCAGAGGCAGACATTTTCCCTAATAGAGCTCTATGCTCCTTCTTCATGTGTTCTTTTGACAGGCTGAGGGAGCTGGGTTTGTTCAGCCTGGAGAGAAGAAGGCTGTGGGGTGACCTCATTGCAGCCTTTGACTATCTAATGGGAGCCTATAAACAGGAGGGGAGACAACTCTTTGAAAGAGTACATAACAGTAGGACAAGGGGAAATGGTTTTAAGTTGAAGGAGGGAAGATTTGGGTTGGAATTTAGGGGGAAGCTTTTTAATATGAGAGTCATGAGGTGCTGGAACAGGCTGCCCAGAGAGCTTGTGGATGCCCCGTCCCTGGAGGTGTTCAAGGCCAGATTGGACGGGGCCCTGGGCAGCCTGGTCTAGTATTAAATGTGAAGTTGGTGGCCCTGCATGTGGTGTGGGGGAAGTTGGAGATTCATGATCCTTGAGATCTCTTCCAACCCTGGCCATTTTGTGATTCTGTGATTTCTTTCTGGAGAGGTAAATCAGGCAAAAATTGATGTCCTATTCTTAACACCTCCAGACACACTGAATCCAAAAAGGCATCCTTATGGGTCCCTTCCAACTCAGGATATTCTACCTCTTGAAATACAAGCCAGTGTCTAACAATGAAGATGCTCCACTACTGCTGTGTGTAATCTCATTGGCAAAGAGTTCTGATCCTTTCCTATGACGAATTGTTAGTCAGATCACTGATAATCATTCCTGAGCTGTGCTAAACCACATGAGTCATACCTCTATCAGCGCAGCTACCCTCCTAGCTGTTTGTTTCTTGTTCTCAATGGTGAGACAGGCCATATTGCAGACGATTTTCACATCTCTCACCTGCACACCTTGCTTTTCATGCTAAGCTGTGAGTGCCCAATTTGGTGTTCCTCAGGCGCAGATCCTAGCTGAGACTTAAAGATGGCTGCTGTAGGACACTGTATATGTAGCCATCAAACATAGGCAAAGGCCTCTGTAACCAGATCTCCAGTTCTTTTATCATATAGGTTGGTTTCATACAAATTTGTCATCTTCAAATCTTTTATGATCTTTGCCAGTCAGTTTCTTCAGTTTTACAAACTGTTGTAAGCAGATGGGGTGGACTCATCCCATGAGTCACCCCAGCACTTTAGTGTGCACAGATCCCAGATTCTGTTCAAGCTAAATTTCCCCCATCATTCATGATTATCAGAAAATATAGTGGCAATTTTTTTCCACTCTTTACCCTTCCATGCTAATATTTGCTGTAAATAAAATTCACTTCATGTCCTGAAGCTAACTGCATTGCAAGTTTCTAGTCCTTAGTGTCTTCAGATGCAGAGCTCTTCACAGGAGTCCAAGATACACTGAGGGTGTCTTGAGTGCATCAAAAATTTCCTATTTCCTTTCCAATGGATCTTCAAGTAATCTGATATTTCTAAGGATTTTTTTTCTGATTTTTGGTCATCAACATTAGCAAAAAGCTGAGTCTCTTTCAGTCTGTTAGCCACCATTATTATTAACCATTAATAATTCTTTCTTGACGTGTAAAACCACAAATAAAGGGGTCACTCTGAGACTGGACAATAATAGTTCATGTTTTGAAGGAACATTAAATTTCTACATCTCCTTTTCATCCTATATAAAGGTGTTTTGACCCAGCCTGATCTTTTTCCCTATAAGATATTCCCTGTAGAATATCCAGAGTTGGAAGGGAACCATAGGGATCATCAGGATTTTCAACCTTCTCCGTTCAACTGCTTGTCAATTCTTTCCTGGTTTCCTAAGGTAGTAACCTCTCCTAAGTTTGCTGCTTCTAGATTTGATACAACAGGATCTGTTAAAATTGAGGCATGTTTTACGCTCATCAATAAACACTCATATCAAAAGTCCTCTTCCTGCAGAGAGGGCTGTACAGTGATTCTGCCTTGTACTGATGTCTTGCACCAGGAGGTGCCAGTCTGTTATGATCCCAGTAAGAAAGGCACTCAGACTGCCTAAGGTGTCAGATAAAATATGTTACAGCTAACACTGTGAGGAAAGAATAGTATAAATGATCTGACATCTGTTTAGATGGTGGGAACTCCAGATGGTACAGCATGAAACAGGCCCCAGTCCATCCACAGTAATGCAGTGCAAACTCTGCCTATAGGAGAGATTCCACCCTTTCAGTCATAAGACCTAGTCTTTTCTTAGAAGAAAACAGCCATATTCATCATTTTTACTGTTAGACAGAATCAATGCTCTCATGAGAGCTTCTTGCAGCGCTATCAGATAAAGACAAGGCCATGCAGGAGGTGTAAGTGCTGGCACTGTGTGGAAGCTGCCTGCAGCTCCTCCATTACAAGCAGCCACCTGGGTTTGTCCTCCAGCCACCAGGTTAGTGCAGCACAGTGCTGGTCTAAGAGCCACACTGAGAGCAGTATGCACGGGTCTGTGCCTGCTCAGGGTAACTGTACTGTGGAGCCTTCAGCCCTTGATTTACAGTGGCCTCCAGGTCAGGATCAGTACAGCTACCTCTTGCCCTACATTTCATTTCAGGATTTCAGAAGGTCAAGTTCCTTTTTGCAGTAAGACATAAAACCGGCTGTATAAGTGCGCAGCGGAGACAAAAGGCACTCTGGAGATACACAGATAAAAAGCTATCCAAAAAGTCTGTTAGGTGATGCTGCTTCTTTCTTCCCATGTGCTCAACTACAAATATTTGGAGTATCCATATGTCCCAGTTTCTGCTGTTTGATCACTAGTTTTCCTTTCAGGGAAAAAAAAAAAAAAATTGTTTTGTATCCTGAAACTGTGAAATATTGGCAAAAAAAAAAAAAGGAAAAAGAAAAAAAAAAGAAATGAAATGTCTCATTAAGCCTCTGGAAATAACAAGTTCTAAAGACAGAAAAAAACTTAATTTTCTTCTCTCTGCATCGGAGACAGAGATGCAATGTAGATCTTCACAATTAGATGCATTTACTGTCAGAAATATCCCATTTCACAAAGGTGCTGCTCTTCATAGGCTCCCAGTTAATTACAGTGCATAAGTGATTTGCTAGGGAACTAGAGAAAATATGTGCTGGTTGTGGGTGCAAGAATAAGGCAAAGTCATTAACATGGTTCCCCACCCCAAATATGATGTTGCAAGTGGCAGCTGAAGGGTTTGTGTGACACACGGACCACAGTGAGTCAGTAAAGGTTAAGTCAGAGAAGTCAGTGCAGAAAGCACATGGCTGACTCTGGTCACGTGGAGCTGAAAGAGAAGAGAGAAACACGTTTAAGGAACAAATCATGTCACTCCAACTATGACACAACACTCATACCCAGTGGGAAACCCATGTATACAAGTGAGAAAATGTACAAAAGGAGTTTAATATGAGCCATTACTGAAGTCGAGTCAGCAGCAGCAGGAGGCACTGCGCAGCGCAGGGTGAGATCAGTCACATTGCTGAGCAGCATCTGCAGTGCTGGGTTGGAACCAGCACACCAACAGGAAATGGCACCAACAGAGCCTAGCAAAAAGCACTGAAATGTCTCACACAGCCTCTTCTGTGCTCGCTAAAGGCTGTAAAGCATCATAGATTGTTATCTGCCCTGTTTTCTATAAGAAAAAATAAAAAATAAGCATTCACATTCCAAGAAGCACCGTGCAAAAGAATGAGCAGTTAAACAAAATGCCTTTCTCTGCTCCATGATGGATTTGTCAGCGCAGGTGATGCTGGCAACCTAAAGAAAATACCTGCCTGAGTAACATCCCTGTGGCCTATGGAGAAGCATTGCAAGGAGTTTAGTCAGGGCCCATAAAAGCATTAGCCGTGAGCTGACAGAAGGACACTGATAGAAGCAAAATGAGAAATGATACCAAGGGTCTTTCCAGAAGCAACTTAACTACCAAAAATGGTGAGAAGAATGAGAAACAACTAAAATATAGTAATGCATTTGGATTAGATATATGATTAATTCTCCTTTCTGTTCTCTCTTCCTCTCTTTTTCAGAGAACATCCCAAGTTACAGCACGTCACGCTTTTTTTCTCCACCCACATCCCCTCTGTTTTCTCATACTGACCTCACACCTTTTATTCTTCCTGGCAGATATACTTTTTGTCCTGACTCAGTTTATGTATACAAATGAAGTTGTAATGTACAGAGGTCAGAGCTGCTCTGATGGAAGGCTGCTGGTGCCTCTCCCTGTGCATGCCCCCACATAAAACAGGTGGATTTAGTCTGACTCTATGACTCTAATCCTTTTCTCATCAGACTATGACTAAAGCATAGAACTGATTTATTTTTTTTTTTTTTACTTAAAAACAATTTGATTTTCCTGTCCTCCTCAAATTCAAAATAAATAAAAATGAAATAAAAAAGAAATCAGAGCCATATTTGTTAAAACTTTCCAAATAAAATTACTTTTGGATGGAAACCATTTCTGAATGTTATTAGACATTAAAAGCAGGATATTAGAATATAAACATGATGAACCACAGCACTGTGACCGTAATAAATTCTTCTGGCACCGAGAGCAAGATGACACCAACCTTTCACATATCTAAATGCTTGTACGTATAGATGAATTTCAGATCTCAACCTGCTCTGCCCAGAGTTCTGAGAGATCAGCAGGAATCTATTACTTGCTGTGTTACAGTATATAGGCAAGCGCCATAGCAATTCGACCATCAGGCACATTCAGGATGACACATCCCATCTAATTGCCCACATTCATCTGTGGCCAAGGGCTTCCCCAGAGATGGGTTGGGCTCAGCAGGGCAATCATCTGGCAGAATGGCTCTGCCCCCACAACCTGGCAGCAGACTCTTCTTCCTTCACTTATCCCCTCCTGTCCGCAGGCCCAGGAACAAGAAATATCTTCCTGTGGTGCTAGGACAGCTGGCAAGACAAAGATGGCTGCAGGGGAGAAGAGAGAGACTGGCAATATATAGCTGTGCGTGCACATCTGCTCTCTGCTCAGGGTTACTGCTGGCAAGCAGCAGCCTGAGGAGATCAGAGGGCACTGCAAGATTCATCTTGTTTTTTTGCCATTTTGTGCTGCTCTTTCCCTTGTCCCTGCAAACCAAAACTGAACTGCAGCCTCCTCTGTGGTGAAGCACGGATGCTGGATAACAGAGGGCAGCAACAATTGTACAGAAATGCTTGAAAAGATATGCACTGAAGTAGACCACGATGAGCACTGAAACAGGGGTGGTTTGGATAAGCTGAGAGTACTTGCAAATATACATGCTTGTATGTTTTTTATTAACAGTGATATCATCAGACATGTATTCATTTTTACACATGAGGGGGAAGCTCTTGAAGGAACTTTTCCAGTTCGTATTCTATCTTCTGTCTGCTCAAATAAAATGAAATTTTTACATGGATGCCTCCTTGTACCCCACCCCCTCCTTTTTTTCCCCAGCATAGAATGAATCAATGATGGCATTCAGTTCCATACAAACACCTTCAAGAGGCTTACTGAAGAGTATATTCAGCTCTTATGTGCTTTGGATCCCAAGACAATTTTGGCCTGACTCACTCTTGTTCTGAGAACAAACCAGAAAGTCAAATTTCTTATGCATTTCCTTTCTTCTTGTGCGAGTAATTCTTAAAGGCTTTAATAGCAAGTGGTTATGGATCATTTCTCCCTAAATAACTTGTTTTCTTTACCCTCAGTAAATCTGCATTTTTGTCAGTGCACCAGCTTACCGTGCCTCCTGTTGTAGTGAGTCACCATGAAGCCTTGTCAGACCCTCCACAGCCTGGCACACCAAGCAGTGTCACACAGGAGAGCTGGAGAAGCTCAGCTCATGTGTGGCAGCCCCAGCACCCACATGGAAAATGTGCTTACCCATTGTTTTCAGTGCCTTAAAGGCAGGGGCTTGTATGGAATGTGGGAAGCAAAAGAAACTTTCAGAAAAATAAGAGAGAGATTTATTCCTAATATTCTGAATGATACTTTTAAACGTCCCCAAAATATAACTAAAATACTATAGAAATTTCAGACTTTCCTCATCAATGATAGGAACAGCAGCCAAAATTTTAAATAGGACTTTCTAATCAATTTTTCTGAATGTACAGCTTCTTTTCACATGGCATGTGAAGTAAGGATTTCCATCAAGGAAATTCTACTAAAGAAAGACCCTCTTTGTTCAACAAAAAAAAAAAACAAACAAAAAACAACTCTAAGCCAATTGGCTTTCTTGCCATCTACTGCCCCAATTTTCAGTGCTTTCTGTGGAGGTCTTCTACAGATTGTGAAGTCTTGTAACAAAGTTTATTTTCTGAAAATCACAACCAGTGGGTAAGACAGAGGTTTATTTATTAAATAATTACTATTCAGAAGAAAGAGGACTTAATAGGCCTATATATTTCCCCTGAGTCATTACTGATTGGGCTTAGGATGGCTGATACTCCCAGAGTACTTTTTCAGTGATTATTTTTTGAGTCATTTTACTGTAAAAGTGTGTCAGTAATAGTATTAAAAGATAAGATGTTGTTAGGGCACATATTAAAAGAGAATTTTCTGCTACTTTTATAAAGAAGGTGGCTGGCATTTTACATGCAATTCTAAGTATAGTAGAAGGCAGCATCAAGAATTTCTGGCTGTACTTTGTCTGACTGTCCTCCACAGATAAGGAGACTCTTAATTCTTAGTAGGCCAGGATGGAACAGCTGCTGGAGCTTAGAGTGCTGCAGATAAAGGGAGAATTGCTGGTGGATGAAAGAAGGAGTCAAGGTGAAACTGAATCTCTTTCTCCTTGCCATCCTAGGCATTTGTGATCCAGCTGGCCGCAGCTCCTAGTTTGAAAGTACTTGTCTGCCTTTTTTTTGCTCCCCTCCTTATCTCTTTAATAAAGGACTCTCTGAAAGCTCTGAGAGACACAGAGAGGCTCCGTTTCAGAAATGGGGGTGGAATCTCCAGGGTTTCTTTTTCATGTGAGTATGACAGATGGAAAATGTTTCCGAGGGAAGTCTGCACAAGTGGCGGCCAAGAACTCCATGTGTAAATGCACTTGGCAAACTCAAGAGAAAAAAACACCTCTGCCTCCTGCTTGAGAACTGCTTTATTCCATGGCTCTCTGAGCACATGACACATCCCTTTATTTTAATGATGTCTGATGGCAAGCCTAGGTCTGGCAACTCAATCAGTGCAGGGTACACCTGAGCCCCAGGAGCAGCTCACTGCAAACTGCACCTGCTGCCAGACCTGATTCAACACTTCTACTAGCCCAGAAGATGCACTGAAATATAATAAAGTCATAACTTCTTATTTCATTATTCAGTATTTACACCATGGTAGTGGGGTCAGAACCTGAATATATATATTTTGGCAATGTCCAAACAGTTCAAAACATTTGTTGGATGTTCAGGTGCCTCAAGTTTCCTTCTTAATCAAAACATTTAACCAAAGACAGGGCTATGGATGGATTTGAAGGCCTTGATAAGCACAAAATTGGATTTACCATCAGTCAAGCTTGAGCCAAAAGAAATCATTTGTTTTGCTTAAACAACCTCATTAATTAGTGTTACAAAGCAAATGCACCATGCTATGAGTCTTGTGTGATTTTGTTGTCTGAATTTAAGTATGAGGCCATTTTTTTTCTAGGATTTCAATCATAGTTACCATTTTAATGGCCAAGCCATTCTTCTTAACTCATCTTCCAGATGTTGAATGATTAAAGGGATCCTCTCCTGTTTGTTCTTGTCTCAAGGATGAAGGCATAGAGATCAGATAGATTCTGTCTCAAACTTCAGACTCTGCAACTGATATCAAATTTAGGGGTTTCATATCTTCTATCCCTTTCTCCTTCAGTTTTATCAAAGAAATATATATATTCATCTCAAATCCACACTTTGAGGTAGCACAGATCTAAACTATGGGTAGAGCCAATCAGCCATTACTGTTGTGATTATTAAATAATTGCACAAAAGGTGTCTTTCCTCTGTGCACAATGGCTATTTTGCCTCTGGGCCACAGGTCAGAAGTCCAGATTTTACTGTTTTCTCTGGGGTAGATGTATAAAAGTGGTAACAGTTATACCTCTTTGATGTTTGATCTCTTGTTACTCTTCCACTCTAAATAATTGTGTTGGCACCTAGCAAATCCGAGAGGATACAATGAAGAAGTTGGACAGGGCAGGAGAAATTAGCATTCTACATCCATCTACAAATTTCCCATAATATCTCTAAGGCTAAGCCAAGCAGCAATTTCCAAAAATCTACCATAACTTACAGAAATTGAAAGCCATCTTGAAATGAGATGTCCATTTTTGTAATAAAATAGATCAGAAGCATTTCTATGGGAAAAAAAAAATACATGTATTTCCCATTTAACGTTTCTTCAAGAGAATATAGTATGCTTAAATTTGCAATACTTCTTGAAAACCAAGTTTATTAGCTTGCTTTACTAAGAAATTCCAATGATGACACATTTATTTCCTACTCTTATATTACATAGGAACTTAAGTATGGTCATTGTGAATAAAATCAAGATATGCAATCTAATTCTACAAAGTAAGTGCATAAACTGAAAGTGCAAAAAAATGAGTATCTGAGTTGCTGGAAGTAAAAATTATACAGGATAGCCAATGCTAATTATCAGTATAATAGTTCCTTATCCAACCTTGGATACCACTGGCAGACCATGTACTCTAACAGAGAGACTCTTTTGTACTGTGAAATCATATCAGAGATGTGTTTTTAATTACCAGGAGACAAAAGGACCTCAGTTTTTACATCTTGTCTGAAATACAGCACACATAATTATGCTGAGATAATTATTCATTATGGACTCAGCAATCTGACACCTACTGGTTCACCCACATCATTTTATTGTAGTGCCCACATTTTCCTTTGAGGTGCCAATCTACAGGCTTGATTTCAACTTCATTAAGGCAATGAGAATGTTTAAGATAATTTTAATGTGGGATGCAGCAGGACTTGCATTTTAATCAAGCTCAGCATTTAGTCAGAAACATTCCCAAAATAAGAAACTGTAGGAATTATTTATTACCTCACTGGAAATGCCATATCCATGTCTTTTTCCATGGCACACGGTAAAAAACATGGCATTAATCTACAAGAAGACCCACAGGTTGTGATCCTTATGAAGCTGTACTTTGTTTTGTGTAACTGATTTGCTTGTCTAGATCCATTGTCCTGCTTCTTTTGAAAGATGTGTCAGGACCAAAGCCTCAGGGGACATGGCTGCAGTTCTGGTAATGACCTCTGGAATGACCGCTGGTGCATAACGGAATGAAAACTGTGACTGGCCAGGAAATTAGAGTTGTTTTTATTAGCACTTCATTTACCCCAATCCACCACACAGTTCTTCTCATATGGAATTAATTACTAGCTCAAAAGTAATTGGGGGAAAGTGTTAGACCTTGTTTCTTTAATTCATATCTGAGAAACAACCAGACAGCTCAAGAAAGTAATTTATTATTGGTACTAAGTGTTAGTAGAGTTTTGCTCACATCACCAAAACACCAGATGTGCGTAATTTTTAAGTGAACAGTCAGTAAGAACATTATTAGTACACAAGCTTACCATTCTCCTCTTGCAAGCATATTTGAAAAGTACCCTCAAAAAATGATATATCCATGGAAAACTTACTCTGAGGCTTTGTAAGCAGATGAACTGGCAATCCTATTTTAAATTAGAATTAATACTACTGAGCTTTATTTGTTTGTACAACTTTTTCAGAAGCTCTCCAGGCTCTTTCTCAGCAGAATAAACAAGGAACAGAAAAACAAAGTTTTTATTCATAATAAAAAATATAGGGATAGGGATGTACACTAAAAGGCATGAGGCAGGGTAGCTTTACATATGTTATCTCTGCTGGTGACCAGTGTATAAATTGAAGTCATCTTCCTGTAAGTGCTGGTTTTGTATAGTGTTTTCTATTTCACAGGCATTCCTGTGCATCTAAAAAAAAAAAAAATGTTATTATTGACTTAGCTTGTCTTTAAATAGCAAATGCAAAACAACTTTTGTAGTGCACACAGATTTCATTATGCTTCTTTTGCAGATCCAGTATTAGACAATACATATTTTTAAAGGCCAGGAATGTTTTTCCTTCCGTGATCACTGAAAGAAAACTGCATATTGCTGACCTTGGAGAATACAGCATTCAAGGAAATTTTCATGTCTCTGCTGAAGAGGAAAAAAAAAACACGAGATAACCCAGGAATTTCACCATTTTACTAGATTTAGGGTGTGATGACTCACAGACCAATACTAGAAAAACACAAACATCCCTGTATAGATATGAGTGTTAAGCTCATTGTATCTCAGCTACTCCATTCCTAAAATACATATCCTTTCCCAGGGAAAACAAAAACTTTGCTTTTGTCTAATTATTCTCTAATGGTAATATTTGTCAATATGCTGTGTCCTTGTGATTATTCATTAAAAGAAGACAAAAATAACTGACGTGAAGGAGCCAGAAGGTATAGCTTCGTGCAGTGTTTTAGAGATAATGTATTATGAGATAAAAACACTCCAAAGCCTGCGTGCATTTATTCTTTTTATCATGATCACAAAATAATTTTTAAAGTGCAACTTAATTAGCATTTATTCACAGATGACATTTAGGTACAAGCTAAAGTTCAAGCAGCAGTAGCCCCCAGGGGTCAGTATCAGATCTGACAAACAGAACATCTCATGTCCTGTGACATGGCTGTGGTCACAGAGATATTCAACCCCCTTCAGAGAAGGCATCAGTTCAGCCACACTCTTTGATTTGCAGAAAAGGGAAAAAAATGATGTATGAAATTATTTTTGCTTCTGGCAAGTGAATCTGGACACTTGAAACTAGTCAGCATTGGTAGACCTTAAGAATAATGTGGAGTTAGAAATAGTTAAACACCTGATTCTAATTAGATTCTTTCTTCTAAACCAGTCTCTGAAGTACAAAAAAAAAAATTACTCAGAAGAAAGTGAGATGTAAATTTAACATATATTTATTGTCAAGTAAATTCCCCAAAAAAATGTCACATCCGGAGCAATTCTGTACTTGAATTTTTTTTTTTCCTGGTTTGATAGTAACATGAAAAAGGATATTTACTAGTGTTTTTCCTTGTTTTTGGTCTCCCTTGACATTTTGTCTGTATTCCTAATTTAATTTATAAATGCTTACAAAACCTGTATTCATTGGTCAAAACTTCAGGAACTTATTTCTAGTCTAAGCCATTTTATGGACACAGTGAGATCAGAGTTATAATGTTACCTAATACTAATTTTCAAAAAACAGCCTCACGTTAGTAATGTCAAATCAGAACAATTGAAACTGAAACTTCTCTACCACCTAGTAGAAATAAGTAGTTAAACATTTTAACAAACAAATCAGTAATTTATTAAGTATTTGCCTGTATTAATCCCTAAACAGGGATAGGGAATCCGTAATCAGGCATAGGAGCAATTTCGTTGACTTTACACATCTGTTATGTAGAAGCATGTGTGCATACAAGGCTCCTTGGGCTCTCCTCAACAGATTCAGGCACTTTTAGACTGATTCAGGCCATAACGTCTAAAGTAAGTCTTATGAATTGTGCTCTAGAAATCTCTATTCCTCCTAATGACAGGAGAGGAACCATTCCACCTGCAGACGTTGCACCACAGACCTGCAAGGGAAATGATCCCACCATGAATCTCCGCAAGCACTGAGCTATACTGAGCTGTGAACCCCCACTTTGATCCTTTTCTTTTAATCATGGCCTTTTTCTCTGTTAAGACCACCATCCATTCTGCACATTTCCTCCCTTTCACCAAAGCAAAGGGAGGCTTCTGAAAGGAGCAGTCTTGCACAGTGCCGTTTGGAAGATAGCATCCATTGAAAAGCGAAACAAAAAGAAAAGCAGATAAACATGTGTGCTTCACATAGATGGTGACTGCTTTGTTAACTTTTGTACCTGTGTGTTTAGACATCAGCAAGGAATCTCGCTGACAGCCACTTGATCAGAGAAGAAAAGCTCCACCTTTCTGGCTCACTCTGCTGTTGGTGAGATGATCCTCAACTACAAATGGTTTAGAAGTACCACGCAGCTTTCCTTCAAGAAAATCTCCTTGTCTAGGGGAGGCATTATAAAGAGGATCTGCATGGCTACCACAACATAGGTATGAGCAAAGACTGCTGTAATGGGGAAAAGAAGCAAAAAGGTCATTAGTGTCCATACAGTAGGTGACCCCATAACATTCTATTATCACCAGCTCTAATGTGGGACTAAAGTACTGAGAAGCAGAGAAGAGGCTCAAAATAATCTCCTGTTTTGTAAACACAGGGCACCTAAGGATCTGGCACAGATGTCATTCCTATATAAAAAATGTGTTTGTGTTAGCAATGGTGAAATCAAGAATGCGTTTTTAACTTTGTCATTGAGCATTTGATACTTTACACAACCCTGAGTTAATTACAAAGACCTTCCTTGCATACAATAGTAGTTAAACAACCATAATCAGTTTTTAACCAAGTAACTGCTCTTTCAAAGGCTTGTGAGCACAAATGAGTTATTTGTTAACCTGCTAGTTATTGGGGTTGTCTGTATTGCAGGTTACCAGCTTTTATACAAGGTTATGCTAAATCTGATCTTTTTAACATCACTGGACTATTTAGAATGCCAGCCATAGAAGCAGCAAAAAATTCAAACCACTTTGGAAAGTATTGCCCTGACTTCAGATTCAGCTTTTGCAAAACATCCAATATTCAAGTAATTGTAGAGTAGGATATAATATTTAATTATACACAAAAATCTTGCAAATTCGTTGTCTTTCTGTAGATACCCCAGATGAGAACACCAAAAAAAATAAGAAATCTTCCCAGAAAGTCAACAAATAAAATACAATTATTTTTTTAAAAAAGCAAGCAAATTAATACATGCAGACAATTTTCCCTGCATATTGTGTTGTACTGTAGATACAGAGAAATACATTCAGTATCCAGTAAGCATGTCAGATATTTATCATAACTAGTTCCTAAGATATTTGTTTGGAATTTGCAGTATCTGACTGTGGCCAGCTTCTTTCAAAACAGATTAGTCCAACCTTGTTTTCTATTCATGTTATATACAGTTAATTGAGGTGGACGGCTATCAACTCAGGGCAGGCAAAAAAGACTAAGAGCTTCAGTCCTCTTGAAGGTAATGTGTAAGTTATGTCCTTTCCCTCCATGTGTCATTCCTACACTCAGCATATAAATATCATCCTGAGTGACGTTAGCGAACATATAAATGTGCAGTAAGTTTGGTGATATTAAAGCAACTCCAACCTACCATCCCAGGGAAGTCTATGTGCCTGTGACTAAATGGGTACTAATCATTTCCTGAGCTCCGTGCTGGCAGCCAGCCAGTAGAGTGTGTACATTGAAATTAAAATAGATTGGGAGGCAGGACGCTGTTCCAAATTGATCTGGATGACGATAGCAATTCTGAAAGCGGCTCCACTTTTTAAAGGCTCATTGTGCACTTCTAAAAAGGGGGGGGAGAAGGGGGGGGAGAAACATTTAGGAAAATAACAGGAAGGAAATCTAAGTCTGGGATGTGTTATATTTTTGATATATTTATTCTCAGACAGAATTGCTTTGTTATCAACATAAGAGACAGTGCTTCCTAACATCAAAGGTAGAAACAAGAATGCAACAAGAATAAAAAAAATGCTATTTCTAATAATCCATTTATTATTTAGTGATTTTTCCTAGTACTTGTGTTTAGTCAAATTGTGTCAATTCCAGCAAGGACAAAAAAGTGTGAATTTGCACTTTACTCCCTGTAAAGTAAGTACAAAAGACTTTGTAAACTTTACTTTACTTTACAAAGTCTTTTGTACTTACTTTACAGGGAGTATCCACTTCTGTTGTGTTGTTGATAGGTCTTTACCTGTCAGTTCACTGTTCAGTTTTACTCTACCTAACAAACGGTAGATTAACATGTAGCTGCAGCCTGGCTCATTTTATCCATAAAATTCAGTATCTACTCCTTGTATCAGGATACTTTAGTGCTAATTCCCATTGTTTGCACTCTTCTGTGGAACCGTTTGTGAAGTGAAAAGTCAAAACCAATAAAGATATCAAACATCAGCGTTAATTTCATCAGGTTACCAGAAGTACTGATAATTTCTAATGCTTTGAATGCTTGCCAGAAAGATAGGCCAGGCACAGAGTTCATGAGGCATCAGAGTACTTAGGGTGCAGCTGTTTAAAAAAAAGACCTGACATAATGGAAAAACATATAACGCCTGAGATGATAGACTGTTAAATAATTACAGCAGGAAGTGGCCCTGAGGCATTATTTTTTCATTCCTTATGACTCAGTATAGAAGAAGAAATAAAACTAAACCAAATAATTCTATTTTTACCAAGAGCCAAAACTTTACCATCCTCAGTGTTATTCCCAGACTCCTGTGTTTCCACTCCCTGGACAACCACCTATCCTGCCCATGCTGTAAGTGATAAACAGTGAAAGGGTGGCTTTCAATCTGAATGCTGAGAATAGAGTTATACCTCAGATTTGAACACCAGTGAAGAGTACATCCCATGGTATATCTGAACTATTTTCCAAGGTCATCTCAAGAAATAGACTGCTACATATGGCCAGCTATTTGTACATATACTTGCCAAAAACAACATATTCTGCTCACTTAGTGACAACTTTGGCCATCCTTTGATATGACACAGATTGAGTTATGTCCTTCTTCTAGCACAAGTAACTACTGTAGGCTTGGGTTCTTATTTTAGAGAACATGCTAAGGGCTTTCAATGTATAACCTACAGCAATGTAATTTTCTTACTATTAGAGAAAAAAAAATTGGGGAAAGCTCTGTTCTTTTTACATTAATAAAATTTCTGTTTGATGTTAGAAAAAGCAGCTGTTTCCACAAAATTTTGCTGTCATCAGTGAGCGCTGAAAAACGTTGCAGTGAAAACAATTGAGTGCTTGACTTCCTTCTCCTTCAGAGCACCCCAGAGAAGGGTTTTCAGATTTAAAGATGTCCTCTAAAGCTTTGGAACAATATCATCAGGATGTAAGCAATTCAAAGGAAGCAGTTTCCTCAAAACTTGAATCCTCTTTAGCATGGACAGCTGCCTCTCAGTGGAGTATGGCTTCCCATCCCCAGCAGCATGCAAATTCTCACTGCCTTTGATCTGGCTCCCCTTGCAGCTGCTCAGTAGCAGATCTAGGAGCTCCATGAGGATGTATTACAATTCTGATCTGTATTAGTGCCTGGTCTGACTTGTCCTAGTTTCCAGAAGTGGCAATGCTAGTCAGGAAACAACTGTACAGCAGCATGATATCTCCTTTTCTCTGTCCTTTCTATGCCCATGCTAAGCCACAAATCTCAACAGAGCTCTGTCT
Source organism: Centrocercus urophasianus (assembly GCF_019232065.1). Classification (NCBI taxonomy): domain Eukaryota; kingdom Metazoa; phylum Chordata; class Aves; order Galliformes; family Phasianidae; genus Centrocercus; species Centrocercus urophasianus. The sequence goes on along the minus strand of NW_024884697.1, from coordinate 41,529,454 downwards.
TAGCTGAGATCCCCAGAAGGGGAATTTCTCATGGTCCAGAAAGAGACATAAAGTGGTGTTAAGGAAACACCACAGCCTCTCCTGTGAGCGGGTGGGAGGTTGCAAGCAAAAAATCTCAAGAGAGAAGCATACTGAACAGATGCTTCTTGCATATTCCTGTCAAATCATGGAAGATAAAATCAAACTGCTTGGCATCTGATGTGCTCTAAAGCTTTGCAGTGTTATAGCTGGGGCATTTTTATTGTAGAGATTTGCAGGTAAAGAACTGACTGCATGTTAGCGAGTGCCAGCTAGGCTGTCAAAACACCCTCTTCTCACAGATACACAGTTTGCTGCACACTGTAAATGGAGTCCCTTTTCTTCTCTTTTTCCATGACCTCAGGCCAAGATGCTGTAGTGCTGTGCAAAGGGAAGGGGTGAAGAAAAAAGTCTTCAGATAGTAACATCCCTCATGAGCCAGAGAGTTACGTAATGCTGCTACTGCTCACTGACTCAACTCCAAAGGTATAAGAGAAGCCTATATTTTTATGTAATAAGTAACACCTATAGAAAGGGAAGGATTCTCTCACGCAGGTGTGCATAAGCTTTATGCACTTGTCCAGGGTTAACACAAAAGCATAAATCAAATTAGGTGGTGCTATGTAGCTACTCATGACTTTGATTTTCATTGAGCAACCATAAAAATCATTTAAGGAATGTACTAGCTAGGTGAGTACCTATATCTATCCTAAGTTGCTGTTCGTGGCTTTTAACAACAAAATATATAACCACTGAAAGAGCTGGAGTAAAACGGAAAATAAAAGATGGCAATTAAACTTGTCAAACAATTCCTAGTAAATGATAGCTTAAATGAATATAACTTCTTTTTTTCTTTTCTCCAATTACCCATGCACATACTGCAGTCTTCATTCAATATTAAAATTATTCTAATTGTATTTTTTGAATAATCTGTGGCAGAGAGTGGCTTTTTGAGGGTGTTGAGTATTCAAAACTTTACTCATAGTTCTAATATACAATTGAACCACATTCTTGAGTAACTTACTCTTTCTCAGAACCTTCCAAGTAGATATATGTGTTTCTGAGGAAATCTTAAGTATTTAGGTATTATTATAGATCAAGTATTTTCAAAAGTATCTTTCAGCATTTGCTTGAAAGAAGCAGTGTCCAACAACTTTCATGAATGCTAGTGGGAAGCAAATTCCATGCAATGTGCAAGCACAATAAAGCAGTGCAAAGTATCACTCTGGTAATAGATGAATATTTATGAACTTTTTTTAAAGTAAGTATGTCACACAACATGTCAAAACAGCTTGTTAGGACTGCTCTTCATCAATAAATGTTTAATACAGGGAAGCAAAATTTATTCTATCCCTTGCTCATTTTATCTAATTGTAGATCCTTTTGATAGCTTCTTTTTCTCACTCCCTCCATTGCTGTCCTTGCCACTGGCTACCCTCAAGTAATAACCCAAGTATCCTTTGATGCAAGATTACACAATGGCAGGAGACATAAAATTTGAAGAGTTATGTGAAGATGTATGTTAGTTTTCATTTTAAAGTTTCCTCCCTTTGAAGTTCTAAGGAAACTACAATTTCCTTTCTCCTGCTGTAAGATATATATTCTCTCACAGTTAAATACATTTCCCATAACAATTCATTTCCCAGACTTCACAAATACTTAGATACAGTTTGAACAGCACCTTTGATCTGCACACAGTTGCTCAAAAAATCTTTATCTTTCCATTCAGGTAATAAGGAATCCTGTCAAGAAGTAGCTTCTTGCTTCTAAATAAATGAGACCACATAACACTTTAAGAACTACTGTATTAACATGCATATGGAAAGTTCAAATCAGCCATTTATCTGCACAATGAAGAACACTGTGCTTGATTATACCACTAGAAAAGACAGTATTAAAATAATGAATTCATTTATGATACTATGCATCAAGTAAACCCTTGTTTGCCATTCTGTATCAGATTGTACTCCATAACAGCAATGCCTGCTCTTGGGAGCTAGCCATTTATCATGACAAAAACAAGGATTTTTGAGGCCAGTGAACTATAGTAGCTCTATAGAAAAAGTAGTTGTATCTTTATGCATTTGGTACATTTTGTGGCTAAGTGGATCACCTCTTAAGCACTAGGCTATGTGCTCACTCACAAAGTGAGTATTTATGCAAAGCGACCCACTGGCTTCAGTGAGGCTATTCATGTATGCTCTCAGAACTGCAAGTGTGGTTCATACAACATAGCCCTTGGCATGTGTCTGAGACTGCAGAGAGCTCAAAAAATGATGGCCCTGAAATATGCTGGCAAGAGACAAGCAAAGAGCAGTAAATTAGAACTGCAGCTCAGAGCTGTGTCATCATCACTTACAAGTACTTACAAACTGTTTATCCTCCCCCTTCATGCTGTAGCTATAGGCTTTCATGTTCCTACATCTGCTGAATATGACTGCTCTGCTTATTTACTTGTCTCCCAGAAAGGTAAGGAGGCTCACTTACAGTCTGCATCTCATGCTAAGGGGCAAAGCACCACCTCTGTGCTGAGTGCTTTCACATGTCTTAATTTTGATTTCCTGTGCCTTTTGCTTCTATGCCATCAGATTAAAGGCAAATGTGAGTTAAAAATAACAGCCAACATGACATAGCCAAATTTTGCTTTCTCTGTGAATGTAGGTCTAAAAAAAAAAAAAAAAAAAAAAAAGTACACTACAGACATAATCCAATATTAAGTGGCTCAGTTTTCATTTGCATACCCCCTTTGCTTCCCATCACAGAACCCATCTTTGGATTGCCACAAGCCATTCCTTCCTGGAAGCAGCTACACAGAGCAAGGATCAATGAGAGCAGGGCCTTGCCATTCACCAGGAAGCTCTCAGCTGGATGGACATGTTCAGCTTTTCACACCAGTAATGTTGGTTCAGTTTCAGGGAATCACTCTCAATAATGGCCAGTAACTGCTAACTGGGGCCATTTCAGTGTCCCTATGTCTTTGTGGAAGACTGAGCTCAGATCAACCATGGCTGGCAAAATCCTGTTGCCTAATTAACAAGAATAAAAGGGAAAAACAACAACAACAAAAAGTAAAAGTTTGTACTTAGACTCCCTTTCATCTCATGAGCACAACACGCTGTGCTTGCTATTCTCAGCATCCAAATGACAATCTGATAATCTAAGATGCAGGAAGGATTGGCTTGTCAGTCCAGCTAAAGTGCTCACAGCAGAATTGAGAGCTACATACCTTTACTCAAGACCTCTGCTTTAACCACTGGGTGATTCTGATGACTTGATTTTTTGACATGTATAAAAACTTGTTCAGACACCTCTGTTTCTAGGCAATAGCACAGATATCTCCTTTGTTTAAAAATGACTGTGATTGAAATAGTACAATAAACACCATCTAATATATTACCAAGCTGATGTATAGATTCAAATTCAGGCTGTGAATTCTTTTTAAGAGCAGAAAATCTTTGGTCACTGAAAAGGACCTGAAAGGCTCCCGCAGTCTCACAGAGAGTATTAATCTCTGATGGGAATCTGTTTTAAGACACCGGAGAACAAGGGTCAATGTACTCAGTCAAGAAACGTTGGAGGTTAGCAGGAAGAAAAAAGCCTTGTGTGTAAACATAATGATAGGGGAAATTTATAATTTTCCGTAGCAAATTTCAAGTAAACCAGACAAGCTGCATTATGATTTTAATAACATTTTCTGTTACTACCAAGAGCTCAGTGCCAGAAGCCCTTAGGGCTGCCTGCAGTCATATTACTATACTTGCAAAGCATACTGACCCCAAAGACAGTGCAATCTATTTCTGTCTCAGATTAAGTGACCTCTGAGTTTTTTGCGACTGGCTGTGGAGAAAGCTGCAGATAGAGGAATGTTCATCCCTCAGTTAAGCTAAACCTTTGTTTGCTGTGTTCGCATGAATAACTTATAGAGCGTTGGCATCATGAACAGCAGCGCTGACACAGTTGACATGACAGCACTATAGACTGAATCCCGATCTGCCCTCCAAGGATAAGATGGGATGTTTGCTCGTTTCACATTTCACTAAGTCGGTCTGTTCAACTATTTATAAGATGAATAGAAATTTCCACTACTTCAGTTGACACACCTGCTTTTACCTAGCAACTGCTCAGAGGGAGCCAGCTAAGACAGAGGAGGCTTTGAGAGGTGCAACCTGGCAGGGACACTGCTGCTGCCAGCCTTGTCAGAATTCTCCATACAGGTTCTGTCCCCTTGGCATCGTGGTGGCCCTTTCCTCTCTCCTCAGCATGATCTATTTATAGCCAGCACTGCCCAAGAGAGGACAAGCCTCACTGCATCGCCTGTCCCAGGTGATGATTGGCCCAAGAATAGCATGGAGTTCTGCAATAACCCCAGGTCATATGGGCACAGCTCAGGGAGAGCTCTCCATGTGTCATGGAGTCACTATCATGACGGCACTGTGTGACCACCGTGGTGGTGCAGGGAGACTTTATCATGTATCATGGGGTCATCACCATGGTGTCACAGGTTGACCACCATGTTAGCATGGGAACACCACCATAATGGCATGGGGGTACTGCCCTGAGGACATCCTGCTACAGAACAGCCCCACGTCTTCCCCATGACCCATGGCTCCTTTAGGGTAACTGTGGGTCTCTGCCAAGCACCAAGCCATGCAAAGAGCCCACCCAGCACAGTCACAGGTCGTTCCCACCCAGCTCCATCCTATGGAACCACCTCTTGGTCTTCAGTTGTTCCTGACAAGAACAAGGTAGAACCACCCAATTAGAGGTGACTGAACTCATTTTCCTTCTGAAATGTGACCTGGCACGCATGTAGTACCTGCAGTCACAAAGATTACACATTTGTCTCACATATCTGTCAGGCAGCCCATTGCCACCAGGCTCCCAGTGGCAGAAAGGATGGGGTGCCACAGTACAAGCACGCTTTTGTGCAGTCCATCTGGGGCTCCCAGACATCACAGAGCAATCCTTACAAGGGGAAAAAAGCATTTTAAAGGTGATTAAAATATAGATGAGGTAGTATAATCAAGGAAGAATGCATGAAAAATGACATTTTTCTACTTTCATGTTGCAACTGTCAAGATGGCCTGACAAAGCTCAGCTGGAACAGGCTGAGAGTGGGAAAGCCTACTTTTACAGTGAAAAAGTACAAGACTTAATTGGAATCATAGAATGCTTTGGGCTGGGAGAGACCTTTAAGGTCATCTAGTTCCCTGCTATAGGCAGGGACACCTCCCTCTGGACCAGGTTGCTCAAAACCGCATCCAGCCTTTCCTCGGATGTTTCCAGGGAGGGGGCATCCACAACCTTGATGGGCAACCTGTTCCAGTGTCTCACCACCCTCACAGCAAAGAATTTCTTCCTAATATTTAGTCTAAATCTACCCTCTTCCAGTTTGAAATCATTTCCTCTCATCCTGTCGTTACCTGCCCTTATAAAAAGTCCCTCCCCAGCTTTCCTGTAGTCCCTCTTCAAGTGATAGAGTCCCAGCTCTCTCAGCCTGCCCTCAATGGGGAGGTGCTCCAGCTCTCTGATCATCTTTGTGGCCCTCCTCTAAACCTGCTCCAACAGATCTATGTTCTTGTTGTGTTGGGAACTCCAGAACTGTACACAATACTCCAGGTGGGGTCACACAAGAGCAGAGCAGAGGGGCAGAATCACCTCCTTTGACCTTCTAGGCACACTTCTCTTGATGCAACCCAGGATATGGTTGGCTTTCCAGGTTGCAAACACACATTATCAGCTCAATTAGGACTGAAGTTCCAAATCCCGTGGTCTCTGGACACAAAAAAAAAAGTAAAAAAAAAAAAAAAAAAAGGAGAATGAGAGAGTCCCTGCATATGATGCTGCAGTTCAGTTTAAGGGAGGATTTGACAAGTACATTTAACATGAAAGGAGGGGGTGGCAATAAGAGGAACATGCGCTAGCAAAGATTCATCATGTATGTGGTTTCCAGGCACAGCAAAATAATAATAGTTTTTTGTTGTTTTTTTTTGTTTGTTTGTTTGTTTGTTTTTAAAGTACATCCCAAACTAAATCTGTCTGCATTTACTAGGTGTCCTACCCCTGCCCATTCTCTGCATCGGGAGTAGGTGTCTGAGACATGGGCTGCAGCCCGCAGCAGTGCCCAAGGCAGGCCAGGAGCACAGGCCAGGGCACCTAGGGGCTTAGAAAAGGGACCTCAACAGAAAAGGGGAACTAAAGAAAAGCACCGTCTTCTTTACTCTGATACCTTAAGCCTTCATTCACCAGTGTCTGATTTTTCTGTAGAGGGAGAACTGTAAATAAATGTGAGACACATTTCTTGTTCACATTATAACACCAGTGTGCACTTCTACAAAATGGATGATATCTCACTGCACAATTTCAATGGAGAGGATGAAAAGACCATAATTGCTGCTGCATTGTGAATTGTGTTTGTAAAGGAAACAGTTTACCAAACAGCAGCCAGGAAAGAAGATAAAGCAGGGTAGGTTTTACAGTTAAAATTAGATTGACCTGAGTTCAGATTATAAATGTTGGGAGAAAAAAAAATGGTAAACGTGTTTTGGAAAGAGAAGGGAAAAGGTGTTTCCAGGAGACAATTCAGTCTCAAAATGTCTTGTTCTTTTTACAAAGAAACAGTCTGTGCCCAAAATATTCAGCAGCTTTACTCCCTTGTGCTTAACACTTACTTTAAGCACAGAACTGAGATCAGGTGTGAGGGAGGGCAGGTAAGAAGTTTCCAGCAGCAGGTGGAACTGAATCAACAGAGTCATCCTTTTGTATTTTAGTACACTCAGTCAAGGACTGATGGTAATCAGTAAGCTATTTCTTCCATCCCTCTCTTCTCCCTCCTTTCCCTTCCCATTCCTCCCCCCACTAGCTGTAGCACTGATGCTCAGCTTGCTAGCGAGCTGTTTGAGCTGTTCTCTCTCGGTGCTCTCTTTAAAGCTGAAAATCATCCTGCCATCATCCACCTTGCTTTAACACCCACCCACTTAAGAAATCTGAAAGCTGCATATCTCCTCAGAGGCTGCTAATGCTATTAATTCTCGTACCTTAACAGTCTATCCAAAATGTGAAAGCAGGTTTTCTGCAGATTCCCGAGCACTAGCACATTCTGTTGCATTTCCCATACACATTTCAGAGTCTGCTTCCCATAGTTAAAAATAAAGCCTGATTCAACACCCTTTGGTTTCATTTCTACATGACTGAAACACCACTGTTTTTTACCTGCAAAGCACAAACCTGCACCCCCTAAACCTTATTTTGATTCTCTCCCTGTTTCTTGCCAGACTCTCTCTAACCACAACCAGAGCATTTCCCAGGCTCAGGGTGGCTGATTTAAAGACATATTGGATCTGATCTCCAGATTTCAATGTAGATATAACTGTGTGAGGGGCACAGCCACAGATAAATGTACCATCCAGTTGACAGGGGTCCAAAAAACCACCATCCTAAGCACTATTGCTTATGATTTACCTATCATACGAAGGTAATTGCTGAATGATCAGGTGCTTTAATTGCTCACTAGATTTTAACTCCTTACTAGTCAAAGATAATGTTCTTAAGCTGCTAAGTTCCCTACATGCACAAAATATCAGTTATATCAGCTAGAAAACACAGCAACTGCACCAGTCTTAAAAGGTTTTCTCTCACAGCTTAGTATTTCCTCCCATAGGCTTTGTCAGCCCAAGGGGATACAAAAAAGCAGGTACTTATGCTGATTTTCAGTCACACGAGTGTCCTGATATTGAACCATGTCTTCAAAAGGGGATGTTTGAGGGAGAAAAAAAATGCACCCAATTTCTACAAAAGACATTTCAACTGTCCTTGATTCTATACAAGTGCCTTGGACGAGTTTGGTTTCCTGTGCAGAGGAATGTGAAAGATCCAAGATCTAGCCAGAAAGGATGCAGACAAAGAGACAGAAGAGTTTGTTCTTGGTAACACTTCATTGCTCTGAAGAGATGTGAGCAGTGAAAGCAAACTGTGCTTCTGCAGACAACTCAGAATGCTACAGGAACAAATGAGACAGGCAGGCTATGGCACTGCTTCAAAAAAGCTTTGAAATTGCCTTACAAACCCAGTCTAGCCTATATCTCTTCCATTCCCATTCTTGAGTCAAAGCATAGTCTTACCTGAGAAAAAAGAGCACAGGGCCAATATTCAAATGCAGAGACAATATAGTATACTATCAAGGGTTCCACTACATTTACTCTGTGGAAAGAGATTAACATATTACAAAGATATTTTGAGACAACTTCAGCAGTCCTTACATTGTAAATATCCTCAGTCCTAGGAAAACCCTACATTTTTCAGAAAGGTAGAGACTATGGTGAGATCCATGTGTGTGCAGCTTGTGACATGACCATTGACTGGTGAGAGAGCAAAGAAGAATTTGACTTGGTGAACTGCCTTCTGATTGAAGGAGAGGCCTAACAATATCAATCAAAGTTAGTAAAAAATAGAACACTAACTGAAACAATAAAATGACCAGATGAAACATAATAGCATGGGAATGGCTTAATCTTTCCAAATGGTTTAGTTAATTCAAAAGGTAACTAAGACTCAAGTGTCCCTTGGGAGCAAACACTGTAATACTCCATTTCATTCCACACACTATGACTGAGACAAGATCTAAGGAGGTCATGAGCAGCATAATAGGAAAGATCTTATTTTAAACCTCAGCCACTGGTGGAAATGCAACTCATTCTTCTTCAGAGGAATGTTAGAAAGTAGGTTAGAGATTTGTGTGCAATGAGGGCTTTTCTGTTTGTTTGTTTTACTTCTTTCCAGTAATACTGCCTCGCTCCATCTTATTATAGCATAGATGGTTCTTTCCTTCAGTGGTGATTTCAACTACACAGCATTACGCCTTTCAGAGTAGCATTATGAGTAGCTTCGACATGATAGATCTTCTTTTTCTATACATTAAAAAAGAAGAAACTACTGAGTATACAGATATGGAAATTGCATCAGGTGGGGGATGACTACTATCTTTCCCTGCATGTGGAGGAAAGCAGAAGGAACATAGATGGCTGGCAAGGCAATGAGCCCCATTTACTGTTTCTATCATGCTTAATAAGCTGTAGCACACACATACTCACAGCAAACCCAGGACCATAGGGAGGTTTTAGGAGAGGATATAAATGGTCATGTAAACAAAAGCTAAGGCTACTATTTTCTGACAGTCAGATCAGAGTCCTCTTTCACTTCGTACAGCGAACTTGAGAGGAGCCCTTTTAAAAGTAATGATGTGAATGAGGAAAAAATATGCTCGAAAGCTGTAGATTTCAAAGTCATCCAGAAAGTCACTGTAAACTGAAATGCAGCATTTGGAGCATCCACTGAATGCACGCATGACAGAGGAAAGTGAACTGAGTAGCTTGTCTTTAGTTTGTGTAACACAGGTGAAAGATTTGATAAGCAAAGGGCACATCTATGCTAGCAGAGGGGTGAAAGCCAAGTTGGAACTGCAATAGCCATGGTGGTAGCTCAGATTTGACCCCAAAGGAACTCCACAGCCACACGAAATGTGATGGCAACTCATCATATACCACAGCATGCAAGAAGCATATGCTGGAGAGAGATACTCCTTCCCACTCAGTTGCCTGCTATGCTTGAATTTGCTGCAAGCTAGGTCATATCAGAAGAATATTGCCTGCCTTTAGCCCCAACCTATTTGCTGCTGACTGCACTACCCCCAGTCTGCCTTCATTCAGGAGTCTCCTTGATCCATTACAAGGTGTAGATATCTCCCACTTATCCCTTAGCCTGCACCATCCCTTTACTGAAAATGGAGTTATAGTCACAATATAAGGGCTGAACATCATGTCTATGAAAGAATAAATAATTTCAAATCTTTAGACAGATCTAAAGATGCTGAAACAATTCCTCTCTCCTCTATAAACTTTCTGTTTTGGTTTCAGGGTTGTGCACTCCCTGATGAGTGCTGAGGAACAGCACAAGAGCTGAGAGGATGTACCTTTCAAATCCCATTATAAGTGAAAAATTTCTGACAAATCAGAAATCCACATAATTATAATTTAAATATTTGATCACTGGCAGAAGAAAGCATGCATTCTGGCAAATATCAGTCTGTTGTATAAACAACCCCTTCAAGTTCATGCATCAAATCTCTCCCTGCTTTACTTCAGTAGAATGTTTACAAGTTCTATGGGGTCTCCCTGCACTAAGCTGGAGCCAGGCTGTCAAACCACAACAGTCAATGCATGTATTTTTCTCAATTAAAAGATCTCTAATTATCATTGTTATCATTGTACTTAATCTCTGCCTGCTCCATGAGGAGGAGATGGATTGCTCCACTTTCCCTGTGGGATAGCAATCCATTTTCTTTTTCTTCAGAGGTTCAACAGATAAACTCATTCAAATGATACGTGCTATCCCTTCCCCAGAGAAAGTCTATCACAACTTTATTATTTCTTTCCTGGTGAGCACATGGTTGTCCTACAGGTTATCCTCTCCTCATCTTATCCTTTTACAAGTATTTCACCATTTGTTTTGCCTCCATGCATTTACCTGTAGCTCTCTCCAAGGACAAAGGAATGGCAAAAGTTACTTGAGCATAAAGATAGTTAAGCTCTACATGCAAGGGCAAAAATGGAGATGGAAATGGGATCAGGGAAAGCACTGCTGCTCTACTTCCCTAATGAAGCAGAACTCTCACACCGAGCTGGGCTTACATGCTGTAATCAAGTACACTTCTCGCAATGCTGGGGTTATGGAGAGCCCTGCACAGAGCAAGGTAGTTATCAGCTGCAACATCTCAGGAGGGCCCTGTTTCTCCTCTACATATTGCTCAATTGTCAGCTTATAATCAGGAAGAAAATAAAGAAACCCTGATTTTAATTTTTTTAAGAGTTTCCAGAAGGAAAAATAGATGCTTAATGCACAAGAATCCCCACCATCACACACACACACACACACAAACACACAGAATAAATAAATAAACAAACAAACAAACAAACAGATAAATAAATAAAATCAAGGAAGGAAGGGATCAGAACAGGCAATTATGGTCAATTTTCTGGTCAGTTTCAAGAAAAAAATTTTCATATACATGAGCTAAGACACCCTGTCAATCCCATTTCTAAAGGACTGCATTGTGGAAATAACTCCATAAGTTATCAGTGTCTCCAAGTGTACTGAGAATGATTTTCCCAGAACTGAAATGCAGGAGCTGATAGACAGCCAAGGGAAGAAAGGAACTGATAAGGAGGGAAGAGAGTAAGCAAAAGCCATGGATGCCAAAGGCTTTGGAAATTCTGCCATTCACCTCATAAAGGTTTTACCTTGTTCTTTAGGAAACCTGTGTTTCCACTGACTATTTAATTGTTTCTTTCTTTCTTTGTACTAACTTAATGGAGAAGGACATCTACAAAACTCAGCAAAATCCTAATGAGCCACTTGTTCAGTTTAAGTTGAAGCTTGTGATGGAAGAAACAGATGGAACTGGTGCACCCTTCCTTCCATCAGAAAAGGAGATGGGATTTTCTGTCACCTGCACAAAAACCCTGACTTCCTTGCAGCGGCAAAACATTGACAGAAATATAAGAGTGTGGTTTTAGATAGTGTTGGTAATATAAAGTCATTTTACTCTATCCAAAAATGTGTAAAGTCCTCATGAAGAGAACTTCTGTGAAACTGCAGGATCTGGGACAAAGTAATGCTTTCACATTTGTGTGTATACAGCTTACAACAGTTATGGCACCACATGCCAGAATACCTAGCAAGGCAACACATATAAGCAAAATGAAATATCAATGAGATGCAGAAGTCAGAAAACTGCATGGAACAAATTGTTTAGAATAATGAGATACATACACTCCAGAAAGTTTAATGGAAAATAATCCTGAATCTAAGAGAATAAGCAGATGTAAAAGAAAGAAAATCTCTAGTCTAACTATTCTCAAGATATGATTTGTGGTCAAAGAAAATATTAGTTCAAATCACACTGATGTAAGAACCAGCATGTGATGTACACACAAATGCTCTTGATCTGACATGTCTCGAAAAGTAGACAGTGAAGGCATGCAAAATGAGAAAAAAAAAATAAGACCATCTGGGAGTATAGTGGAGTATTTCAGAAACACAAAATGGTTAAGGTTGGCAGGAACAATCTAGAGATCATCGACTCCAAGCCCTCCATTCAGAGCAGAGCCAACTACATCAGGTTGCTCTGGGCTGTGTCCAGCTGCATTTTTAATATCTCTGAGGATGGAAAACCAATAACCTTCTGGGGCAACTTGGTCCAGTGTTCAACTAGCCTCAAAGTAAAAAACTGTGAAATGCTTAAACAATTTGTGCCCATTGTCTCTTTTACATTCAATGGACACCACAAAGTAGTCACTCACAATTGCTCTTGTTGTATTAATACACATTGAGAAAGTCCCCATAAGCCTTCTCTTCTCATATGGAACATGTTTCAGTCTCTTAATCATTTTTATGGTCCTTCACTGGACTCAGCCTCGGATGCTCACATCTCTCTTGTACTGGGAAACCCATACACATACAAGCAAAATGAAATATCCAGTCCAGCTGGATCTCACAGTGACTGAGCAGAGGTAGTGGTGGAGCCAGTGTGAAAGAAATCATTAACGAAATGATTACAAAAATGTGATATTAGTGAAAAACTAAAAGAAAGCCTTAAATAAATAATAAATAAAAGAAAAAAAAAATTCCAAAGACACTGAATCTGGGTGGTGCATATAGGATTCCAACCAAACATTACTGGGACCAAGAGAAGAACTCACTATCTTTGTGCTCAGACTTCAGGAAATCAACAACAACAACAAAAAAGTGAAGGAATTGAAGGACTTCAGAACTCTGTGAATGAGGATGGCTCAAAAGACTGGAAAAGGAGCATGGAGTTACTACACAGTCAATATTTTCCTACTTAAAACCAAGTAAAACTTGTCAATGAGCAACTCTTTTAGGGTAAGTTGCAAGCCAGAATGTAAATATATATGCACACATAAGCAAAATAAATAAAAACTCAGAAAAATTTAAAGGAAGTAACTCACTGAACTAGCTTTTTGGTGACCTGGAAAGAATGTTCTCAAGAAAAAGATTTTCCTGATGAAAGCAAATTTCATTGTTTGTTCCTCTTTGGCAAGACAGGGTGGGCAAGAGAGATTTTTGTTCATCTGAACCATGATACACTTCACAATCAGGGAATTGCTCTCACAACCACAGCAATGCATCTCTCCAAATCCATTTCCTTCAGAGTATACACATAATGTTGTGACTTGAGAGTATAAAAAATGTCAGCCAAATATGCAGTCAGCTCCAAGTGGAAATTCAAATACTTCCATCAAAAGAGCAATTGCTAGTCATGGTCCAGATTATATGACATAAATTTTCATACCTGAAAACTATTCAAAAGTGGAAAGACAGTGAGGTCGTCTATATCAGGTTGCCCCTCTTAAGAGGGTAGTTGGAGTCCTGCTATTACAGCACAATTCCATATTACAATCATTACCTTTCAATACATGTATCTACAGTACCAAGCTTTGTCATTTGTTCTTAGGACATTCATGTGTTCCTGACCTCCCATTAACTTCCACAGTTACTCTTTTCTACAGCTATTTCTTAGAAACTTCCTTTCCATGGCAATTAAGGTAGCTCAATGTCAGCTCTGAAGTGGTATGACACAATGCTTTCTTCGGGAAATATATAAAAAGCTTTGAGAATCTGAACCAGTTGCCAGGAATTAAAAATTTGGTGATGAGTGGAGGAAATGAGCAGAGATTTGTGTACACAGGATGCTGGAGGCTCAAGGCAGGAATTGCACATGAAATAGCTTCACCGCATTTTGGTTGACAAGTCAAATATACTTCTAGATCAGAATCCTGCTGAAAGCTTAAGTCTCAGTGGGACAACGAACACAACAAAATATGAATAATGATGCCTCAATGTAACATTCATCAACAGCAACAGTGTCAGGCAGCCAACAGTGCTGAAGGCCCAAACATTTCAGAGGACTCAAATAAGTATCCTCAGAATGTAACCTATCTCATATAAGACCAGCAGCAAGCAGCAAGGCCATAGCATCCTATAATTTCTTTGAACATCTTGGAAGAAATTATTTTCCATGTCTATATATTGATCAGGAAAACTACTGACATTCTATTTTTATAGAAAATAATTTATGGCAAAAGTCCAACTATATGAAATAGAAATCTGGGTATCTGCCAAAGAAGCCATTATATCTAATTCAACAGTGCACATTAATGAGACATGCCAATAAGAAAATTTAGGCTTAAAGGCTTAAAGATTAGTAGGGAGAAAAACAAACCAAGAAGCTATGCCTGAGGATTTGAGTTGGTGGGAGTGGACTGAGAAGGAGATAGCAGCTGCCCAGAAGAGTGATAGAAGACAGCAAGAAGGTAGGAAGCAAGGAGATACATTGCTTGAGGGCTGTAAAAACTGGGGATAAAACAAGAGGAATGCAGAAAAGAGAAGAATGGAAATAAAAGTAGGGAAGAGGTGAGGACAGAGAAGGTCAAAGGGTGGGAGATGCACAAAGGAAGAGAAAAAGCAGTGGCAGTTGCTACACTCAACTATAAAAGGTAGGAAATCACTTGTATAAGTAACACCAAGAAGAATACAATATTGATTTTAAAATCTTAGAGATTAGAAAATAATTATTTTAGCCAAAATAAAACTCTCCTAAACTTTTCCTAACTCTTAAGATGAAACCAAAAAGGTAAGCACACCATTGATGAATGAAAAACTGCAATAGCAATGGTATTAAAAGTGAATATAAGTTCTGTAAAATGTAACAAGTTGCTATTAAGAGCTGCTATTGAATGTTTTTAAAATGAAAAATAAATGCATTTAAGATTTACTCTTTATGGACTACTAATTCCATCCAACCAGGGCTTCTAATAACTTATTTTATTTCTTTTTTCTATTTTTTTTAATGTATTTTTATTTCCTCATAACAACCAGGAAGATGCATTATTTCCATCATGCAGGTTATGATGTTGAAGCACATGGAACCAGAGCTTTGTGGGTTGAGAGAACTGGTGTTTTACTACAATAATAACACCATTTCTACATAACCAGCCACTGACCTTTGTTCTTCTTGTCAGCAAATAGACCATCTTTGTAACAGAAGTAAAGCTGAGGGATTTGAAAATGTCAAAATATCACTGCAACAAAGAGCCCTTGGCCCATATAAATATTTACATTTGAAATATCCATTTGCTGAACTGAATATTTCAGCTGTTGAGGGCAGCCTGAATCTCATTACATCAGCTCCGCAGGCCTATTGGTTCTCTTACTTTAAACATAGACAAGAACAGCACTTTTACTGTATGATAGACACGTTCCAAACACCCAGCACCCCTCACAGTTATAAAGTGTGTTGTATGCCAGCAGTGTCCTGTCTCTGCAATTCAGTTGTTACGATAGAATCCAGATTCCACAGCCGTGCAGCTTTTTAATACTGAATACAGATCCCTCATGAGACAGTTGTCTCAGTTTTTTGTTTTCGGTGTTTGTTTGTTGTTTTTATTATTAACAAGGATGTAAATAAATTCTCCTAAAACTAGCCTCAGCAGCACATTGCTTATAGTGGAAAATCCACTTTAATTCTGTCAACGGTTTATGGGCTGGTCCGGCCCAGTTCCGTGACCAGCAGGGTGGAGGAATCTGCGGATCCGCGCCTCTGGGAAAGGGGAAGCAGGGGACCCCAAAATACTTGAGAAACAACAGCACTGATCTGAGGTGGAACAAATGATTTTACTAAATATAGTATTAGTAAAATACAAAGAGAGAGAGAGAGAGAGAGAGAGAGTCTGTTTGAATTGTATAGACCTGACCACAATGCTGGGGTGAGAAGTGCAGTCCAGTTGAGTGACTGAAGTACAGACGGCGAGGTGCAGATGGCGAAGCGCAGGCGGCGAAGTGCAGGCGGTGAAGCGCAGATAGCGAAGCGCAGACAGCGAAGAGCAGGTGAAGAAGAAGGATCAGGTGACCTTGCTTGGAGTTATATCCCCTTGCTGACCGCAAAGCCTCCTGGGGAAATGTAGTTCTTCTCCGACGGACGAACATTCGGCAGATATCAAACCCCACCCCCAGTGCATTACATGATGTTATGGTGTGGAATACCGATGACCAAAAATCATAAAACCATGACAAATTCACTAATTATTCTCCTCTGGCGTGGCAATGAATCAAATACCATCCAGTCCTTTCAACTCAGGCAGATCAGCATATGCAGCCCTCTGTCTATATTCAGATAGTCCTTCTTCACTCATTCTTCTTCACAATCGATACAGAGAGGAGTCTTTGTGAATAGACCTTATCCTCCATCCTTCCAGAGACCCTTCTGCTCTTGTGCCCTCACCATGTCTTTGAAGTAAGATTAGAGAAAAGAGAGCAGAAGGAATATGAATGCATGCCATCTCCCTTTTGACCTTGTCTTGCAAAGGAAATCCATGCAAAAGGCATCCCTGCTCCTTAGTGAGAACTCAGTGTATGCATATTGTAGGGACAACTGCTCATTGTTACGCCTTGCATGGAAGCCTACAGCTCCATTTAATGTATTTTTCCAAAGAGAAAGAGTAGAGGCAATGAGCCACAGGTGAACAGTGGGAGCAAAGTGTCTCATCTTGACCCCCTGTACTCATTGCCACTCTTGACCCTTTACTGAAAGCAGTACTGTCCCATAAAAGAATAAAACAGAAGAACTCCATGAGGGAAATTAAGATGCATTTTTCTCCTTTTTGTATTTTTACTAGATAGTAAAAGATATAAACTGGAAAGATATAAACTGGCATTTTTAATGCATTACAGTATGGTTGCTCTAAAGTTTTTTCAACTAGGTGTAATATGTATTGAATATGCCTAACTATATGTATTTTTACTGTTCCATTCATTTGGAAGTGCTTTGCATAGGTTGCTCTGTTGCTTTGGTAGACCTCAAAATGCCAAATAAATAAAACACTGCTGTGGGCCCCTTTCTAGTATCTTCCTGTCTGTTTCCACACACATGCTAAATTTCTTCACTGTCCTGCCTTCACTCCATGAAAAGCTCTAAATCAGACAATACTGATTTGAGTAACTTGGTTCTTCAAAAGTTCTTCACTTTCACACTTTCACTTACTCTAACAGATCTTACTCAACTTCTCCTGAATATTTTCATAAAAGGTGGAGCTGGAAAATTTTTCCAGTCATAAAATTCATACTCCTGTTTTGTTTTATGTCATCTTACTTTCCAACACTTCTGTAAGAAATAAATTCTAGTTCCTGTAAATATTTTATGAACAAACAAACAGCTGTAAAATGAATCATGTGAGTCTATAAATGGCAAATTGGCAATTTATATAAAAGTTGGCCTAACTGGAGTATTTCCAACTTTTTCTAAAGTTCTGTATAACCAGCACTGTCACTAGATACATCTTAAAGGAACTCTGTGAAAACACAATGATCCTCAGAGTCTTGTTGCTGCACCAATGTGCCAGAACATGAGGTACACTAATGATGAAAGTAACATTCTGGCTCAGAGCAAACTACTATTAATGCTTTGCAAGTATGCTTTGCCTAGAATGTAATGGACTACATATAGTTGTTTGCAGTGTGTTTTAATTAGCACTATCTTCCTTTAAATGAACTGAATTTTTCTCTTTTTTATTCTCACTTTTTTTTCTAGCCACTGATCGAAAGGAAACAAACACTCAAATGGAAAATATGTGTTGGATATGATTAAGACTGAAGAGCAATCTGCATCTCTTGTCACCAGTAGACTATCTTTGTAATAAGGTTTATCACTGTTTCCAAGTAGTCTTCTATGAAGCCATTACTTTATTGTCTATATATAAAAATACATAGTGATATAATGGAAAATCCTTTGATATAAAAGTTCAAGAATACGGAGTTGCCTTTATTGGTGCAATTAAGTAGGTTTTATTACTCATACCAAGTGCATGGAGTGAGAGAGCTAAAGAAGAGCTGGTCATAGTAAAAGATGTACAGAGAACTGTTTGTAAGTGTTAGAAATCACTTTTAGCCAAAAAAAGGAGCAAACATCTAAATACACACAGACACAGATCAGCACCTGTGGGACTACTTATGTACTTCAGCACAAAGGTCAGTTTTGCAATTCAAAGTTTAACATTCATGCACCTACAAGCAACCATCTGAAAGGTGTGTTTCATGTCTGTAAAACGTAACTGCTGCTTAGAGTTTACACATTTGCAAAGTCTGAGTACAGAGGTCTGCGTACCCATTTACGTGCACTTTTACAATCCCATGTATGGAGGCCCAGCATAGATTAAGATGAAATTGAAAGCTCTGATGTGCATTGCAGTCACAACCATAGTTACATGATACAGAAGTCACAGCTTTTATAGCTCACTGACAGTAACTGCCTGGATCATGTTCTTCTTAACTCTTTTCTGTGAGGGCATATTTAGGACAAAATGAGCTTCTTGTCCTACTCCTTCAAATGCTTTCTCCATGTGGACTGAGACCTCCTTGCATTGTCAGATCAGAAGTCCTGACACCTCCTAGTTTCCAGGTAGGGAAACGCAACGTGTGCAATATTTTTCAGCCTTCATATCAGCCCACGGAAGGCAGTACTAGCAGCATCTCATAGCCTGGGCTTGCTTGTAAAGGAGGTAGTTATGGAGGAAATCAACCTATTAAGACTTGACCTGAGGGGAGTTTCCTGCACAATTCCCTTAGCAGAAAGCTAGAATCAAGACATCGCCTACCCTGCTCCTTCTCTCCAGCCAAAGCACTCACTGAAAGACACCTTCAAGCTAGATACAACAGAATATCCCCATGTATCATCTGGAACCTTCCCCTCACAAAGACTAACCCAACCTCACTCTGATTAGCTCGAGAGATCTGGTGTCACATGTGTACATGAAAAGCATCTAGACACTTATTAAATATGCATTCTCCTTCCTACTAACATCGTTCCATCAATATTTTAATGCCATGTTGCCTTTTAGATTTTGTTCCTTCTGTAACGTGAGGTCCCTTCTGGGGCAGACGGACACCACAGAGATGGTGGTGAGTTTCTGCTGCAAATGCTTACAGTTCTTTCATCAGGAAATATCGTGTCTGTTCCCTTCTATAAATAAAGCCAATGGGAATGCATACAAGATAGGGCTGAAGAAGTTCAAGCAGTGATCAGAATAATTGTTTATTACCCAAAAAGAGCTAGCCTGTGAAAAAGACCATTAAATTAAATTAAATCCAGTGAAAAAGAACTGACTATTTTGTTATGTATGAGGTGTAAATTCGGATTACTACATCTGGAGTGTAATTCACGTCTGTATGAAGTTTGTCTGCGGGGTTCGATTCCTGGTTTTACAATCTCTTTCTCCTTTTATTTGTTGTTTTTTTGGTTGTTTTTATTTTTTTTTTCCTTTCCACTGTTAATGGACTTATCATTGCCAAGTTTCAGACATTTTCTTGAAAAACAATAGCTTTCACTCATTGTGCTGAACAGCCCACTTTGTTGTCCTTGCCTCAATCCACAGTGATTTCAGTTATTGCACTTGATAAGCATCATTAAGGTTTCCATGTTGTTAGTCACTTTCCTGACTAACTTTTTACTTTAACTTTCCTGACTTCATCTTTTTCCTGCCCAAGAAGCAGCTTTTCCTGGAAACATTCAAAAAGAATAAATCCTGGTCACAGCCAGTACTTCAAGGTAATGGCATCTAAGATCCAAATTCCACACTTCCATTTTTTTTTAGTTGGTAACTGCAATTATTGACATGAAAGGCCAGATTAAGCCACTTGTGTTCACACTTAGCCATTCCACGCAAGGCTGCAGAACTAGTTAGAAAAACATTGTGTAGGGTAATTTTGGATAGCACAGTGCAGGAGTTTGTAGCAGGACTGAATGCAATAACAGGACATTCGATTGGCATAAACCTGCTTATTTCAGCAGGCTACTTTACAACAACCTAAAAAATCAGCAAAGGAATTACAGCTCTCTGATGGTTTAAAGCTGTTTGAGATACAGATGTGCAGCCACCACACAGGGAAGGAGACCTTTCTGTTCACAGCATGAGTTCTCTCTTTCCCACTGCTGCCAAGAAGGTCTATGGCATCTCTTTGCCACGAAAGATAAAGTGTCGAGAGGGCAGAGGTGGCTCATGTGGGTGTGATGGCACCCACACTCCCATGGAGCATGCACAGGAATCCACATCTATTGCTTCAACTCAGCCTCTAGACTCCATCCTTGAACCTGAAGATTTGCCAACTCAGCTCAAACCTAAACTGCTTAGAGCACCCAAGCCAGGATATTTCCCCTATGTGGGAAAGTACCAAGTAAAAGGTGAGCCAGGTCCTCCAGGAAAAAAGCCTGGGGTCATGGGAAGAAAAAGATGCAGGTTTAAAACACTTCAACAAACAAAATCTACTCAAAATGTGCTACAAGCTTTTAACGTCAAAACAGGAAAGGGAGGTCTTAGATTAATTTCTACTGTTTCATCTCAAAGGTTCACACATGGTAAACTGGACCCAGCATAACAAATGCTAAGGATTCAAAGTCAAGTAAATTTGCAATCCCAATCTGAACAAATTTTCCCAGCAGAAAAGGACCAGAATTTTAGCTAGCAGTTTTTGATGATACAGGCAGAACAATGCAATTTGAAAATACAAATTCTAGGCAACTGAGGATACTTCTTACCTCATATATTTTTGTAAGAATTTACATGTTTCAGAAGTGTCTTACAGAAATAGCAAGTATATGGATAGAACTTTCATCTTTGTTACAAAGCTGAGCAAATAGATCATTTTTAGTTAGTAGCTTGACAATGAGATACAATTTTTTTTAATGGTTTATATCCCAGACAACAGCGGGATGCAAGCACTGCATGACCGCACACCATAAAACGATGTAATACATCCTACTATCCTCTATTCTTAATATTCAAAAAAAAAAGGTTTCCTGTTGCTGTAATGTTTTGTGCTCAGTTTTGTGAGGAAGTGGCATTTGAGGAAGAATCAAGGAAAATCTGTGCAATGATTTTTGAATTGGGCAAGACTGTGAAATAAAGAAAAATCACAGAGTTTCCAGGGTGAAAGAGTAACACCATATCACTCTCCTCTGAAGCACAGACTCCTTCAAAAATGACATAGCTGTGAAACTGAAAGCTCAGCACAGAAACAGTTCCTGGACACCTCCTGCATGTACTTATATATAGCACACGTGCAGCTAGGGACATACTTATGGGTAGGGATGCATATGCAGCATAGTCACCATCAGCTGAGCCAGCAATTTCAGAGAAGATGAAATACTTCTCCAGAAGAGTACTGTTTTAACAGGAAGGCATAGGCCTTCTGATTGTCTTTTTGCAGCAGTCTGCAAAAACAGAAACTCATCAGAAGAGGGATGCATTCTGCATTTCATCAGAAAGAGGAGAATGATTGATATGGTGCTGAAGAGATCCTACAGGCTGGGAAATATTCTTCCAGCTCATCACTGGTTAAGGCTATTTTTGATAGAAGTGTAAATCATCATGTTTTTGCTGGGAGGAGAGAAGAGAGAATTTACACTCACATTTCTCCTTGAGAATCTGCCAGTGCATTTGCTATTAGGAAATGACTAAAATAAGCCTCTGCACATATGTCCTTAAAAACACTTTGACTGCATTCCCCTGTAATTATTAAGCTTCTTCAGAGTCTGTAAGCCAGTGAGAAAGGGATTAGAGGGGTTACTTTGTGCCTCTGTGCCCATAAAAATCCTTTGGCTACTGCACACTGCTCAGAGTGTCCTGAAAGCTTTCACATAATCCCTGCCTCCCAGCCACTGCCACTACCGCATTCCCTTTATTTAGACACATTCAAATTTCATGCTGTAATCCAAAAGCACTCCAATGCGGAAACAAGATCCACGTTATAAATCACATTTAAAAACTAACCTGACAGTTAGATCAGAGCAGCACAGCAACTACATGATAAAGCCACCCCCAGATTTACAGTGAAAGGAAGACCAGGAGATGTGAACTGTCATTTGCTGGCATCCCCTATTCCCTTGTCACTGAGGACAGGGATCATTTTTATACCTGTGTGTGTAGGAGAGGTCACAACAGGACACCAGTCTTAACTGGAGTTGCATATGAGTAAGAATACAGGACAGCAAAACCAAAGATCTGTTCCCCGTAACCATTTGGGGGATTTTAATGTCAAAAAATAACTTGTACTGATCAGTGCCGTTGCTGAAAAATAAGTCATTATATCATAAGCAGCAGCAGCACAGGACTGCAAGCTATCTTCTGGGTCACAGAGTCTGTTTCTAGTGCATGCACAATATTATATAACTCCTTCCACTAACTCATCTTTAAGAACCCTAATTTTTTTAAAGGCAACTTTTCTCTGACACAAATTCAGAGGAACTCTGCTGTGGAAAAGCCAGAAGAAAGTACTGCCATTAAACACAACAACAGCTGTTAAAGGCCTCCAGATCACGATGCTAAAGCAGAGAAACAACTGTCAAATGTGCATTGACACAACGTCTGCAATATAGAATTAAAAAAAAAAAAAAAAAAAAAAAAAACTCATTTGTGGCAACAACCAGTCAGAAATTCTTCCTGGGATAAACAGGAACCTGGCTCTGCTGGGCTGAAGTCAGCTTTGAGGGCAAAACCAGGGCTGGAGCAGCCAGAGAGGAAGCTGCTTGTCAAGCTCTGCCATCTCTGTGTGAGGGGAAACTTGGCATCTCCCAGCTTGGCAGCAAGTGCTGGAAGAAGGGTGGTGGGAGCACAGGCAGCCTGGTGACCCAGTCAGTGTCCAGTCTGCTCCTTCCTGCCTCCTCATACCTGTTCTGTACCTTGGCACATCATATCAGCCTATCTTGGTCACCATCTGTGAACTGGAGATAATAACACCTCTTGTCTGCATGTCTATTTAGCCTGTAAATGCCTCAAAGAATGCCTCTTATTTTGTTTACCAACAGCGTGTAGCACATGGGCCTCAGTTTCATACACAGCTCCTGACCACTAGTAATCATTATATTAATAGTGACACTAAACATAGCAATTAACCAATATGAATCTAACAACAACAGTGAAGCTATTTTTTTATTATCATCAGAATTGTTCTCTAAAGCACAGGAGGCCACAAGAGAACAACTCTGCCTTCTGTAAAGTGGCTGCTGGCAATCCCTGGCTGCGTGTGGAATGCCCCTGGAAGTCAATACAGAGATGTGTGTAAGCAATTAGCATGTGGGCATTTGGACACTGACCACATCTGAATATTCAGAACTGCTGTCTTCTGTGCACAACCTTTTTTTTCAGGTTGGCTGGGGGATTTCATACAAACCTCCGCAAGGAAAGAACTCTGAATTGCTATTTTACGATGAATTCGTAGGACAAATAACCAGAGTATGCATTAAAAACAGAACAGGGCATATCTTTTCCTAATTAATTCAGTTGCCTCTTTCACTCTAACAGCAAATGCCCAGGAATACTAGCTCTTACTCATTCCAAATAAAGGATTTAATAGATCCATGGTACTGAGCAGAAGTTAAAACAGTAGTTACGAACTACAGTCTGATACTAAACCCTCTGGGGTTTGAACAAACTTTGCTGACACTGCTTGGCTAATTTTAAAAAATTACTACAATTAATTTTTTAAAGAAATGAGCTCCCAGATTGACATATTTCAAACATAAAACCTTAATATTCCTTTCTAGAGAACTATGTGCTATTGTTCGTGGGGAAAGAGGAGGTAGTTCTGAGCTAATTTTTAAATCCAAGGGAATATCACTAGGCAGCCAGCTGCTGGGGCTTTTTGCTTGATCCCTTGCAAATTCTCTTCAGCTATTCATGGCCAAAATGTGTCATGTGCCAGTCTGAAATCATGTTAGAGGAACTGGTGGAAGGAGTCTCCTTTTCACACCCCTGGCAGGCTTATGTCAGAAGACTGTCAGGGATAACCATCGCTATTTATAGGTAATCCTCCTTTTGAAAGGTCACCGTTGTATGTTAATTTCGACCACTGTCTATCCAAAAATCACTTTCTTGGAGTTCATTTTTAATGAGCATTTTAAAAGCAGATAAAAGTAAAGTAAAGCAGAAGAGTGTCTGTTTTATAGCTGACAGCCAAAGAAATTCATAGCACTCACATTATCTACTGTGGTTTTCGTTGCAACAAAGGCACTTTTTTTTCCAGATCACCTCGCTATCTTTGTCCAGGAGCAGGCACTTACTTTACATGTTGTACGTTCTTGATAATAGGACATTTGTGCACTGAATCACTTCCGTTATCATTAGTATTCATGTACAAGCACAGAGCGCTTTATCAGCGAAAACTGTAGGTTGCAGTGAGCTGGAGAGCAGTGGCATCTGCTCAGCATTTCTTAGCACTTCTGGTTATGACAAAGGGAATTAAACAGCTTCCACATTATGAGACTGAGCTTTTCTTCTACGCTTTTGAGTGGTCACTCTGAGCTGAAAGCTTGCTGCCTTTCCCACTTCCTGTTCTACTACATGGTGGAGGAAGCAAGTAAAGTAATGATAAGCCTGAGCATTGAGCTCTAAAATAACAGAAGCACTGAATGGAAGAAAGAGCAAAGTGTATTTTTATGAAAACTGGTGCAGAGTAAAACACCTGTGCAGCAATGCTTTCTGTATTGTGACATCATCAAAGTTCAGTTAACAAAACCTAGATGACCCCCCAAAAGACAAGAGGTAAAGCATGGCGCAGAAATGAAGGAATATGTGAAAGGAGTGGAGACAAAACAGGGCGAGGCTTTGTGAAAGAAGGAGGACAATGTCACCTGACGAGAAATGGGCAAGCTCAGAGATAACGTCCAATAATTCTTCCAAATAAACTCTTTCAAGATGCTATCCTTATAAGACAGAGGTGAAGGTAATGTGTGAAGTTTTCTCATCACATTTCTAAGAGTGGGTAGACAGGGATGTGGGTTGGCTTTCCTCAGGATTGACAGTGCTGCCTATTGCTGAGCTTTATCATCACGTCAAGCAAAATGAAGCATGCTACTGCAAGGATGGCTAAATAGCTTCAAGCTATGCAGGGCTGTGCCAGAAGTAGCTCTCAGCACCATTA
This sequence comes from Centrocercus urophasianus, assembly GCF_019232065.1. Taxonomy (NCBI): domain Eukaryota; kingdom Metazoa; phylum Chordata; class Aves; order Galliformes; family Phasianidae; genus Centrocercus; species Centrocercus urophasianus. The sequence continues at coordinate 41,504,392 of NW_024884697.1, read as the reverse complement.
TTGATTGTGATTTTTGTCAGCTTCCATTAAGCAAACTTGTATTTCCAAAATTTCTTTAAGAATCTCCATACTTAAAGCCCATTTTATTCCAATAGGTATAAGGGTTTAAGTCCTTTAAGCTACTTGAAAATCTCAGTCACATTTGTGGTTTAAAGTACCCTTCTAGATAGTGTGGATGGAATCTAAGTTCAGATAGGATTCACTTCATCTAACTGCAGCCCTGAAAAATTTAAGCATCTAGTCCAAGATTGTCATCTGGGTTACTTGAACAGACAGTGCAGAGAAAATTGCCCCTCTGGAGGGTTCAGCCCATCTATTCTACAAATTTAATTTTTAATGATATGAATCATGCTTTGGAATTGCCTGTATCTCTCAGCTGACTACAGAGGGAACACATAAGGCCACTTGAGAATAAACGTTTGTTTCTTAGATGGCTGATGTCCCACCTCCTGTGGCCTCTCACATCAGAGTTGCTTTCATTTTGGATCCAAGAAGAGTTGGGAGAAGAACGCCACATATCCAGTGTTTCACATGGCTGAAAGATAAGGACAGGTGAGAAGGGAGGAAACAAATGCTGCTACCTGCAAACTGCCTGCAAGAGACAGAGGTCAGCAGGGAGACGGTCTTCTGTACTTGCACTTTACCAAGTGGAGGAAGAAGAGAACAAGCTAGAAATCTCCAAACAGAGCATGAATCTAGTTTCCATCTCATAATTGAATTAGCCTTGCTTTTAGGTCACTCATTATTGTGAGAACCATTCTTCAAGGTTAAGGGAAGAGTACAGTTGCAGAGTGTGTCAGAAAATATTATCACCCAGTTGGAGCCCATGTGATTATCAACAAGGCCTTGCTCTTCAATTTGCCAGAGTAAAGCATGTGGAGGCTTCAGTAAGATGCTTTAACTAGTAAAAGACAGTTAAAAGTGGCATCCAATGCAATTCTTGTGGGCATAGTGAAGCTTCTCCTTTCACCTTCTGTCTCTCAATCTAGAAGGTTTTGATTTTGTGTTTTTTTGTTGTCGATGGTGGTAGTTGTGTTTTTTTTTTTTTTATGTACTTTCAACTACCGTGTCTTTATCTTTCCTTTTGTAATCAGGAGCCTGAAGGGAGATTTTCTAGAGAATAACCATCTAGTCCTTCCGGATAGTATAATGTGACTAGCCAGAAACCTACACAACTGGTTTCCCTTACTTTTAATGAGTCAGCAGAAGTTGTCTTCTTTTACTGCAGTAATAGAGTGGCATTATAAATCTGATACCTTAGACTCCCAGAAAATTATTAATATATACTCTACTATTTTTGTATCTTCTTCCGCCCAATGGGATAGGAAAACCCTTTCTTTTAATCTTGCTTCCAGTATTTTAGGAGCAATCTCACTTAGAATGAACTCTGTAGTTTTTTAGTTTGTCTTCATCTCATGAAAGAAAACTGAGTCAGAGACCTGCAGATTGTGGTTTGAGCTGCTAAGCATCTGACAGGGAGTTCTTCTCATGAAGAATACATTTTTGGCTTCCTGGTATGTTACAGTAAAACCTGCTTTCAACATGAAGCATATTTTCTCCTTTATTCTAGCAAACGGAGATCAGTATTTAACTGAGAATATTGTTCTCTTTTCAACACATAACTATACTAAATGGCCCAGAAATCTACATACATTTTTTCATGCATACCCCTCAGCAGACAAACAAAGCATCTGTCACTTTTTTGTTACTGTCAGTTTAAGCCAGAATCACCAACGCGCTTTAGGCTTCGGGATACATAATACCCAAATACATTGATGGCCATCTAATTGAGAATGTACCTGTAAAAACCTGCTGGGTTTTTTTTGTGTATGTGTATGGGGGGGAATGGGAGAGGTTTGTTTATTCTGTAATTATTTTAAGCCCTTGAATTTACCTACATTGAAATTTTGTGCAATCTCAGAGGAATCATGGGGTGCCCCCCCATGCTTCCCCATGCTCAGGTTTCAAGTAAGTGCATCAGTTACAGTCTCAAAGAGTTTTGTTTTTTAACACATTCTTCAGAGTGAAGCTTTGGTTCAGTCTTTCCTATTTAACAAAACATCTGTATTTCCCCAGTTCTTTGTCCTTTTCAGCCCCTGTCCCTCAGGTATGTGGTATCATGTGACTTCACGTGAGAGGAGACATAAGGCATGATTTTAGATTCATTATATTTGTGTTATTATGCTATGATTATGCCACAATACAAAGTTGGCTTTGACTATCAAAATTAGCAGCAAGTGAATAACTGCTATTGGCAGGCTGCTCTTACAGAAACTGGAAATCATTCTTGTTCTAACATGAGAAAGATTTTTGTTTAAGGAAAGAATTATACTACTAAAACTCCAAACTACTTAAACATCATGAAACAGTCTTTAATCATTCACTATGCTGTCCAGTGCTGGGGAAAAAAAAAAAAAAAAAAAAGGCAAAAGAAAAAAAAAAAAAAAAAAAAACAAAAAAAAAAAAAAGGAAAAGAAAAAAAAAAAAGAAAAAGAAAGGAAAAAGGAAAAGAAAAAAAGAAAAAGGCTAAGAGGG
>NW_024884697.1:41435269-41501004 GCF_019232065.1 Centrocercus urophasianus | reverse complement strand
TTTTTTTTTGTTTTCTTTTGCTTTTTTTTTTAAACAGGCAATAGATCTTAATAGAGCTTTATAGATCTTTACAGATCTCTATTCTCTATAATAGATCTTCATATTTTTAACTCTCTACAGCTCTTCTTGGAGTGCTTTTAGAAAAAATGTTGGAACATGGGGAATGATTCACAGCTATCTGTTGTTTCCTTTAATTCACAACCACATGCCCATGCAAGGCTGAACATTGTCCAGACTTCCTCCAATCTCAATGGCAACACGCATCACAGAGCAAAATGTTGATATCCTGCTTCTCTACAAACAACACTCTTCAGCTTCTTATAGAACACTATGAAACAGAAAGAAGAGAAAGATTTACTTTCATGTGGGCAAGAGGTACAGACTTGCAGAAGCTGACTGCTACACTGGCCTTAACATTTTACACAACTGCTATAATGTACTCTTCCCAGTAGACTTGATTTTAACACCCTGTATGACTTTTTCCCCATGTTCCCTGCATACTATTAAGCAGCTTTGTGATAAAGTTGCTACAAAACAGTGGCTGCATTCTGCCTCCACATGTCATGGTTGCCAGACGGCAGCTAAATGTGAAGTTTTTGTGTCATTCATAGCTTACAAGTTTGGAAAAAAACACTGAGTTTACACTGATATTATTAAGACTGACAGATCACATTGTTAACCATCACAGAGGATGCTACTCCTGCTCCTTTGTGCAGGCAAGGCACTGACAACTGCCTTAAGAACATCCTTATAAAACGTCTTTCCTGAGTTTTCCTGTAGGCTCCCTTTAGTTACTGGAAGACCACTATTAGATTCCCCCAGGAGCCTTCTCTTCTGCAGGCTGAAAAGTCTCAACTCTTTCAGCCTGCCCTCATAGGCTAGGTGCTCCAGACCCCTGATCATCTTCGTGGCCCTCCTCTGGACTTGCTTCAACAGATCAGTGTCCTTCTTGTGGTGGGGACTCCAGAACTGAATGCAGTACTCCAGGTGGTGTCTCACAAAAGCAGAGTAGAGGGGCAGAATCACCTCCCTTGACCTGCTGGTCATGTTTCTCTTGATGCAACCCAGGAAAAGGTTGACCTTCTGGGTTGCAAGAACACACACCGTAAGCTCATCTCAAGATTTTCATCAACCAACACCTCCAAATCTTCTCAGGGCTGCTCTCAAGCCATTCTCCTCCCAACCTGTATCTGTGCTTGAGATTGTCCTGACCCAGATGCAGGACCTGGCACTTGGCCTTGTTTAACTTCATGAGATTGGCATGGGCCCACCTCTCAAGCCTGTCCAAATACCTCTGGATAACATCCCTTCCCTCTAGAATGTCAACTGCAGCATGATGTTGTCTGTAAACTTGCAGAGAGTGCACTTGATCTCACTGTCCATGTCACCTACAAAGATGTTACATAGCACTGATCTCAGCAATGATCTCTGAGGAATCCTACTTATTACCAGTTTCCACTGGAATATTGAGCCACTGAGCACAAATCTCTGAGTGCTACAATCCAGCCAATTCCTTACCCAGTGAGTGATTCATCCATCAAATCCATCTTTCTCCAATTTGCCAAATAGGATGTAGTGCAGAACAGTGCCGAATGTTTTGCACAAGTTCAGGTAGATGATGTCATTAACTCTTTATCCATTGCTGCTGTAACTCCATCATAAAATGCCACCAATTTTGTCAAGCATGATTTGCTCTTGGTGAAGCCATGTTGGTTACTACCAATCACCTCATCTTTTTCTTTCCATGTGCGTTAGTAGGGCCCTCAGGAGGACCTGCTCCCTGATCCTGCCACGCACAGAGGTGAGATTGAGTGGCCTGTAGTTCCATGGATCTTCTTTTTTGTATGCTTGAAAATGGGGGCTGTGTTTTCCCATTTCCAGTCAGCGGGAATTTCATCAGACTGCCATGGTCTTTCAAATATGATGAATAGAGGCTTCTCAACTTCATCCACTGGTTCCTTCAGAACCTGTGGATAGATCTCTTTGAGTCCCATGGAATTCTACACCTTCAGATTCTTTAGATGGTCTCAAACCTGATTTTCACTTACAGTGGGCAAATATTCCTTCTCCATGTTCTTACCTTTGCTTTCTGCAACTCGGGCAGTTGTGGCTAGAGCCCTTGCTGGTGAGAACTGAGATAAAGGAGTTATTTGAAGCACTCAACTTTCTCAGTATTCCTGGTGACCAGGTCTCCATTTTCCTTCTGGAGAGGACCTACATCTTCCCTAGCCTTCCTTTCATCGCTAATATATCTGTAGAACTTCCCCTTGTCCCACCTTCATGTGGAACTTCCCCTTGTCCCCCCTTTATGTCCCTGGGTAGATTTAATGCTATCTGGAACATAAGTATAACCATGGAAAACTTTCATCACACACCACAATAACTGCTACTAGCCTTGGACATATAGCATTCAGACTGATTAAATGATACTAAAAACCTTGTCCTGAAGTCATTGTCATTCTTCCCCAAGAAGAGATATGAAGGAATAAATGCATCTACATTCCATGGAAATTTAAGTTCTAATTGGAAATAGAAATGAGTAGCCCATTGATTTTCAATGATATTTAGGCACACAAGTTGTTGACAGCATGTCTATACTGTCAGGCAAAGACCACTGCGATCCCTGGAGTAGCTCTGCACAGATTGCTACATCTTCACAGAACAGCACATAGCTACGTGAGGACACTGGCTTAGGTCCCAAATCCCAGACGTAGGGTGTCCCTGAACAGGATGCCATGGCAAGGAATAAGCATATGCCAGCTCCCTTTAAAAATAGGTTCTATCACTTCTGAGTGTCTGAGGCAGTCTTAAAAATGATGCCTCATGTCTTCATGCAGCAATGAAAATGCACATGAAAATGAAATTTTGCTTCTTGCCATGGATATCTAAATGGTCTTAGGATTCTTTTTTTTTAAAGTTTATTATATGAGTCATATTGAATGAAAGAATTAGAAGCTTTCTCAACATTTATGATCTATTGTTGCTGTCCAAGTGGAAACAAACTCACTCATTTCCTGATTCCAACAGTGATAAAACAATCTAAGTGCTTAATTGCTACTGTAGAAGCTCTGATCACCATAACTGCACACAGTGTCCTCATTTAAACAGTTCACATTTTGTTAGCAGTAGAGAAGTACTTGAGACCCTACCAGTAGACCTTATTTTTTGTTCAGGATAGATAGTGTTAGTTCGGACATCACAGTTAAGACAAGACAAGTTAAGGTAAGACAATCTTTAAAATAATAAATTGTATGCACAGTACAGGTGTAATAATTCTGTAACTTAACAAGCGAAGAGCTTTAAGTAAACAAGTTGTCTTATTCTAAGAATTTGTCTTAGTTCAGCCCATGTATCTGAGCAATACACAATGTATAGTATTACAAATACAGTCTCTGGAAGTCTAGTTGAAATTTTGTATGTAGTTTCAATCACAGCAGTAGCAAGAGACAAGATAGAACAATAGAACAATACTCAATCAGTACAAATTTAAAAAAAAAACAAAAAACATTATGTGCAAGAAAGAGTCCGTAAAATATAAGCCAGCAAGGTGGTAGCCACGCTGTCACTTAGCCTTTACCTAACAAACCCAATGCCTGTAACACAGGAGTAGCCATGCTGCACTCATTGCTGTGGTACACTAGATCTGTTTCTTTTTATTCCATCTGTATTCAGCACTGAATTTTCCCAGCACTGGCTTGTAGCAGTTTGCTCAGGTGCCTACACTGTGTTCTGCCAGCTCTGAAAACCTACACCAAGAAAAAAAAATGTTGTAGACATATGACACAAGCGTGAAAGATTCGTGAGCCTCTTTTTCTTTCTAACTTGTTACCTAATTTTACAAATGTGTAGGCTGTTTACAAGCTTTGAATCAGACTTGTCACAAAAGAAAGATGTCACAGACTTGGTTCTGGAGCCAAAATGCTTTTCTCAGTTTTTCCTTATTGGCACTTCAATGGCTCATAGTAGTTAACATTTGACCAACCTTCCAATAGCAGAGCTGACTAAAGGGATATCAAGGTCTAAAATACTACATCTCCTCATTCTTTACTGACATGTAAAGACAGCAATAAATGCCAGCAGATTTATCAGAATGCATCTGAAGAAAGAAAAAACCCAGTTGAGAATTTAATGTTTGCACAAAATTTCACTGTTCTATTTAATCTTAGAAGCCAAAGGATGGTAATCTAGAGCCAATGGAAGTGACTGTAACTGCTGTATGTACTTAGTCCCATGGACAACATCATGGTGACTGAAATGTTTAAAGTTTTGCTTTTGCAAAGCATTTCATATTTCCCACAGGTTCCATCATTTCCACACGGCCTTTCAGGTAGTCAGTGATTTTCAGGATCAGGTCCTCACTCTCTGCACTGTAATAAATCCTCTGTTACAATATTTTGTTAAATCCCTAATAAATAAGCTGAAAGATGATCTGCTTCCTCTGTGAAGTACTTGATGTATTCAATGCACTGCATTCATACGAATGCATTTCTCCATGTTTACGGAGGTAGAAGAATTCATGTGATGCTTACACAGAAGTCATTTGAAGCCTCCTTGTAGACCTCAATGATCCTAGTGGATCCCTTCCAACTCAGGATATTCTGTGGTTCTATGACCTGCAAAAAATGATGTGATTCAACTTAAAATCTTAAACATGGCCTAGGAAAGATCAAGGGAGGTTTTGTTAAATTTGTGAACCCAAGGTTACGTTTTTTATATGCATGACTCTAGCAACGACATGATGTCTGCAGTGGCACTGCCTTTAATCTTTTCCTGAAGTAGGAGTGTAGGCTTCTTGCCTCTGTCACAGTTTATTTCTTGTTAACCTTACAAAACACTGGAAAAAAAAAAAAAAAAAAAAAAAAAAAAAGGATTGTTCTTGGCAGCTGCTGACTTCCAGTTGCCAGTAACCTTTCATGACTAATATCTTTGCACTAACTTACAAATCTATTAAATCTGGCCCAGTAAAATAGAGATGCAACATTAGAAATAATACTTGGGACATTCTAAGTGTGTAAGATAGGGAATCACATTTATTAGGGCTAGTACTGATCTCACTGGACTAAGAGAAAGAGACTTTACCTTTTCTGTGACCCCTCTCTCCTCAGTAAAGTGAGGCAGTTTGAGCATGACACTGCCAAAATAACTTAGACACATGGCTTAAAGCTATACAAATGGCCAAAAAGACTTGCCTTTTCCTTTTTTTGTTTGAGAGGGAGACCATCTTCTCCCTTTTTGGCAGTACACTGAACTGTGTACAGGGTGAAGTCAGTTAAAATCACTTTTGTCTTTAGTGAAAAAAATGCCTGAGTTCAGCAAATTCAAGAGATATACAGATCTATACCAGATCTGATTTTATCCCAGAAGGCTGGTAATAAATATCTATGTATTTTACAAAATTGGTTTCTTTAGGGGGGCCAGGAAGGTCAATAAAGAGAGTGGCTCTACAAAAAGCCAAGATCTTAATCACATTTTAAACTTGTACATGTAATTCAAAAATGTAAATGGCTTGACACTCCCAAATACAGTAATATCCTGTTTGGCTGAAGGGTGGATCGTGCGTAACACATTATAGCACACATTCAGTACTTTATACAAGCAAATTACTGGAAGACACATATTGCATGTCAATTTGCTGACATAAGGGTAACTTTTCTGACTGTCATAGCTTTGGTAGCTTGATTTATCTGTCTTTAGGGAAAGCTCTGTGACAGGATTCGAAAACTCAGTGATCTTAGTGGATGTCTGTGGCACATTCTGCAACAGAAAGAACAGGTGGTTTTATGGAGGGTCAAAACTGCACAGCACAACAAATATTTGGTGATCATTTCTGTGGCAGCAGAAATCTGCTACATAACCCCTTATAGGCTGTCTGTGGAGTTACAATCTGCACAAAAAGAAATAAAAAGAAGAGAGATCAAGTGAATGTCCTTTTAAATTGTGCGTCTTCAGTCAGCATATCATTTCTTATTCACCAATATGGAAACTACTAGGCCAGAGCCTAGAGCTATGTTTGCAAACCAGGGGAGTCATCTCTGTGAAGTCCCAGCAGTGTGGCTGCTTTAGGAGCACGCTGACAAGCATGAGGGGTCACTAAGAACTCCTGGGGGCCTGAAACCTGTGCTCTTCTGGGTTGCACATCTGGACCAGGCAGGTCTACAAGTTCTGCAGTGCTGTCCAGAGAAGCTTACAGTGGGTCCTTTCTTAGCCTGAAACACTGAAGGAGCAACCCAGCAGGAGGAAACCTACCAAGAGTCTCCTCTTGACTTCAACTGTGCTTCTTTCCTGCTGAATTTGAAGATAGGGCAGATGGTGGCTGAACCTGTTGAACTCTAGTGGAAAGCAGAAAAGGACATCAGTGCTATTCACACACACACACACACACACACACACACATATATAACCTGATGTTATAGTTTGAGTAAGAATGACAACTAGGCTGCAAAAATAAGCAAATAAAATACAAAACTCTTCACTGAAGCTCTGATACTGTCAGTCTGGTAACCAGGAAATTACAGGTCAACAGAAACTTTGAAGTCTAAGTCTTTGCTTCCTAAGACGTGATCACAGAACAATGAGCTTTATTTTTATAGGAACCACATAATAATAAATAATTGATAATAAATAACCTCATGTCACATTGCACTTTTTAGGAAAGCACAGTCTTGGAAACAAAGAGTGCTCTGACCATGCTCAGAGTTTACTTACTCCGACATTTTTTAAGCAATGGTCCTACACTGAATCTAATGCACAGATAACTCCAAGCCATTCAGTATTGTTCAAAAGACAATTGCTGGCTGAGAAGAAAACCTACCAGAGAGTTCAAGAGTTAGAAAGAAAGTAGAACTGATTTCCATCACCAAAACCACCTCTATAGTCTCACTGTATCTTGATATAATCTTAGTAGACATGTGAGAAGGAATCTGCTCTTCCATGGTAGAGGGAATAAGTAGGTTTATCTTAACAGGGAGGAGGATTATCAGATTCTCCTCATATTTTGGGAGGCCATTGGGTGGCAGAAATTTTATTGAATGAAATATAGAACAAGTAAAAATTTCTTCATGAGTTTGAATTTTATCTGAGTTCTGACGAGCTGCACATTCTGACTGCTCAGAGTTATGTAGACACAGTTTATTTTTCCTTTTGTTGCCTTCTGTTGTGCTCTCTACAAATGCTTAGCAATTCTTCATACATCTTCCCAAGAATCAGCAATCCTTCTAAACTCCTGTCAGTACCTTTTGAAAATTTTTCTCCAACACAATTCCCTTCATTTAATCCTACCTAAGGACAAGAGGGCCATCACCCTCTATCATTTCTGGAGAAGCAGTAAAGCTGTTCAACTCAGTCTTACCAAACAATGTCATTATTTCCCATTAGAGAAAAATCATCTATGTGAGAAAAAGTCCTCCCCAGAGTTAATTAAGCAAATTTGGAAAAGTATTATTATTGGTCAAAGAAGGGCTTCCCTTTCTGAAGAGGCCTTTGAGAAAAGCAGCTGCATAACACTATTGCACCCAATATACTTCTACTACCCTAGAACTTGTGGAATGCTGGCCACAGAGCAGCTTTTCATATCTCTTACCTGAGTCAGCTTCTTGAGCTGAAACCCTTGAGGACATGTGCCACAAGGTCACAAGTATCCAATCTACGTCAGCAGACGTCTATAAATTTTATTCATCTAGTAAATCCTTACTGAATAAATCAATGAGTTCCACAGGTTTCTAAACAGCTTTCAAACTTGCTTACCCTCTCATTAAATGTAAGATAATGTATCTCACTGCCTAAAGGTTTTATTGTCAAGACATAAAACTTTTTTCCAAATTACTGTCTTTTATTTTCTAGGTTATAAAGTGTTCAAATAAGCAAATCTGATTTGATTTTACCTTATTCTATTGCTCCATGACTAATTTACTTTTATTGCTTCATAAATGAACTACATGGACATTTCACTCTTGTTTCCGAGTGCATTTTTTATGAAAGTATGCTATAAAGTTTTGTTTGAGGAGTGATAATGCTGAATATATTGGCGTAACTTACAAAGCTTTTAATAGGCTGAGACTGTTTGTCTTTTTTTTCCTTTATCTTGTATGCTATTGAGTTCATCTGGAGCATTTCTGTTGTCAGTTCCTGTTTTAGTAATGGACTGAAAAATATTTGCTGTGAAGAACTCTCAGCTCTAGAACTTGTTTCCAAGCTGCACTGCTAGTCTTGCTAGCCTTAGGGGAACAGTGGAAAGCATATCTGTTTACCTGTGTTTCTTCCTAAGAAAATCCATGGCACTTGTTATCTCAGCAGATGTAACAGAGAAGTTGCTTAGACCTGAAGTTACTAGAGGGCTTTTGTGCTCACAGATACTAATTAGCTGGAGATTCTCTTTTCTCTAACAGTTGTTGGTAATATGCTGTGAATTATTTATTAGGCTTTTTGTGAATGTAAATCCACCCAGATGCTTGGGCAGTGGGTACATGTTTTATAGATATGAATGTCAATCAATAAATGAATAGATGTGAGGACTTATCTGTAGAGGAGACTCAGAAAATGAGCAGAAGAGCAGGGTTAAAAAAGCTGAAAGAGTATCCTGACTGAGAGCAATTTTTGGCTGGTGGTATAGCATTTTTTCCTCAATATCTTCAGACTTTCTGCTGTGATATTTCCTTAAAAGCTATGTCTGTGATGTATGGGGCAGATGCGTGTAGTTTTAGTCATCATTTACAGCTGTTCAACAAATATTCCCTGTGAAATGTACTTCAGGCTATAGGTGGTTTATGAACTATTCAACTATTTTTGACTACAGGCTTTTCTCATGACTGACTCACATTCACAAAGCGAACAGCTGTGGTGTCTAAGACTTTGCTGACTCTTCTCCCCCCATCCCAGCTGTTTGTTACTGACCCTTTGCCAGGAATTCTTGCTCCTGTTCCAGATAAATAAAACCTGCTGCACCTCAGCTGCTCCACTTCATAATCTGGTATCTTACTGTGAATGTGAAACAACTTCTATTGCTAAGTCAGGCTTATGTACAGGACTATAAAATGGAACAGCTGAGGTTCAGTAAAATGCTGTATTTTGTCAGCTTTGCAATAGGGGCCATACCCTGTTGAAAGAAGTACTGAATTAACCACTTCAGCAAGACCTACCAGAGCTCCCATGAACAAATATTAGTAACTGTATTGCTTTAGATGTTTCATTATAAACAATTTTGAGAACCTTTAATGCATGTAGTAGTACCAACTACAGTATTGCTACAGTATTGGACAACTTTTGTCACCTGTAAGATGGAAACATGCATGCTTGCTTTAAGAGCTGGAATTCTCTACTCTTCAAAGGAACAAATGCCCAAAATTGTCCACAAGAAATGTGACAGTGAATCAGAATGTTAAAAACTATTATTTTATAGTTACCATCATCTTCTTTAAGCTCAGCTGAAATATATACTGTTTAAGAGGCTGGGGAAGAGTAGGAAGATAAAAGAATGTTGTAGAAGAAGTAAGTGTACTAAAAGAAAAGAAAAACTATGTATCTTTTCATATTAGGTTTCTGAATATAAAATAATAAAGTGAACTGGGAAAAAAAGAAAGGAAGAAAGAAACTTTTGCAGCTGCTGTTTATTCTTCCTGTGTAGATGAATGATGGAAACGATATTCATGCAAAAATAACTATAGCAAATATTTTCTGGAAAGTTCCCAGAAAAGTTTGTGCTGTAGCTACCTGTGCACAAGGGCAAGTCATTTGCAACACATGTCACACTGTGTCCTTAACTGGATTTCACAAGAAATACAGTAGTAAAGAATTTGACTGGGTATGTATGTATCCATGGGAAGAAAGTATCTTCTCCTCCCAATGAAGTCAATCTCGTTATACTTTAGAATGTAGAGAACATCCAGGGAACTCAAAGGATGAGAATCAATTGTTACTTATTAAAAAGACATCAAAACGAAGCAAAATGTTGAATTAAAACTTACCAGATAAAAATGATAACCAGTAAAAGACACCCAATTTGCACTGTTTCACAATTACAGCAGGCAGTAAAGTAGATTAAAGCAGCTGTTGCTTAGAATCAAACTGACGAGAAATTCAAGTGATTTATACTGATAGACATTTCTCCATGAGCAACTGCTTCAGACTTTCTACCCTGCGGGAAAATACAGATGGATTTTGTAATACCAAAAGCACAATATATTGGCTTGAGTTATTGGAAATAACAAAATTTTTAATAGAGAAAGATTAATACAGATGATGCAGCTTAATAAGGTTTTCATGAAAACAAATTACTTTTCCTATCATGCTCACAGCTTGGGATATAGGCATGTTGGAGATGTAATTACTCTAATTACAAGCAAAAATGAGAGAATTTGACTATAATTGCCTATTAGCTAGTTGTTCTGAACAAGACAGTCACCATAACTACTTTTGTACCAGCAAATTTTCAAAGGGCAGTATAATACTGGTGGTGACTATCTATTTTGGTATATGGTTATTGACTATGCTTCCAACTTAAAAGAACTGGTACTTTCTAAGCATGGTCCCATCTTCCAGTACTCATTTCTTTTGGTACTATATCTTTTTATTGACCACCTTCAACAATTTCTCTGTACTGCATTATAGCTGCATTTCATATTTCTGAAGATTTTCCAAGCAAAAAAATTTATGAGGTAAAAACCTTGCTTTTATTTGTTCTTAGAAAAACCTGGGGATTTTAAATCACAAATTCTGAGGTGTATTTTTTCCTTAAACTTTTCTTTGGACCCTGAAATTACACAATCCCTGAATCACAGAGTAGCTGAGATTGGCAGGGATCTCTGAAGATCATCCAGTTGAATCCCAAGCAGGGCAAGCAGGGCCACCTACAGCAGGTTGCTCAGGGTTGAGACCAGTCAAGTTCTGTGTATCTCCAAGAATGGAGACACCACAGCTTCTCTGGAAAACCTTTTCCAATTCAATTACCTTCACAGTAGAAAGTTTTTTTTCTTATGTGCATACTCACAGTAAATACAGATTCATGTAGAATACAGAATTGTACGTACTGTTTAATGCAATAATCTTTCTACTGATTATCAATTTCACTTCTACATGACTTATGGACACAGCCTTTAGTCTTCTGTTGTTACTCTCGTTTATGTTCCTCAGTGTACCCAGTTAACCTTATCTAGGTTGACAGATATTCTTGTTTTCTATTCTGAGATTTCTATGCCTGAGATTTTGTACCAGTGAATAAATTCCAAAGCAAATATTCTAGATTTATACTATATGCAAATAGAATTTGTCCTTTCCTATCTAATCCAAACAGTGCCTCACTTGCTATCAAATTCTTAACACCAAAATGTGATATGATTCATAGAAAAAATGTGCAACAGCTAGAAAATATACTGGTCTAGAGTAAGTTAGGAGTCCCCCTCAGATCAGTTTTAAAACATATGTACATATATAGTTAATATACTTCTGTAAGGAATCACATGATTCCTAGTTAAGTTTCTGAGTCGCTAGAATAGTCCCTTAAAGAAATTATTGCCAGTGCAGCAATTTTGCTTATGGCACAGGCCTTAATTGCACCAGGCAATATAGCTAAGAAAAAAATATCCATCAGCCAAAAATCCCATCTCAGTTTTAACGGACTTTGTCTTGAATAACAGAACTTGGACTCTAAAACTCATTTTCTACCATGAAACATATATCATTCAAAACAGCAGGAGAACTACAAGTTAACTGGCCACTTAAATCCTTGTACAAGATCTGATGTACCATTACTTTTGCTCTTTCTCTTGAAAGAACAAGCTGGTGGTAAGAATATTCTTGTACCTCTCAAAAGCCAAGACACACCATAGCCACTTCTGTGTTTTCCAGAAAGGATACAATATTTTTCATTAAAAAATTAAAAAAAAAAATGAAAATTGAATCACCTTGATTATATTAACTAGCTTCTATTTAATTATTAAATATATGGTATGAGATTCAACACAATTCAACACATAGCCTTCAGTCTATCTCCATGAAATTATATGAGAGAAGTACAAGATATTAAACACTTCATATCACAGACAATATCCGTCTGAGAAAGTAATAAAGAAAAAGGGAAAAAAAATAGCAGAATATCTAGATTTCTTATTAGATAAGTATAGCTTGTCATACATTTGCAAGGTTCTACGATGGGGCTGTCATATGGGTTTGCATGTAATACAGATGTATTACCACTGGCACCAGCTATGTTTAATCTGTACGCTGGGGGCATACAAAGGGCAGAGGAAAAAGTGGCACTTGACATGCGCTAGGCTGCATTCAGACAGAGACCCAAGAACTCATATTCTGCAAAAGAAAGGTAAACATATGAAGAGTGTACACATTTATGCAGCACACACAGCTAGGAAAGCCAGTTGGCAGCTCTATCTGCATGTTTGCTCCCTGGGAGAGCACAACAAACAAGGCAGCTATACAAGCCTGGCAGTATTTTATGCTAAGTGTGATGAAGCACTGGAACAGGTTGCCAGAAAGGTGGTGGATGTCCCATCTCTGGAAACACTCAAGGTCAGGCTGGACCTGGCTCTGAGCAACCTGATCTAGCTGTAGATGTCTCTGTTCATTGCAGGGAAGTTGGACCAGATAGATGGCTTTGAAGGTCCCCTCCAACTCAAACGATTCTGAGATTCTAAGGTTCTCCCATATATGCCCTATCTACACCATTTGCACGGGAAAGAAGAGGAAAAGAAGGAAAACTGAATGTAGACCTATCCATAGAGCTGTCCCCTGAACAAAGTGGGACAGCTCGATATGCTTCTCCCTTGAGCATCTGACAGGAAGAAATGAAGTGAACATGCCAGTGGAGCAGACACAGTCCTGTAGGAGGCAAAACTGTATGTATGGGCAAAAGTCTTGTGTGAGCACTGGTCTGAGTGTTGAGTCGAGGGGCATGGAAGGCAACCACAGAACTAGTTAACGTGGACACGCTCCCAGAGGGAAGCAGCCAAAAAGGCCCTTGCTGGTGTCATTGCACATTAACACAGCTAGACAGACCACAAAGGCCCGCTTCATAGACAATGCCACAAAGAGCCTCTGAGCACTCCAGTCCTGCATGGTGAAGGCATTCACATTCAAGTTGCTGCTTTCACAGGCTCTGTGTTTTTACACTTCTGCTCTCTTCCTCTCACCTTCCACTTCCTCAGCCCATCATAGGCCACACTACAGATACTTGTTCAGTGACTTGCCTGAGGTGTTCGAAACAGAACAGAAAACATATCTGAGATTTCAGTAGAAAGACTCAGTTGGAGGCTGGATTTTCTGCCCAGCTCAATAGCTGAAGCCAAGATCCATTGTGCAAGTGCACTTGCAGGGCTCACAGCTATTGTCCTGAGGGAGAGTGGTAGGAGAGAGGTTAACTACAGCAAGCACATAGGGGTCGAAGACTTTTGTTGGGTCTCTATGCCCCTGCAGACAGGAATGGCTCAGGATTTGTAGCAGTCTTTGATAGAGGAGGGGGCTTGAGGGTATGGAGACATAAGGGCAAATTCTTCTCTTGAACCCACGTGGTGGACTGAAGAGCAGAAATCAGCCATATGAAATAAAGTCAGGTACTGTGACTCTTTCTCATAGGTAAATATTTCTTTAATTTTTTTTTTTTTTCTGAGGGTTATTTTTTGGTGTATCCAGCTGCGGCCTGTAGCAGAAAGGAATATCTCATAATGAGCTCTGTTATAAATGGCTCTGAAGCACAGAGTGTTGGAATGCCACTAAAAATATTTTGTCTGTGGCTTTTGCTAAGGCTCAGCTCCTCAGGAAATACTTTCATTGTTTAATGCTGTCATTTTGTACATATCCAATATTTTCTTAATCTGTCACTGGGAATAGTTTATTTATAACAAGCTTATTTTCCAATTTCATGCTGTAAATATGTCTTAACAGTCCTGCCAAAAGCACTAACTATTCACTACAAGTATTCAGTTATAGAGATTTAACCAGTTTATTAGCTTTTAAAAATACCAGAAGTATGTGTCAAATCCTCCCAGGCCCCCCTCTTTTTCCACTGAAATAATGGATGTACAAGTTTGGGTCAGGAGTCACTTTGTTGATTAAACAGAGTTATAAAAATGAAGGACAGATTGTGTCTCTAGATTTAGCCCTGAGTTTGTCATTTACAGTCCTTCAGAAGAAAATCGAAGGGGCAGTAAAACTTACTCCTTGTACCTACTCCTTATTTCTTCCCCGCTCCTTAAAATTTTGCCTCTATCCTATAATAAAAACAACTTAAGACAACTGTAATATAAGAAGTTCAGATATTCATGCTGAGAAATTTCTGGGGAGACTCCAGAGCCATCATTAGGGCATCTCTTTTTTTCTCCTGGAAGACGTGGACAGAAAGAGGCCCTCTGTTTCTTATTTCTCAGGGTTATTACGCAGATTGCCGACTAAATTTTATAACTGGCAACCAGGTAAAGTTTATAAAATGTGTTTCATATGAGGCACATCCCAGAGTATGTGTTCTATAATAGGATGCTGTTTGTTTGGGGAAGCCAACTGATCAAAATTAGCTCTCCTAAGAGTCTTGTACTGTTTAAACACTATTAAGTCTATATACCTATGTGAGCGCATGTGTGTATGTGCAAGAGTTTATGTAAAAAATAAAAATGAAGCTATATGGAATACAGAGAACTTGTTGAAACATTCATACATCTGCCAGCAAGCTTGCTGACAGTTTAGGGCTTTTTAATATATTTACACAGCTGTAATACACACACTTTTATAGGGAACATTTTCCATCATTAACTTTCCAACAGGTTAAGAGGGTTATTCATAGATATATCTACACACAATGAACCAAATTCTGTAATGGTGTAAATCAAGAGTCACTCTGTTAAAATCAATTGGTTTTTTTTTTTTTTTTTTTTTTTTTTTTTCCATTTTCTTATTTTCTGGGTGGCTTTTACCTGTTTATAGCAAGTAATTTGTCCCCTGTGTATCCTGAGATCACAGCACGACTAGTGACCTTTTGTACCCAGCAGATAATCTGCATTTGTTTCTGTGTCACAGTGGTGGAAACAGCCTGCCTGCTCCCAGCACTCTCTCTGGTCATATGCCTTGGCTGATAAGATGATCATAATCAATCCTCCTGAAATCAATGTCCAAAGGCTGTCCCCAGAACTGTTTTTAATTCGCAAGGGCTGATTATCTCACCAGCATCTAAAAAAAGTCTCAAAAATCCCCAGAATTTGTTCTTCTGATCTAGAGCCCACATACAGGCTTGAGCCATACCTGGGAAAAGACGTCATTAAAATGTGGCTTGTCACATAGGCCCAAAATTTATCTTAATTCTGCAAATGGAAATTTTTTGTATCTGTGCTGCAGTCAATAGAAAATGATGCAAGATTTCTGCTGCCTTCACGGAGACTGGAATTTGTTCTTTGTTGAGTAGCTTCTTTTAACTAATAAGGTTGAACAAGTTTTTTGAGCAAACTTTCTGTTTCAGCACTGTCAGGTGATTTTTAAAAGCTACCTTGTCTCTTGTCTTAATCTAGCAGCATTATGGCTATGGGATGCTCTCTCAGCAACTGCTGCTCTCCCATTTCCCTCCACTGCAAGAAAGTCAAGGGATAAGGAGGAGCTGGGAATGACTATGTCATGCTGTAGATACAGGACTTTCCACAGAGACTAAACTGCATTTTTTTATACAATTGCATTAAACCAATTATGCAGAAGAAAATAAACAAAGTCGTCTAAATAACCTGGTACAAATTCCTGCAATACATGAGTGAATAAGCAGATTGCGAGTTTAAAACTTGGATGCTGCCTAAACTGAATGACATCCCTATCAAAGCAACTTTTTTTTTTTTGGCGAACATTGGTTACAAAACAGTAGGTTCCCACATCATGAAACATTCCCTGTCATTGCAGGACAATCTGCAAAATAAACATAGAAATCACTGAAGTGCATTAGACTGGAAACTACATTCTATATGGGCCAGATCTCACATATTTCTGCTTTACCAGACAGAGCTACAAACTGACTCACACTTTATGTTTCCCAATAGTTGAACTAAGCTTTAAATAGGTTGCTAGCCAGGTAGAGCCAAGTCTGAGCAGTCTAACTGGCCATGGGTCTGCATGTCAGGCTGCTGCCCACAGCTGGGTCTACTCCAAAGTACTCCAAAGCCCTGCTTTTGAGGTCCATGACATCATGACTGAGCAGAATATCCTGCATGAAGATGTCCCCATGACCTGGTTACACATCTGTTTCTGCTACATACAAAGGAAGAGGGAGGATTTCCAAAGGCAAAGTTACTAAAGTCCATCATAAGGTGCTAAAAATGCAACCATAAATTCCCTCAATGATATTGTTAACTGAGTGAGAAATTCTTCATGTCATGTTTTTGCATAGCACTGCCTTATATAATGTTACAGACTGTAGTCCTGATTGTCTTGATCTTAATCATACATCAGTAATTGTTTTCAAATAGGATGCATTTTGATGTCCTGTGCGCATTGGACTGACTACTGTAGGTCTCTGCAGGATTACCAAAAATAAAAATTACAACAAAAAAATAGTGTAGGCTGCAGAAATTAGAGTAGAAATGTCCCTCTCTGGAAGTTTTTGCCACAAGTTCAGATATAAACAAAGCCAAAGGGGCTCGATATAAATCAAGTTATTTTTCTATTACTTCAGTAAGACAGGGGCTCAACAGCTATCTCAGCCTTATTTTATAAGCCATAACCTGGAACTAGTTTAAATCTACTTTCATGCAGTTGGCAGTTCATGAAACAGCTGTATTGAGATGGAAAATTTTCCTGTTGAGTTCTTTACCTTCTAGGTATAAAAAAAGAAAGTAGTCTTATAAAAAGTAGTTCTTGCTTTTGAATCTTCTGTCTTTGCCATTCTTCAAGTCTGACAAACAAATGGCAGCTTTTGAAAATTTGGCCTCTTTCTGTACCATCAAAGATGCATAGACTTTTGCACCTACTTACAATCACACATGCACTATCAGTGGGGAGAATACTGAATTTTTCTCCCTGTCTCTGTTACTCACTCTCTCACTCTCTTATTTTCCTCTGCTTTTCAATTTCTTACAGTTTACAGTTATGCACAAGGGCCATGGAGGTGTAACATTTGGCATCCAGAGCACTGCTGAACGCTTATTGCTGTACAACTTACTCCTTATTCCTGCCATAAATAATTTGGAACCCGTGTAATAATGTCCTTCATTTATACCATAGAAGTCCCAGTAAATATGAAGGTCCTTCTATTCTAAATGCTGTTTAAATAGACTGTAGCCATGTGGAACAACACAACACAAGGAACCTGGAGACAATATAGCTTTGTCAATATGCTATTTGCCTCATTAGCCTTGATAACGTCTTTCACGGGCAAACTCTGTGCTGTAGTGCTTCTGGTCTGGGGGCACGTACAGACCTGGTGAGGACTTCGACCTAGTGCAGTGTGGCAGGTGGCATGTTGGTAGATACAGTTCCTGGCACAAAATTGTTTACAATCTGAATAGGTAAGACAGACAAATGGTGTGTGGAGAACAGAGGCACAAGAAGCAGAACATCTACTGCCACAGCCATCAACTTGCTCCTGAGATCGACGCATTGTGCGCAGCTTGGCTGCCCACCAGGGCACAGCAAACAACAAACAGCCCTGAGAACAACATGTGAGTTGTGAAACACAACTCAGTAAGGCACGCTCACACCCTTCCTAATTACTGTGCTCAAATAGTCTCATGAGTGGAGTATTGTTCACATCAGCACTCAAAGGAAACAAATATAAGCCATTCTTGTTTCAACAGCTCCTGGCTATAAGCCTAATAAGAGATAGCTTTGTGCAACAGCAGGTCTGGGTTACCCATGAGGACTCCTGTCTTGCTGCATTGCTACTGAACCTGATTGTAGAGAAGAAATCTACCAGAGCAGGGATTTATCACCCCAGGCAGCTGATACGCTAGAGTTCATAAGCTCAGGTATAAATTCCTGCAGATAGGAGAATTATATCGTTCCCTAGCTGGAAAGCAGACAGACCGCGTGTCCTAGCTGAGGTTTGCTTTGCTCCTTGCTGACAGGTGTAAGGCAGCATGCAAAATGGATGCTGTGCTGGCTGACAACGTTGCAGCAGCAGATGAGTACTATGATAAACACAAAACACTGGATAATCACCTCTCTAGTACACTGCATTCCTGCTCAAGAATTACCTCTTCACATTAGGTACAAAATTTTACCAAACTCCCTAGTTTTCTGCTCTCCCAGGCTTGATTTGAACTTTAAATATGTATTCTGAAAGGTTCACAGTAATATAAACACGTGAAGAATATAATTCATTTCATAGAATTTAGTCATCAGCTGTACATGTGTAGTTCTGCTTCAAGAAATGTGAACTACAGATCAACAGAACTCTTATGGTTCTCATTTATTACCTTATTACTACTGTCGAATAAGAGTAATCACATTACTAAGAGCTTTCTCTGACACCAGAAAAAAAATTATGAGGGCCTAATTGTTAGTCATCACAAAAAACTGAAATTGAAAAAGAGAAAGAGAAATTGAGAAAGCAAAATACTTTCTAATATTTATTTTGGTGGTGGTCTGTTCAGAATACATGCCATATCAGAAGAAGAAAAAAAAAAAAGATATTTACAGTAGCACAGAAGTCAGAAATGCTGCCAGTATTCAGCTGAGCATCTAATTTGTGTGCGTGGAAGTACGATCCACTGGGTGCAATTGGACTGCTAAGGAGAATATGAAAAATAGCACAGTCCTCTCTGAATGAATAAGGAGTTTCTTTGAAGCTTGAATGTGACACGTAGTGCAGAGCTCAACATAAGCAAAAATCAATTCTCAGATTATTCTTCTTCCTAACTTTGGATAAACTTTAAAGGAAAGCTGAAAAAAAGCATGTACAGACAGGTCCACAACCATTCCTGGCCTCTTTATGCTTCCAGGAACAGGCAAAAACAGCCAACACAGAGAAATACCCTGGCAAACAGACAGAATGTTACCTCCATTTTTTTATCCCTCTCAACTACCTTGAGGGATTGACCCTTGGGAGATGGTACTGCCTCATAAACCTCCCAGCTGAGTAATTGTCCCCTGGGGAATATTAATGAGTCGTTTCAATAAGAACAGAGACGAGGTTGCTCTACTTCACACACCAGCAGTTCCAGGCTCAGAAAAACATAGAAATGTGTGTTGTTCCTTTTCTCCTCTATTCTCCTCCAACCAAGACATTCCTGCTGCACCTGACAAGTGAGAGCCTGCAAATACAAAAAAAAAAAAAAAAAAAGAACAGTAGGAAATCTGGGTTACTTACCTGGGGAAACCTCCAGTTAGAATAAGGCCTCTTGTTCACTGCTCAAGCAAAATTCCAGGAGTTTTAACCTCAAAGAGTTAATTCTTGCAATGGGACCTGGATTTGTTGACACCGTTGGGATCTGCATGTGCTGAAGACTTGGTTCAGCATGTTGCTAGACTAGGCAATTGCACAGTGTCATCTGCCCTTGGACATGAGCAGAGTACTGTTCTTGCCTGCCCTATAGGCCATATCCTTTTCAGACCCAAGTCTTTGTAGGAAACAGTCCAGTGGTTGAATGCCTTTGAAAGCCATGGGGCAGTAGTTTTGAATATGAAATGTTATGCTCTGTGGTGAAAAGAGTTTCAGGGAAAGCTTATTTACCTTTATTCGTGTTTAATTGGAAAAAGAAATGCATAGTGTCATGTTTTGATTACCTAAATGCTGCAGCTGCATGAAGAAAAGAGATTTGCCCAGCAGCAGGAGGTTTCACAGACTCTTCCCACCACTTTGAGCCACATCCAAACTGAATTCAGTACTTGTGATCCTCTTCTCACTGTTGTTATGAGGTAATGGTTCTCTTAATCTAAATCTCATCTTTCCAGCTGCAGTTTTTGTATTTTCCTCTGACTATACTAGTCACATGAGATCGAAGAACATGAAAGTTTAGTAAATCTTTCAGAGTTTCAGATTACAAAGGGTGGAATTTGTTTAACTGGTTGATTTAAGTTATATATGTTCTTCAGTTCACACTGAAGAGAGTAACACTCTAACAACAGAAAGAAAACATGCTGTGAGAAATACTCAGTTTATTAACTTCTTCTAGTTTTCAGTTGCAAGAGCTGAGATGGATAACCTATACTACAGATAGTAAAGTAAAAGAGAGCCTCTCTGTTTATTTCTCTCCTTCTCCATCCTTGCTCAAATGATATATATTTATATATTCTTTTATATATTTAAGTATTCATTTATGCTTATTATCTTTATTTAAGCAACACTCTAGTAAGGGTAGTTGTTCTTGATATAAATCAAATGCCATTGATTTATACTGCTCTATCACTTTTGAGGTGACATCAGCTGTGGACTATTAGTTTTAAGTGTGAACTCTTATTTTTGTGGCACAGGGAACAGTGAGTCCTTGATTGGGCCTGACATCCCTATGTGCCTGTGAATTAATGTGTGTGTAGATGTTTACAGATGTGCAAGTGATCCTCTATAAAACACATCTTGCCATGAACTTTTCTAAGAATTAGGTGGCTGCCCAAACTCTGTAAGCCTCCCATCGCTTGTACAACCTCTCTCAGTATGATCCAAAGGCAAATTTTCTTCCTTGGAAATAGAGCACTAATTACTTGCCCAGAAAAGAAATTAATGACTCATCAATGGTAATCAACAGGTCCTAGTTGGAGATAGCCGATCCTGAGGAATGTCATCTCTGTCAGGCTATAATTTCCATTCTGTATTTGAGGGGATTTGTAAGTTGAGGTTTTTGGTGTTTTGCTTTTTGTTTGTGGTGCTGGAAAATCATATTAAATATCATGTGGCTGTGAATCTATCTCACAAGGTGTCTCACTACTCTCCCTGGTGATTTGGGTATACTGGAACCACGCCTGCTGGGAGTGAGGTACAAGTCCCAGAGCCACAACTCTGACAACTGTGGTCCTGGCCTTGCCTCTGCCTGTTAACAAACTTGTGTCAGCACTAAGTAAAAGCAAGAGCATAATGTTTGCATCACAGTATGTCAAAACACTACTTTGCAAAACAATTCTGCTAAGCATAATTGCAATGCTTTCATAATGCATTATTATGTATGGTTTCAGAGCAACATCGTACAAGGAGGCATATTCAGTTTTGTTGAGTATAAAGATGAGAATGTGAAAAGGAGAAGGGCTTGATTTCTAACATCTCCTCTGAAATTGAGGAAAGCCACAATGGCAGTCATTAAACATGAAGATAAGCTTATTTCAAAGTTCTTGTGTTATATTCAGTGAAATCAAATGGTCCATTGTTAAGGGCTCAAACACAGTCATGAGTCACAGTATTCTTCTTCCACTTCTCATAAGAGTGGGGTTTATGCTATTATATTATCTGTGTAATATAATAATATTATCAATGTAAAAATTCTAAGCAGTAATTTTCTGTCAAAAGTATTTTGATATTTGATGAGCACAGATCTCATTCTATTTATAGTGTCAAATGAATCTGCAGTCTGGAGTTGCAATGAAGACAAATAAGGTACCTTTTGTTGTGGCCCTTTTGGTCAAAAACAGTTCATCAGTACATCTCTATTTTCTGAGATCACCAGCTGCCAAGAGCTCAAAGGAGGCAAAGCACAATTCTCTGATTTTATGCAAGCTTGAAGAACCACAACATAAAGCATAACTGCAATGGATCACATTAAATCTATTTGAAGATAACAGAATTTGCAAGGGCTGTACTTCCTTCTGGGCCCGAGAAGTCTATAAGCATATCTGTGTATCTATTTCCATGAGACCAAAGCACTGTTCACACCAAAGACTTACCATGACCACATCCTACTCACCGCATATGGCTAAATTTCTCTGATTATTATTTTACATATTATAGAAGAACCAGCAAATAGTAGGGAGAAAGAGTGCAAGGAAGAATCAGGAAGAAAAAAAAAAGTTTTATGATCCAGAGAAGAGCTTAGAACAGTCACCAAAGGAGCAGTTCCCAAAAAGTTTCTGGTGTGTGAAGGGAAACAGGACTTTGCATATTCCTTTTAAATAAGCAGGATAGCCACAAAGATGCTCTGTTCCACAGTGAGCTTGAATTTATTTTCCTATTGGGTCCTATCCAAAGGCTATTTCATGCCATGGAAAGATTACCACTGATCCTAATTCCATTGGATGTTGTCCTTAGTTCCCAGTCAGTGGTTCCCCATTGCACTTTTCTTAGTGGAATACTTTCAGAGGAAGTTACGGCCACCTTCTACCTCATCACAGGTTCGACTCTCACATAACAGTGGTTCCCAGAGATACAGAAAGGGAACAGTGGCATTCTCTAACCACTTTTTGCCCATATAGATAAATCTGGTTCAAGCATTATTTTCCATGCAGGCTGTAAAGTATTGTAAGACAGAGATTTTGAAATCAGCAAATCTTTCAGTAGCTATAATTTCATATTTGCGACTCTACTCTTTGAGATGTCAGAAAGTACTTACATGTATATTTAAGCAGAATAGTGATTGCATTGAGTTAAGTACATATGTAAGAACTTTGCAGGTTGAATCCTAAAGATAGAATACATAAAGGAATAATATATCTAGTATATAAAGAAGTCCAATATACAATGAAATAATGACAGTATTCAAAATCCTTTGGTCTCCAGCTCAGAAGTAAGCAAACTTGGAAATGTACAATAAAAATAATTCCTGGGTTCAACTCATCTTTTATTGTGGATGAAAACACTAGTAATACTGAATCAGTGATGTAAAACAAGGAACCTGATATCTAATTTAGGGCAAGATGCCAGATGTGAGGAAAATATTTTGAGAGAATGGTTATTCAGGAGGCAAGGGTAATATGACATATGATTTTGAATCTTTCAGTACATGTTTATTTTTTTACCACATGAATCTAAATCACATACATAGCAGTGATTCTGTTAGCTCTTTGCCCAGCAATGTCATAAGCAGCTGCAGGGACTGAGCAGCGCACACGGAGCTCTGCATACGTCACGAGAGGAGAGTACAGCAACACATTAGCAGGAGAAAGGCTCTGGCAGTTCCAAAGGAGCAGTCACATCCCTTGCACCAGGGAGCTAAGTCCTCACAGCAAGACCTCACAGCTCTAAAGGATATCTTGTTTAAAGTCACATGATTTAAACTTTCCACAATATATGTTTGCCAGCAAGACTGTGATTTATTGAAGGGAAAGGACTGGGAAGTCCTTACTGTTCTGGAGGAGAGAGTCTGTTTCCCAAACAGCTTTTTTTCAAGACATGTGGACAGCCAGAAAACCTGAAGTATTGCACTGGTCAACAGTAGCTAGGAAATTTGAAGTAGACTGCCACTGAGTCCTTGGTTAACCCTTTCTTTGATGCCCTGGGATCATAAGGCATATGCCTTCGTGTATCATGACAGAGGACCTACTAATGGTGTAAATTCAGCAGGTATGCATCTGGGATGAATTTGGTCCAAGGCACAATTAATGCCAGAATCCTGCCCATCATATTGCAGTTTTCCTCTATCACTAGTCCTTGTCATATCATTAATCATCTGCGTGGAATGACTTAAACATTCTTTCACTGCATAATACTGTCCTGCATGACATCCTGGTGGTCAAATTGGGGGGAAAAAAAATGGATTTGATGTATGGACCATTTGCTGGGTAAGAAATTGGCTGGATGGTCACACTCAGAGATTTGTGGTCAGTGGATCAATGTCCAAGTGGAGACCAAGTAACAAGTGGTGTTCCTCAGGGACAGATGTTGGGACCAGTGCTGTTTAGCATCGTTTTAGGCAAGGTGAATAGTGGGATCAAATGAAATCTCAGCAAGTTTGCAGACAACACCAAGCTGTGTGGTGCAGTTGACACGCTAGAGGAAAGGGATACTATCCAGAGGGACTGAACAGGCTTGAGAGATGGGCCCATGCCAACCTCATGAAGTTCAGCAAGGCCAAGTGCAAGATCCTGCATCTGGGTCAGGACAGTCTCAAGCACAGATACAAGTTGGGAGGAGAATGGTTTGAGAGCAGCTCTGATGAGAAGGATTTGGAGGTTAATGTAATATTCAGCATGAGCTGGCAGTGTGTGCTCTCCAGAGAGAGATGTCCCTGCCTAAAGCAGGAGTTAGAACTAGATGATCTTAATAGTGCCTTCCAACCCAAACTATTCTGTGATTCCATAAAAGATGAATATATGATCAAAGAAACAATAAAGTATGTCCTTAATAATATGCCTGCTGCATCTATCCTGCATTCCACCCATCTGTTACAAACCCAGTTTATGAAAAAAATGGAAAAAAAAAAAAAACTTCCTGGAAGCCTAAATAGTCAGAACTTGGCTGTACTTTGTCTAGTCACATCTGTGTTTTGATACCTATCTGTCTTCTTACTAACCCAAGATACGTCCATGGGAGACCTAGAATGAAAATATTCCAGAGCCACTGATTATCTTTCTTGATGTCAGAAACAAGAGGCATATAACAACATAGAAGTCTGGGAATGGCAGAGCACCACAAAGTGGGAGAAATTACAGCCTTTGCTTTGTGATTGCCAGCTAGGAGCCTCAGTGGGTCAGTAATCTGAATGTTTATTTATGCAAAGCAGATCTGTGAGGAACCACACGTCTTCATGCTAATTTCAGTGTCAGAGCCATATGATATCTTGTCACTTCAGGAATAGGAGGGGAAGTAGCAAAAGTGCTACAGAAAAAAAACCTGGGAAATGCAACTCTAATAAATTCTGCTGCAGTATTCCATCTGCTCCAGTGGGAAATCTATGCTGTCATAAATCTCAGTGTTGCTGCTGGAGAAACTGAGGGCATGCAACCCAAATTTGTATATACTGTGTTGTGAGAACTACATAATAGGACTAAGACATTAATTTGACAATGTCTGATTATTTTCTAGTAGGGAGTATTTCTTTAGAATGTTTTTCTCACCTTTAATTAATTCATTACATAAGCTGTAAGTGATGAGGTTTGTTACAAACAGCTACCACAAATATTGACAAAGAAATTGACTTGTGTTCACTCACTGTGTGTAGCTGCTGAGTATAGTCATGTGCTTTCTATTCCTTCTGGTGGGCAGCATTTTTGCAGCAGGAGAGATCTGAAGAAATCACCAGGCCTTGGACTCTCTCTTGGGGAAAGGCCTAGATGGAAGCTGAAAATAAACAGCTCTAAAGGACCTGGGGAAAAACTGAATCATTACTGTCTGTGTCTTTCAAGTCCTGCCTGACTGAACAAGAGTTAACAATACCAAGATGTAATGTGATTAATTATGTTTGTTATTAAACTTTCTATTGACTAGAAGTCACATTCATGAACAAGGACTCCTTAAAGGCAGCAAAAATAGACCAAAAGTGAGTCTCTGTTCTATGGAATGTCTAATATAATCTCTTTATTTCTACTCTCTACCTTCTCATCTGCACAAAGCACCTGCTAAATGTTACTTAGAACAGGAATAATCACATCACAGGCCAGCTAATTTGCTTGCTCCCTGACAGTGTTCTTTCTGTCTTTCTTCTGTGTTTAGCAATGCCTTGTCCAATGTAACACAGAGCAATTCAAAAACAAATAGCAATGGACTGTCAGTTTAGCATTTGCTTTTTGTCAGAACCATTGATGTGCAGTTTATAAACAGAAATTATGTGGAAAATCTTGATATTCTTGTAGAATTAAAAAAAAAAAAAAAAAAAAAAAAGAAGAAAGCTGTTTTAACAGAACAGCCACTATTCAGAGAATGGCGTAGCCCACCTAGAACTGGAACAGGAGCTAACACATATAGAGCATGCAGATATTTCATTAGTGAAAGGTTGAAAGTTTTTCCTGTTTCATTTTAAAGGCCTTCCTTTTCATTTGATATCAGTTTTCACAATTTGCAGACCCAACGTTTGAAAAAATTCTATTTATCTATGGATAAAACTTCTTTTTTTTGGATTTTGTATATATTCACGTGTATTTGTTGGGACAGTAAATAGAACAGATAATGACACTAAAAATCAAGAAATGTCTCTAAGCAAGCAAGACTTGAATAACTAAAATGCAAACAAAAATCAATCTCAGAGCTTTGTCTTCACTGTTCACAATTTTTGCATTTATTTAGTCCAAGAATTCAGTAATATCAGGTTTTAGTTGTAAGTATGTTCCAGAGAGAAAGATGTTCTCTCCCATATGTAGCTCCAGTAACTTGCTTACAGACTTGTGAAGGTGTAAGACTGTATGTCCAGCTGGGCCAGGGCTTACATGGGTTGTGGAACTGCAACTTACCCAAACCTCTTATAGTCAGTGCTAACACCTGCAAGAAGTAGATAAATAATACAGTGTTGAAGCCTGACATGGGATAAGCTTTCTCTACTTACCTCCTACACCTTTGGCCATCAGAGAGAAGAATAAAGGTCATTGTGAGAGGTGGCAGAATGGAAGACCAGGAACATCCCACAGTGCTCAGGGACTCCAGGTCATAATAGCAAGGAAATGCTGTGGAAAACATTTTGGAATGTTCTGCTATAATAATTTGCAATCTCTTTTGAAATGCATTTGAAAACTGAACAATCTGCAACTTTGCCTTATGAGGTAGTTAAGAAGAAAGTTGAAAATAACCACTGATATTCTGATGGTATCATATTGGGATGGTCTCACACTGAGCGGGAGGCTTTGGCAAGGGCACAGTGAGCTATGACAGAGGGAGTTCAAACTTTTGCTTCATCCTGTAGAGTCACTGACTTCAAAGAAAAGATCTGCCTTGCTGAAACAAAGGAAAGGGATGCACGTGCATATCCATATTCCAGTATACATATAGGTCAGAACAACTATAACAATACAAAGCACTTGACAACATCCACTCAAATATTTCACCTAAAGCAATGAAGAAAGATTAAGAGATGCATAAAGTGCTTTCTGGTAATTTTATTATAAGTTTTCACTGTTAAAATGTGAGTTTTCTCTGCAGTGAAGTAAGTGCACAGTCATGCGTCATAGCCATTGAGAGGAAAGCATGTTTTTATTTATCATTTTTATTACAGAGGAGATTCAGAAACAATGAGAACAGAAACAGCATTCCATCTTGACCCTTCAAAGAAATGTAGACACTTCTTTCTGTCAGACAGACCCTGGGCACTCATTGAGTGAATGGAAGCTTTTACCTGCCACCCTGGCATCAGAGGTCTAAAGTGCATTCAGGCATCTCAATGACATTTAAGACTTTGTTCTTGAAGATTTGAATCTGAATAAACATGAAGACAATTTGTATTCCATATCTAATCAGTCAGTACACAGGAAACCTAACTGCTACCAGACATAAAGCTGTGCACTCTGTGCACCTCAACATTGCAGTGCAGGGCATGGAAGGCCTTTGATGGATCTAGATGTGCTAAGTCCTAAGCTAATACTTTTAAATTTTATTTCTTGTAATAGAACCACGAAGAAAAGGAACAGACAGGGTCTTTACTGTCAGCAGGATTACACTCTATTTACCCACCACACTTGAACAGAAGACTTCAATTTATATTTTTAAGTCATCATCTTTGTCACAGGCAGATGTTCATAGAATCATTTTGGTCTTCAAGTGAAATACTCTGAGGACACAAATGAAGGCAAAGTTATGTTCACAGGATGAGAAATGTAATACTGACTTGAAAAAAACTCTACTGTCTCACTATACAACAGAAAATGTGGGGAAAAAAAAGGAGTGGAAAATATCAAGCTTGCTGAGAGTCAAAGTGACAGGATGACATAAAAAAAAAAGTTATGCACCAAGCTCTCTCTGTCATCTATATAAAGATTCTCAGCTATATGGTACTTCAAAGAAGTAATATCTTTGCCTAAGTAAAGAGTTAGTAGATGTACTGTATTCATAAATGAGTCTTTATTCCCAAAGAGATCAAGAAAAAATCTCACTCCTGAAGGATAATTTTTGTGCTAATGCTGGGCTGTTTTTGTCTTACTCCTGTGGTATCCATAGCTAAAAGCTGAAAGCATTCCTTCTTAACCTCTTGCACCATATTTAGTCTACTACACCTACAGAGAAGGTCAAAGGGAGATAAATATGACTCAGGAAGGAAAGACTGAATCAGCAATGCAAACAAAAAAAAAATCTGTATTAAGGGGTAAAGAGATTGACCTTTAGACGTCATAGCAACTGTAACAGAATGGAATAGTCATAAAGCTGTTTCACCAAATTATTTGATCTGAAAATGTCAAATCAAAATAGAATAAACTTTTTTCCTTTCATTTCTGAAATTCCTTGTTGCTGAAATAAATTAGCTCATTTGGACAAGTTTTAGTTAGGAACTTACACAAAAAGTCCCATATTCGTCACATGACAAATTCAGAGCAGTTTTGTAGTTAGTTATCTCCCAGGCTATTTTTCAAATATAAATTTTGAGAGTAAATCCCAAAATAAAAGTTTTATAATGCTATGCATTATATATAAATGATTACATGCTTGAAAGTAAGAACTTTAATCTAAAATGAAAAATTATCTATACAGTGCAACAAAACTAATTCAACAGATGCAAAGCTGGACTTTAAAGCTGGGCCCCTCACTGCAAGAAAGACATTGAGGCCCTGGAATGTGTTCAAAGGAGGGCAACAAAGCTGGTGAGGGGTCTGGAACACAGGCCATATGAGGAGAGGCTGAAGGAGCTGGGAATGTTCAGCCTGGAGAAGAAGAGGCTCAGGGGAGACCTCATTGCTCTTTATAACTGCCTGAAGGGAGGTTGTAGTGAGCTGGGGGTCGGCCTCTTCTCTCGTGTCATTAGTGATAGGACCAGGGGGAATGGCTTCAAGCTACGGCAGGAGAGATTCAGGATGGACATGAGGAAGTATTACTTTTCAGAAAGGGTGGTCAGGCACTGGAATGGACTGCCCAGGGAGGTGGTGGAGTCACCGACCCTGGGGGTGTTCAAGGAAAGGCTGGATGTTGTGTTGAGGGACATGGTTTAGTGGGAGCTATTGGGAATAGGTGAACGGTTGGACTGCGTGATCTTTTAGGTCTTTTCCAACCTTGGTGATTCTATGATTCTATGATTCTATGATTCTATGATTTAAAAGGTAAATTTAAAACTCTCAAAAATGTTATAGTGTCAACAATATTCAAACTAGAGTATGGTTTCCATGCAGGCAAATCCAAGTTGATTCCATAGCACTAGAGCATTTTATAGAGTCTGCCTTGAACTTGCTCCATACAAGTCACTTAATATCTGAAAATAGTATGCAAGTAAACAAGGAGTAAGGCCTACAAATGTTTGGTGCTATATAGAATCTTATTAGGAAATGCCTCTTTCTATAAGTATCCCAAAATATAAACAAAATAGAGAATAACAGAATGAGATTGAGTAAGTTATTTGTCTAAAAGAGATGCATATGACTGCAGCATAGCACCTAGTTCCCCTCACTTTCTAAGTTCGTAAGTTCAGGTCTCAAGTGTTTTGCTCATTTTACAGGCACATTCTTTTTGTCCAAACATAATTCTGATGCTTATTTTAAAAACAGTATTAAAACATCTTGCAATCAAAACACCTTTAAATGGTTTACATCTCAAATCCTTCTACCTGCCTAATGAGCAAACCACACTGTTTACACATGCTCGTGCTCCACCAGTGGACCAGTGGAGAGTCCCAACTGTCTCTGCTTGTAAGAGACCAAATGATCCATGTAAAGAAGTATGCATCCCTGTCACCTGGGAAAGCTGTGCTCTTAAGAACACATGCCGTCTGTTTGCTTGGATGTTGTTTTATCTATCAAAATACCAGGGGCGACAGACTCCTAATATAACAAGAGAGAGGGTGTGCAGCTAGCACATGGGGATAAGACAGCTTGTATTCCTTTTCCACCAAGGTGCAGTGCATAATGCTTTCAGGAAACATGCCAACTCTCTCATAATGGATAATTATTTTAGACTATTCTGTTGCCTACCAGTCTTGGATGTCAGGTTGAGAGATCTGTGGTCTTCTACATAATAGGGCAGAGATGCTCATTCTTCTTTTTGTACTCTAACTAGGCTTTGGGGAATAATAGATGCAGCTGACTGACAGGCAAACTTTTTACCTCCTTTCCACTAATTCCCCTCCCACAAGAACTGCTGGGAAGGTATCCACTGTCTCAGTCAGCAAATATAACAGCTTTTCTGTACCCACAGAAGGAAGGCAAGATGATGGCCAGCTCAGTGAGACAGAGAAGAAATGCAAGCACAACTCAAGAATCTGAAACTTTAACTATCCTTTTGATGGCTGGCTATTTGGCACAAATGAGAAGCTGCCTGTGAGGGACATGACTAATATCTTAGCACCGATGAACTTTTTGATCATTGTCACCTCTCTAATGCATGTTTTCATTGCGTGCTGAAAAGCTGCTGTCAGTGATTGAATCAGTAGGTCCAGTGCAATGGGACTATTTTTGAATTATTGACTTAAATCCAGGAGATAAATATTTTATCCTGAGCCTCTCTCTCCTTCTTAGTCTCTTGCCTCTGTTCTACTTTTCATTTGCTAACTCTTTCTGACAAAGAACATTTCCCAGAAAAGGCTTGTACAGTGCCCAGCCCATTCTGGTCTTGCTCTTGGCTAAGGCCTCAAGTTTCTAGCTTAATAAAATATTCAACACCGTGAATATCATCCTGATTTAAAGAGAAGCATTAAATGTTTTGTTTGCTTTTTTGAACATTTTACAATCCTTAAGGAAAGATGTCAGAAAATATAATTGTTATATTATTATTTTTCGTAATACTGTAAGCTTCCAAGTCAGTTAAAGGTGCTAGAGAACACTCTGGGTATGTATCAAGCAATGCCAGTAGCACCAGAGAAGGAAGCACATAGTTCAAATCAGTATAGCCCATTAACCAAGAACTGTGAGGAATAGAAGGCTGGAGGCACAATGCTGAGGTGAGAAGGCTACTGAAGGCATCCTTGCAGATGATCTTTTGTATTCTGTGAGAAAAAGAAAGACTTCCAGTGAGAGGAAACAAAAGACCTGAACAGCAGGAATATTTTGGGACTGAAGCCAGGGAAAAGAGTCAGTAACAAAGACTGGTAATTTTGCATGAATTGCTGTTTTGTGTTGTAGAGCACCAGGACACAGCTGGTGTAGTGGTGAACCTGAGGATTTGTATTAACTGTATTGAAATGATAATGAAGTTTCTATTTTATGATTGCAGATGTTGGTGGATTATTGTTATTAAGCTTATTAGTGTGATAGTACAAATATGAGTTTCTCTTTGCTTACAGTCTTATTTGTTGTAGCTTTGTGAAATTAAATTTAGATGGCTATTAAATAATTTAAAATATCACGGAAGGTCAGTTGAGGAGGAAAAAGCACAGAGCTGAAGGTAAAGATGTTCAAATGATTCAAATTCTTGAGAATTTGGAATAATAAACTTACTGCCTTCCACCGTTAGCTCAGGACATGGGATTAGCCTTTCTGCACAGTGATCTATCTCATGAGCAACAGAAGCAAGAGGGAGACCTGGGGATATGTTATGAATCATTAAAGAACAAACAGTGTTTTATTTTGCAAAGCAGTTTGTCACTTTACCTCATCTAGGGAAAAATAAAAAGCAACAAGCATCTAACATCTTGGGCCATCTAGACTTCTGGTTGCTGAATGCAAAGTATCTCAAAGCTGCCTGGATTTCAGAAAGGAAACTCTGCAGGTCCGTGGTTGCAGAGAACTAGGCTGTGTCTAATTATCTCAGCAGAATACCAACACAGTAACCATGTTTGCAAATGTTATCTGCCATGTGAGAGACATACTTTTTTCAGTCAGTATAGAGACCAGGATTTTGTTTGTCTGTACAATATAAAGCACATGAAAGGAATGCACAAGGACACTAGATTTGTTATCACAGTTTAGGTGTGTATCAAACACATTAAGATAATT
Organism: Centrocercus urophasianus; assembly: GCF_019232065.1. NCBI lineage: Eukaryota > Metazoa > Chordata > Aves > Galliformes > Phasianidae > Centrocercus > Centrocercus urophasianus. Next base: position 41,469,186 of record NW_024884697.1, on the reverse strand, counting down.
CACTACCCTTATGAATTTGCAGTCTCTATGGACATTAGACAAAGACTAAGTGATTGGCTTTCTCATCGAGGCTTGTGAAAGTACAATTATACTTACTTTAGTCATAAAAGCTCACCATATCGATCAGCATATATTGCTCCCGCAGTCGCTCAATAAGACGAATGGAATGCTAAAATGTGCACATCAGAAAACATGATCACACTGGCCAGACAATCGCTACCGATTTTATTAATTTTTTTAATCTCTCTGTTGCTTTAAATGCTCAGGCCTCATCTTTAACCCGGTGGCGAGCAAGACAAAAATCACTCTAAGCTGTCTAAACAGCTCCAGTGCCTTGGCTGACCTGAGGGCAGACAACAAGCGTGGTTTACAGGAGCACAGAGCCTGACATACAGCAACCCCGTACTACTAAAGGCCACAGATAATTACTTTTGGATCTCTGCTGATAGAAAGGAATCCTGGAGCGGAGGGGGGACAGCCGGGAACTCCCCCAGTGCAATCCAGTTGCTGCCCCTCCCTGAGCAGTGGGATTTTCTGAGGCAGCACTGGTTGCCAAGTCATACACAGGCTTTTGAAGGCCAGGCTCTTGAGTGCACCTCTCCAGGCCTGGGTGAGTGGCCTTTGGCAGCTGCCCAGTCAGTGACAGGTGGCAGGGTGCCGGCGGACAGCCGGGCCATGGACAGGGTGGGGGCTGCTCCTTCACATGGAAGCCCTGCAGCCCACAAAGACAGCGGGAGCGAAGGCTGTTCTGGCTGACTAACGTGGCTGCAGGCACTTGAGCAAACGTGGTGCTGGATTTGGTGTCAGCTGAAGCCCTAAAGCACTGCCCAAGACACAACTTTCAGACAGCTCCTCTCACTGCTCCTATGTGTGATCAACTGGCTAAGCCACTAAATCATGATAAATGATGTATTCTAGAGAGTGCTAGTTAGGTTTCTACTGTCAAAAAAGAGGGATAAGCTGGATTTAAGACCTTGAGAAAGTATTTTGAACTCTTGTATGTCTGTGTACATACTTTGAGACACATAAACAAAACAGACATTGTAAATCCAGTCCTTGGTAACCAGAAGATAAATATCTTCCACTTCCTTTTAAGCACAGTAATTGCAGGAGTCTTCAGCTGCTCTTTGCACACCATCCTCTCATGCAGAAACTTTATAATGACAAAACTCTAGAAAAATATCTGCTCTGATGCAAGGCATTCTTTCTCATTTTTATTCATTACTTATTATTCATTCTTTCTTATTTTTATTAAATTTTCTTCATTTTATTTCAGCTAAGAAGTTGATTGAAGTGTTAGAGCTGTAAGGTGCACAGAAAGGCCAATTAAACTTTTTATATAAAGTTGCAGCAGTTATCTATGCACAGCTTTATGAATGTCTTATGCACATATGTGCGTCAGTGTGAGTGCATACTATAAATATTCGTGCATTTATACAGAGGTGCATGCAAACTTTTAGCCCTCTTGAAAAGGCTGTGGTTTCTTTTCCTACTTGAAGACAGTCAGAATAAAATAACCATTAATTTCCCAGCACAGCCTAGGCAGTGACAGAGTAAGCTCCTGTATTTTGCTGCCAACAAGCTTCCTGGGCTGAGAATTCCGTTGCTTTCTTGTCCTCTTGGCTGAGCCTAACTATAGACATGCCAACAAGCATTAAGAGTTATGGAGCTTTCCGTTACGACACCTGACTCATCAAGGTACTAAACCACCTGCTTGATTTTGAGCATGGGATATATTTCATTATTCAGACACAATGTCAATTGCCATAGCTGAACAGGCATTGGATTAGTCAGAAAATGTAACTGGCTGCACTCACTATCTCATTTCACACAGACTACCAAATGGAGACAGCAAATAGCCATTGCTTTCCTGGCCTCTGTCTGAGCCAGCAGACAAGAAAGCATATTCTGTAAATCCATGTTCTCAGAACTTTTTACGTATTAATTTTAATTCAGGGCACGTTTCTGCTTCTCGTATGTATAGGCAGTTCCAGTCGCTTTATTAACTATTCTAATATTTGCAAATATGGAAGGGACAGTATTTGGTCATTGGTACTTCTTCACCATCAGTGGGGCTGAAGCCATGTTTATTATTCTTTCAAATGTAATTATATTCAATATATTTCCCAAAAACAGTAACAAAGTTTCTTGCCATCTACCACAGTTCTATATCAAAGCCTAATAGTGAAATTAGTGATAAAGAGATGTTAAAATACAAGACCAAGTATAAGGGAATGATCCTTTTCTTCAAAATACAAAATGCTACATAAAAATGATCTGAGTGTTCCAAAAATCTTGACAACCTGCACCTTCCACTGAAGTATATGGCTGTCAAGAGATAAGTCTGTAAATGATGGTATCAATTTATTTCTTTCATATGACTCAGCACTGAGCAACAGTTCAATTCTCAAAGCGGTATAACAATCAACAGAATAGCTTGTACTCTCCAGATTCTGCAGAAGGCAAAGGTCAAAAAATGTGTATGATAAACTGTAAGTTAAAATGAAGTGCTTCTGTTCAGTATTTAAGATGATCCTGAATTTTTATCAACAGAGTACAGTTGATTTAGTATGACTGTGCTGATGCATAATTTAGTTGATGGTAGCTTGGAGGCAAAAATACCTTGTGATTTCAGCACATCAGATATATTGAAGTAAGGCCAACAGAAGATTCAGATACTAAGCAGTTCTGAAAGATCAAGTTATATTTGCTAATTTTAGCTGCCTCAATAGATATTAATTGAAAATCTGATGACTACTTTCAAAAGTTGACCTAACATGACTAGAAACAGTGTATGTCAGCCTTAATATCGAGCACATGTGTAGGGTCTCTAGCACCATCTAAAATTAAACTGGGAAGCTTAAAAATTGAACTCCAACAAATGAGTTAAAATAAAATCTTGACATAGCAATTCCTCTATTCAGGTGCCTTGGTTAAAGATGCTAGGACAAAATCATGAACTTCAAGAGATAGAAGTATGTAGAATTATTCTTCTTAAAATATATTCACGAACATAGTTCTACAGGAAATCAACTTGCTTCGATACAATCTTGACTAAGGCACATGACCAGTAGTAACTAAACTGGAAAAGAGTCTGCACAAGAAAATAGCCTTCATAAAACAATCTCTGAAATTAGAACCTGAGCAGCTTTAAACTGTGTCACAGAAATCCATGGACACTCATGCCAGTCATAGGCACCTGTACGTCTATCAGTAAAGTTGCACCCTGACTGATGGTTCATCTCTACGCTCAGTGTTAACAGTGACTTCTGTTCTGCATAGGACTTTCATTTTCTGAGTGATTGCTTCTGATGGAGTTTACTGCAATATTATCTTTCCTAACAGGGATGGTGTATACCAGGCTGTGCATTATTAAGTACTCATTGCCCAAAGAAGACCTGCTTGAACTTTTTAGATTGATGTTACAGCATTGTCTGTTTAGAATGGAATGATTTAAATTTACTAAGATTGCAAGAAGTAATTCAGTAAATTCTAGCAAGTTGTATTTTCTGAAAAAAGTACTTTGAGGATGATTAGACATTAACACTTTTTTTTTCCTATGCAAATAAAAAAAAGTTAATGCTTTTATTCTGGATATAATTCAAGATTAACGTTATTTTGAAAGAAAAAATATTGCACGTTCAAACACATGTATGAGAGTTTTATTTTGTATATCACTAACATGCACAGAATACAATGCTAATTATTTGTAGAAAATGTTTGAATTATAATCTTAAGCAAATGCCTGAACTGAACCGTAACATCGACAATCCAATAAGAATTAAAATAAAATAAAATAAAATAAAAGTGCTAAGAACTGTGGCAAAGCATCTGCAAAGAACTGCCTTTTTCAAAACCCAGAGTCCCTCGGAACAGTAGCCAGGCAAACGAGGTGCTATAGTAACTTGCATATGTGTTGCTCTCTTAAACATTTTTCTACAACAAAATGAATTTTCTGAAATGTTTCCTAGATTGATAGCTTAGAATTTTCCAGCACATGAGCTGAACTCAGTGTAACTTCTAAGCTTTATTCTGAAAAATCAGCTCTAGTTGGAGAAATCAAGAAGGTAGTGTTCTAGTCAGTTCTCAGTGATTTGATGGTGACATTGCTCTTCAATTTCTAATTCACAAGTTTTTGTATAAACATCTTACAACTTTTTCTTTCAGAAATTTTAATTTATTTTCAAGGATCCCATACCTTTTCTCATATCATTTGCTTTTCTCCCAGAGATGACATTTACACAGACCAAATGGATGAATGTGAATTTGCGCTGTTCTCTTTGAGCATTTTCTGAGTGTTGAGTTTATTTATCTGGCTGCAAAATTTCCTGCCGTACATTAGTAGAGGTGCCACTTTGTGCAGCTTTGTGGAGTGCTAAGTCTAAATCCAATTGCATGAAAAATACAGAGAATGAAAAGGAAAAATTCATTCTAATAACTTGGTGCAGGAAATTTGTATACTTTGTGTACTTCTGCTTTTACTACTTCAGAACCCTGTGAGGAAGTCAACATGCACCAACATTTAATAAACAGTTTGTGAACTATTAACATTTAATTTAAGATTATTCAGTAATAATTCATTTCATAGCTAAACTAATGAGGGGTGTTTTTCTTTTTTTTTTTCAGATTTTGGCAGTATTTGTTCTCTGCTGTACACTGACTGTAGGCTGATTGACAGTTTCAAACTAAATACCAGTAGCCCAAAATAATGTACTCCTACTCTCAGCTTGTGCTTGAATATTCAAATCTGCAGGTGTAGGAGTGAAACAGAAGACACAGAAGTGAAAAAAAGTGAAAAAGTAAAACTGCACTGAGATTCCAGGTGTTGAATTGAATGTTTGACATTGGCTCATCTCACTGAAAATTTTTTTCTTAGGAAATTGGACACTTATCATCCCCATAAGATGGTTTCTAATCTAAAATTCTTGACTTGCGAATACTTGTTCAATAATAATTCCCAAAGAGCACAACCAATAAACTGCCAAGGTAAAAAGCTTTTCTTATCCATTTCATCCTTGCTATAATAGGCTCTGGATATGCATTTACACATTTATTATAAAAATTAAAGTTCTGATTATTTAAATCAGGCAGCTCAGTAAGGCTGATTTCATCAGTGTGAGCTTTTAGATCAGAACTAAATCAGCAAGGTTCTTTGTTCATATACCTCCACGTGCCCATGTGGCTGCAACCACAGGGTTTAGAATATGTTAGCATGTTAATACTAAGCATTGTATACATGAGTAAAATGAGTGTAAGGGCCTATTATTTCACTTGCATAAGCAAAGAATTTGTTGGTGTTTACAGCCAGAACTGATTACTCATTTTCATTATTGCATTACTGCAGTGGGAACAAATAGGAAAATCTGCTTCAAAATGAAGACAATTTGTAGTTGCATCTTAACAGCCTTGCACTGTTTTCTTAACACAGAAGAATCTGTGATACTTAACACTTCTGTTCTGTAAAACGAAGTGTAATCAGAATGAGAAAATGAACGCATCTCCACCTTTTACATCCAGATAAGGCTGATACCTGGAGAAATGACTTAAGACTTAAATTTAGTCACTCATGCATATGGGACATTAGTCAAATGAATGCTACAGCCTCCCTCAATGAAAATTGACTATTCAGGTCATTAAGCTTTATAGAAGAATGTAGAAAAGGTATCAGGTGGCTTTAGGAATTCTTCAAAATCCATGATCATGCATCAAGTATGGAAAAATTGGGTTGTTCTGTTTCTTAGTTAATCTTCTCCCCAGGCAATAAATGTCACTTTGCAAAGACAGGATAGGATTCAGGAAGTATTGTGAGGTCGACGTGGTTTGCTTCTCTGAATTGTTTTGCTTTTGTTTTGGAGGCAATGTCATCTGCATAAAAATATTTTCTATAAAGATATATTTATAATTCAGTACTCCCAAAAAGCGTTGCACATTTACAGTCAATTCCTTCATCAGGAGAATAAAAGATGAAAATGCAGACTTGAAACATGAACCTACAATTTACTCTCTTCTTTGACACATCAAATAAGAATAGTTTTACACAGAAAGAAAAATCCAAAACCATTGGATTATGTATTTCCAATTTCCTCCTTCATTCTAGGTTTACAAAGAGTGAGTATTTGGTAGAGAAGAAAAACATAGGACAGATCAGATTACCAGTTTATGTGGGCTGATATAGTTTAGGATAACCAAGGGAGTTACTCCAGTTTATGCAAAGGAAAAATCTTTCTCACAAGTATGGCTATCCAAAGGATTGATATCTCTGGGTCAGTGGCAAAGTAGAAAAAAAGTAACACGTGAAAAAGAAACTGTCTTATTTCTGAATTGCAAGGAAGCAAGCATGTAAAAAATCTAATGAATTGAAAAGAAAGCCATTTAAAGAAGAAGGTTTTGTTTGTTGCTGTTGTTGCTTTTTTTTTTTTTTTTTAAGAAAAGGTTTTTTTACCTGTATTTCAAGACATCTTTAGTGGAAAACCAGATTAAATTTGCAAACTGTCCAGAATTACAAGGGCATGAAACAGAAACTCAGAAGGAAGGAAGCAAAACTGTTGATGTTGTGATGACCCATCCCCTGCAACCATAATGAGAGCCTAAAAACCGAACAAGTAGGATGCAAATACTATTCAGTGGCCAAAAGAACACAAAGTCAATTTTTGTGACTCACCACGTGTAAACCAAATGGCTCTTGTCTTGGTAGTAAACAAGACTGCAGCGTTTCTGTACTTCACAGGCATGCCATGATTTGGGTGATAGATGTATGAGTAGTCCAAGTAGAAAAAAAAAATAAGAGATTTTTTTTCCAAAAGAAATTATGAAAAACAAGATCTAAGAAAAATGTAGTGGTGTTGCCACAAAAAAAAAAAAAAAAAAAAGCTGACAGAAAGTTAAGCATGAATCACAACACAGCACAAAGTTTTTATAAAGGGATGCATTCCAATCCTTGCAGACACACCTAGTATAATTTTAAACTTTAATTCAGCTATTGATCTCAGTGATAGAAGAGGTAGCCAGAAGCTCAATAGAGACTGTAAAATCTGTCCAATAAACAGATAAATTAGAAGGCCTGTTGTTCAAATTCTCATAGCTGTGATATTAAGAGGTCCTAAATTAGCCAGCTTATAGTAAAGTTAGTTGGTTGATCACAATGTAAAAACATGTACAACATCTGAAAATGTCGGTACAGCTGTGACTCAGGAGCCATCTGGCCACAAAACAGTCCCTTTCTTTGTGTAAGTATTGCTGTATACTTTACTCAGCTGCAGGATTTTTGTAATGACAGGTAGGATGCACCTTCCAAAAGAATGGGAACAGCAAAAAAATTAGCTGGGAAACTCACTGATTAGCAAGAACTACAGACTTGATATTGTATATATTCTTCCTAAGTTCAAAGCATTCATGTCTTTGGGTTTCTTAGAGTGTCTAAGATTGTGTATTCTCAAGGCTTACAACTGGAGAGGTCTGCTCCTTCCTAGCCCAGTCCCTAAGCTGACGAGTTAGCATGCCTTTCCACCTTGTGTAGTCCTCTTGTCAGTGTCCCTAAGGTAATAAGTAGAACGGTGGCAAGGCCAATGATCTGCAAGTTATGGGTTGAACTAGCTTGAGAATTCAAAGGAGGATCAAGATGCAGTAGGTTATTGCAAAATCTGAACTTGTGTGTTTTCCAAGTCTCAAACCAGTTGTACACCAGTATGATTTGCAAGGAAAATCAGATGAAGAATGTGGGCTTTCCTAATCTTTTAAGATTATTCTGAAAATCTTTATTTTTCCCCAAGATAAAAATACTTAGAAAGTATCAAAAGTGATGAGCTATCGGCATAAGAGTATTCATGTCTCAAGAAAGATCAAGTCACAATCAGGAAGAATGAAGATCCACAGAGGCTTGCATATTAAGCCTTAACAAATAGAGTATTCAGACCTCAAAAAAACCTAGACAGTGCACTAGTCATGCACTTCTTTGATAGAAGTTTGTATTAATTCTTTTTTTTTTTTTCAGAATACATGATGGGTCCAAAACAATGGGTCTCAAAATTAACAATAAAACATCCAGATAGGTTTTTTTTCTTCTTAAAAGCACTCTCATAGTTTTCCAGGAAATGTGACCAGGTGTCTTGTAATGAACATAATTCATCATCATTGCACTGACAGGTTGATTTTTTTAATGAATTTGTTAATACCTTTCCATGAGTCTGCTGTACACGTATCTTCTTAATTTCACTGAACAGAATTCATCAGGCAATCTCTGATACGTCCCACACATGGTTAAATAAGACCACCACAGATCTTTCTGTAATTATAATGCAAGGTAACTATGGTAACGATAGTTGGCAAACCTTGTCTTTTAAATAGCTTCTGTTGCACAGGTTTTTATATCTTCTTCCCCCTCCCCCTTCCTACAGACATTTTCTTATTATTATAACAGGAAGATGTGGGTAATTATTACAAGATGTATGGATTTCTGTCCTCAGCACTAGAGAAGATCACTGCTTCATCAAGACTGGCAATTACTTTTACTCCAATGTCTACTTAGAATGCCTTCATATTTTATATTCTCAAGACTCACAGTCAGAGAGGTCTACTCCTTCATAACTTTACGACATCAATTTAGATTCCTCTTTTTCACCAAATTCTAACACTTTCCAGGAGCATTACTGAGCTGAATCAGTTTCAAGCAAGGTTAATATAATGACATTTCATGCATGTTTGACACCTCCAAGAATAAAAACACATTGAGATTTTCTTCTTTACACTGTGTGTAGTTATTTGTACCCGTACTCTGTTTGAGCTAGTAAAAAGGAAGGGAACTCTGTTTTCATAGAGAGTGTTGTTGTTTACTTTAATTTTGACCTAAAAGGAAGAACGTGGTAAAAAGCTGTTTGATTTGAAGGTTTGTGTTGCCTTGTGAGCTGACTGTCTGCATCTCTTAATGTCTTTTTTTCCATTCCATTCCATTTCACCTTTGATTTTTGACAGGTTCTGTACAACTTGTTCATAATAATATACCAGCAATGTGATCATACTATCAGTAGCACTAGTTCCTTTATAGAACAACATAGTACTTTGTTCTTCTGACTAGTTTCAGATATGCAATGTTTTTTCTATACATCAAATCACTTCTTTTTCATCATGAACTGGATGACAAGCTTTGTTTAAAAACTTGGTCTGCACATTATTTGCAGCCAAGAATACAAAAATATACAAATTCAAGGGCAGAGTTACAGGCTTTCTCTCAGAAATGAAGCATTGATCTTCTAATTACAGTATGCAATACTATCTGATTAATTATCAGTAAAATGTTGTCATTTTCTTGTCCATTGGAAGAGTTAGGTTTAGAAACAGATGAAAGTAAAACTGGAGTTGCAGGATGGAGAGATCTGGTAAAAATTAGAAACGCAATTTGGTCTGTTAAACTATTTTTATATTTGTTTTATTTTAAATAGCTTAAATCATAGTGATACAGTTTCAGCACATTAAAAAAACTGAAGACTATGGTTCCAATCCAGCTCTGGTATAAATCTAGAGCAATTCAACTGTAAGCAGTGATGTTCTTCCAGATTTACACCAGCGTAATTGAGACCAGAATCAGCATAATTTATTAAACTGCAGAGGCCATGTTAGTCTCTCACTATGTTTATTTAAGTCTCATTAGCTACTGAGAGGGAACTGTATACCTGAAGGCCTGCAAAGGACAGCAGGAATAGGAGCAAGGAAAGCAAAGGGATTTTCAGAGCTCAAGAAATGCAGATTGTTCCCCAGGAAAAGGACTAGTGTCCCTGTACTATTCAATTATTTTATTTAAGGATCCAAAGAAAAGTAGTGACAGCTTCATATGGGGGAATATGAAGTCGCAATGGCTATATTACCATATCCTGCCCATAAAGTAAAGTAGCTGAAAAGTTGTAGCTTACTTTGAGAAGACATCACCGGAGTCTGGCATAACCTTTAGAGAGGAGGCTGTTCTCCTACTCATTCCTGTTTTTTCAGGCCTGTTGACAAGTGGACACTATACATATAACTATTTATTTATTTATTCATTTATTTACCTTTAAACTACTCATATTAATAAAAATTGTTCGTTAGCAAGGAAATCTGCAGTTATATAAATGTACTCACCTCTTCTCTTCAGGTGCATACATCGTTATGTACCTGCAGGTTCATACATCTCTTTCCTCTCTCATTCATTATAAATGATGTCCCTGAGTGGGCAAAGACTCTTCGTAAGAAGTGGTGTAAAAACTACATTTTGTATTACATTCTAGCAAAATCTAGTGACTAGAAGGGTCCTGAAAGACCATCTTAATTGGTTTGTTACAATTACTTAGCTAGTAGGAAATAAATGAATAACTTTTTCTTCTTGTTCCAAATTTTGCAATAAATACAGTTCAGCTAATATGAGAGTCTGGCCAAACAAGAGAAGTAAAGAAAAATGTATATTTAAATATAATTATTTTGCCAAATAGATTGAGTTTATCAGAGAAAATGCTTCTTTGTACAAGACCTTCTTTGATTCTAAAGCAGTATCATGCCTAATGCAAAATTCTTTTCAGACTTTTAAAAGCTGAATTGATATGTAATAATGAGAAAGACTACAGATCTCTGTGCGACATATAAAAATGTCAAAGCTGATATTTTGGTTTGGAAATAACAGCATGGTATCTTAGCATAAAGCTGGTGAGTCATCCACATACTAAACATTTGGAAAGTCCAGATGCTCTTGGGAAATTTGTTTTTAATAACAAGAAAGATTTGTTTTTCTTCCTTTCTTTTTTTTTTTTTTTTTTTTTTTTTTTTTTTTTTTTTTTTTTTTTTTAGAAGTAGAGATGAGAACTGTTCCCTTTCCTACAGGTTCTGAACTTTGTTCACTGAGTTGCTAAGTATTTCCAGTGATAACCAAGGCCATCACTGTTCCATCACCACTTGAGCATGAGTTGAAGTCTTGCTGAAGTCCACATCCCAAAGGGACTATTTCCACATTTGTTTTGACAGAAATTATATCAGCACTCAGGTTGAAATAACGTAATTATTTTGCTGTCCTGCGCACAGTATTGCCACTTAATAACAGGCAGTCCTAATGATACTGTTGTCTCTGGGGAATGAATTGCCTGCTGTTACCTGCTACTCTCTTACTTCAGTAGACTGATTGACATTTCAGTGCATGCCTTTCACATTGCCAAGAATATAGTTGGAAGATTACAGTACTCATGTGTCAAGTTATGCTTATTCAGTTCTTAATTTTTCAGTTTACTCAGTTAATATCAGAGATGCGCAGATAATGGATGGCATGGAATGAGATAAACTTGTTAACCTCAGTACCTACACTGTACTTCTGTTACATTCATCATCAATTATTTCAGCCCTCATTAATTAGTTACTTGAGACAGAAACATAACGTACAGTATTTCGGGCCTGCAGGCTCGATACAAGTAGGTAAGCATGGTCTCACAGGACTGTGCTCAAGGTGTTACACAACCATTGCGTGGCTTCCTCAAGCAACTCCAGGTCTACTGTTAAGAATGCCATTATACTATGTTACAAGCTGGTATGTACTGCTAACACCAGGAAGATAAATTTGGAACCAGAACATTTTTGTATTGCATTTACCATGGAATTTGTACTGCCTGTATGTACAAGACTTTCAAACGACCTTCAGACTTTCTCAGATTACTAAAGACTATTTTGATTAACTCTCCAGGAACAAAGTCACCTATTTATTAGGAGACCAAGCCAACATTTTTCAGACTAGCAGCAGATAATTGAACCATTTTTAGAAGCTTACCAGCACTCAAATTTTGCATTACCAAATTACCATTTTGGAAATCAACACAGAAGAGATGGCTGTTTTTATGTAGTGTCATTAGACTCGACCCTTCATATACCAAAGATGAAATTGAAATCTTATCTACCAGAATACAGTGTAGGCAATACCGGTATCTCCTATGTACCCTTAGGATACAGTTAAAGGAAATTGTTTTCTCTGTTAAGTACGAAACATAGTAAAGGTTAGTGGCTTGAGTGACACATTTTTCAGATGTTCTGTATGAGATCGCCCCTGAAATTCTATTCTAGAAGTCGAAGTCCTTCTTTTTTTCCCCCACGGTAAATAGGCAGTGACTAACTGAAGTGAGAGAAGAACATAGATGTTTATTAGGTGTCTCACAACTGTTTGGAAAATGTATATGGTTCTACTTTAAGTGAGTTTGGCTGTGGCTGAAGCTAGTGATCAAACACAGCTTGGTAATTCAGAGTGTGCTATGAATGAATCCACTGAGGGCAGAACAGCACTGGCTAAAATGTAAGTGATTGCTTGTGATTCCGGCAGAGGAACTGCAGTCATCTTTTAGTCAATGATATTTATGATTAATTGTGAAGAATAAGCTTTAGGCAGCAGAGTGGGAAGTCTGCAGTGGGTGCAGTGGAAGTAAATGAAGATTTTCATACACTCAAGTGAAGTTCTTACCCATTCAAGATAGGTATTGATTTTTATCCTGAGTAGAATAAATACATTCTGGTTTCCTATAACCAACATATCTGCTGTACAGTTCTGTTTCTTTATGAGGCTTACAAACTAGTATTCAAAATATGATTGATATAAGAAATATAGCAAAGCAGTAAAATAAAAAATAAATTTAAAAAATTTCCTGGCTTACTTTTAGCAAAGGAAAATACAGGACTGTTTCTCCTACGATGACACTGTCAGCAATTTTCTACAATAGAAAGAAGATGTAGGAAGATATTTTTGGATTTGTTTTTGATTGTTTTGGTTTGGTTTTTTTATCTTTCCTATGTCATATGCTATTTATATCCAGTCCACTCGAGTGCAATCTCTGTGTCTTGGAAGTCTCCCTAAACAACTCTGGAACTCTGAAGAGTAAAAGAAAATCAAAAACAATGGTTCTCACTTTCCTTTAGTCTCTGTCCTTAGGAAGGATGAAAGTCAGCTTGTGTCTGTGCCTTGTTCAAAATCATTTTTCTTTTATGCTCCATTGTACTCTGACCAATTTCAGCTATAATATGATACATTTGCTCAAAGTCAAGGTGACATAAAACAGTAAGCTTGTTTCATAACACATAAATCCTTCCACCATAAAATTTTGGTCATCTACCTAAAGTTCATGGGCCTATTTATATTGAAATGAACCACCTAAAAAGACGTTAAACTATGCAGAATATCTATCAGGAACAAATACAGTTCCAGTGATTTCTAATTTGTGTGTGTGTGTGCATGTGATAGCAACATTATTATTATTATGTTTTTACAACAAAGATGATAGCATTACAGCTCAGCTTCACATAGACTAAGATACGTTGGTAGCATATATATAAAAGCTGTACAAAACCCACAGAAATGCAAAAATGTTAAGGATCAGATATAATATATCTCAATTTTGCATCAAAACTTCAGTGACGTACCGCTTGAGGTCTGTATAAACAAATACTCCACTGACAGGAGGCCTGGGGTTTGCCACAGGACGCAATAAGTGTACCTTAAGGCAGATGGCTTCTCTAACTTGCACCCAAAATCATGTGAGTTCTCGTGCTGGCATGTGGTTCTCTCACAAAGGAATAAAGCTGGATACTTATACAAAGCTTGGGAGTTTCTTGCAGCCCACAAGCTCAAGACATACAAGTTTTAGCAAGTCTTATTCTTTATACCAAACACATGATCACAATGAAAATATATCAGATGTTTCTTAAGCACGTGGTTGACAGGCACCATATGGGAAGTGGGCTCACCCATGTTCTCATTAACTTCAATGGGTATTTTGTCCCTTGATTTCAGCTGCAGCAGGACAGGCTGCCTTAACGAGCATGAGGAGCACAGACATGCTGTTTCCCTAGGACTCTGCTCATTGGTGCAGCTTGGTGCAGGAAACAGTGACCCACAAGAGATGCAAAAGTAGGAACTTGAGATTTCTAAGCCACTGCAGCTGCTAGTGAAGATCCATAGCGCAGATACTAACAGTGAGCAGTTACAGCCTTCTGCAGACCCATCACATTTCATGCAACGTGCAAGACTTGCAGCTCATTCTCCCTAGCAAATAAATGTGCTTTGTCCCAGTTATGCAAGACAAAGCCAGGGGCTCTGATCCACTCTGGTACTGTGCTACCCTACCACTGATCAGCCTGTTCTGTGGCTTGCTTACCAGCTGCTGGTGTCACAGAACAGACGTCCAAGATGTGTTAACCAGAAATGCGTCATACGCAAGGGCTAGTCCCTGAGGTCACTTGCAGTGTCATATAGCCCAAAGACCGTGTGAACCACAAACCACGCAACCCAGTCCTGTGTTACCTCATTCCTCAGATAAAAGGAAATTCAAATGGTCTCTTTCTCTCCTGAAATCTTGAGAAATTAGTATGCATAAAAAATACATTCCAGATGTCTTCTGCCTGCAAGGTACGTAGGTAAGGCCTTCAGTGAGAGAAAAATGGGATCAGGGAATCCTTTTTATCTCTAAAGAAAACCAAAGAAAGTTGAAACCTAAAAACACCAGGGATGTACCCAAAAGTCCTCTGAGAGTTATCTCATCATCGTTAGAGTAACAGATTTGCTTCTCAGCCTGGCTAGTATGGCATCCCATGGGCATAGAGAGATGCCTTGCACTGTAAAGTGGATGTACTTTGAAGTGAAATAGCTACCTGGACATTTGGACAGAGCACTGACAGGTAGCTGTGTGAATGCCACCTCATCTGGAACCTCCTTAATACAGCTGAGATTTTCCACATTTGTGAGACAGAACCTTTTTTTTTTTTTCAGGATGCTCCAACGTGCCAAGATCGCTGGATGCAAACACTTGAAATGTGGCTTGAAATGCCAGCTTTCATTCCATCCATCAAAACATTACGTATAAACAATTTGATATTTTTTCAAGATGTATAGCTGCATAAGCAGAACTTGCACAGTTTGCCAGAAACGGTTCAAAGTAATGAGAGCAAATGTGACAAAATATGTTTGGCATAAAGAACAAAGTCAAAGAGTAGAGACCCTAGCAGACCTGTCCATTTTACTAAAAGTGATTGTAGAATGTAATTGACTTGTTTTATAAATTCTTCCAGCTATCATAGAAGTTACTCCTTTTGAGCAATAATACTGCTGAGCGTATAGCTGTTGAGTTTGTTTTTTGTGTTTAGTTTGGACTCTGAAAATGAATGCTCCAAATACACTGGCTAAGCTAGGAAGATTGTCATTTCTATAGGTACCTACTGCTTCTCTCCAGGAAGACTAATCTCTTAAAGAATAGTCTATTGAGAATATATTGAGCTTTCTATCCTTGCACTTTCTATCCTTAATCATACGAGGAGATCAGGTTTTACTGGCTCTGGAAGTGGCCATGAGACAGAGTCATATGCCCCATTAAAAAAAAAAAAAATCAACATTTTTCATTGTTGCTGATGGATTCCTGGTGATAAAGATTTCGGATGACACTGGGTTATATGAAACAGACCAAATCATCTATATGGCCTCTAGCCAGCTCTGTATAGGAAATACTTAGGCATGATAGAGTCAGAAAGTTAGTAGAAAAGAGATAGGAATTTTAGCAGTTTAAGGTGGCTGAGACAGCCACACTGACTCTCAGACACCCACACTTAGGTTAACTTCTGGCATCACCAGCGCAGGTTGTTAGAAGCCCTGCAATTAACTGCCCTCAGCTTTTTGCCCTGCTCCGTTCCTGGTCTCATGTGATCATGGTACCTGGTGGTGGAAATTCTGGCATATCTGTCTTGGGTGATCCAATACACATGGGCCAGAAATCACCCCATGTTTCAAGTAGGTCTGCATTGTGAATGGTCATGGAGTAGCACACTGAGGTCAAGACGTGGCAAACGTGGCTCTTTCACGTGAACAGTTATCTGCATGTCATATGGATTCAGGTTTGCAGCAGCAGGAAAGAAGCTTAAAGAAACCTTTCTGTTTTTTAGGCTTTCCCTCAGGCTGCTGATGTTGTGCCCCTGCAGTCATCTCTTTGACACAAGAATCTTTGACAGAAAGTCATCTCTTTGGCACAAGAATCATAGAATTATAGAATCAATCGTAGAAATAGAATGGCTTGGGTTGGAAGGGACCTCAAAAATCAAGTTCCAAGCCCCCTGCAACAGGCATGGTTGCCAACTGTTAGATCAAATACTAGATAAGATTGCCCAAGATCCTATCTAAGAGGTTGTAGCTGGTCCATTTTTCACTCATAGGTGTAATAGCATTGTATCACATCCATGTGCATCTCATATATCACAGATTTAAATCAGTTTTATCTTTTTCGCAATTAATGTAGAATTTGTACCCTCTGAAGTCCCTTCATGACTAGAAGAAAATCTTTAGCTGCATGACAAACTCAGTGGGTAGCAGACAGGCAGTTACAGTGCAAAGGAGATGTCTGGAAGGCTGCCAGCATAATAACTGAGGCTTCTTCCTGTGCATGTGCTCAGATTTGCTTCCCACAAGGCAGTACAAGCAGTGGTGGAGTGGGCTGGATTAAGAATGAGCAGCAGTGAGTCACAAATCATTGTCAATTCACTGATAATCACCAGAGTACCACTCCACCGTGACAACCTGGCACTGCCAATGATGCTTTTCTGTTGATGAGGGGATCCTTTGTGGGACTGCGGGCAGCTTCACTGCAAAAATCAGGTAGAAGCAGAGTATGGTTAAAAAAAAGAGAGAGAGAGAGAGAGAATTTGGCTTTTTCTAGCCAAATGCAATCCAATTATAAAGAGTGCACTTTGTATGTCATTGCTAAGGGAAGGAACAGTCTGTAATGTGACACATGCTGTATCTGCTGCTCAACAGCTAAAGATTTCTAGTTAGATGCTCTTCTGATTTTGGGAGGGAGGGAGTTACTTTTGTTTTATAGAACATGCATAATGAAAGCACTCCAATTAAATACCTTTGAATTGCCCCACAAAGAAGTAAGCATTCATTTTAAACCAGTTTGCTGGGAACCTAGCCTTTATCTAAGTTGAATTTAAGATGAACTGTAGTCTCTCTGATGTCATCTACTAAATAGTGTCAGGCTGGGTCAATGTTTTAGTGAGAAACTTCCAAGAAAACTCTAAGAGCTGCAGTGACTCATTCTCTTCCCTCTGACTCAGTATTGTTCTACCAAGATGCTCCTGGAGGTGTTATCTTTCAGATGAGATATGAAACTGAGGTCCTGACCACATACAGGAAGAGGAGAAGATGTGTGCTGTTTTTCACTCTATATCCACATGCCCTGAACCCACAGGCTGGAGCAGATAAGACATTATCAGTCCCACCTTAGCTGTTTGTTCCCACCCCTGCTGGAGGGTTCGCAAACAGGGGTAGCACAAGTGGTCGTTAATCTTCTTCAGCCAGAGTTAAGTTGTAAAAAGCAGCAGTAGATGGATCTTAACTGGGTGACTTCGGCTGAGTCAGATAGGGAGAGCACTCGCAGTTCCACCCACCGAGAACCGGGGGCAGGATGATCCCAGTGCCTGTGGGCGCTGATAAGGGTGCAGAGGAGGAGCATGTCTCCTTGGAGTCTCCTGGCTGCATCCCAGGGAAAAAAAGAGATTCTGCAGTTTGTGTTTGTTTGTGATTCTACATCGTGCTGTTTGTGCCATTCTGTTCCATGGCCAATCTGTGAGCAAGGATTTGCCTGTTCAATTAAATGAGTTTGTAACTGTATCGACTTCATTTCTGCCTTCTCAGCCCATCTGCCTTTCTCCTCTACCATTTCTAATTTGCTTTTCATCTTTTTGTCTACTGGACCCTCATGGAGCATTTTGCTGCAGCTCTAAGGTTTCTAGCCCAACCTAATGAGTGGGATGACAGAACATTGCGGAGCTGGAGTTCAGTGAAATGTTGTTATATGCCATATCTATCCTTAAACAAACAAACAAACAAACAAACAAAAAAAAAAAAAAAAAAAAGAGAGAGAAAAAGAAGGAAAAAAAAATTAAAAAGGAAAAGGAAAATAAAAACTCTTTCTCTCCAACCATCCCAGAGAAACTTAATTATGGAAAAAATCTCACTTGATCATTTTAGAAGTTAAATGATACCTTTAATTGCTGTTAATAGGCTAAAAAAATCCACTCTGAAAATGGAGTGCTACTCAAGCCATGATGGTAAGGTGGTGATGACAAAGTAGACTTTCAACCTTTGTAAAACTGATCATTGTACTTTGCTGCACTGAACAGTGTGCAGCAACAGAAAAGTGTGCAGCATCTCGAGCATGTTCCAGAACTTTTTCTGCTTGGGCAAGCTCTACCGTTCCTTTGCCTCCTGAACATTTTACCCAGAGCGGCAGTGCAAGAATACCCCAGTTCCTGGAGTCTGTAGCACTCTGCAGAGACCTGTGGATTAGATGAGTCCTTTCCCATCAGTACCTCAAAGACCGGTCTCTGCCCCACTGAGAAGCCAAGTAACTATTTACTCTGCCCTGTGTGACTCCTCAAGCAGACAGAAACTAGACAGTAAGCAAATTTTGCCAGGGTCACACTGCCTTTTATGCCTCCCCTGGTTCAATTTTCATACCTATGGGTGATGCATTTCTGCTGTGAGTAATGAAGACTGTGTACTGTACATGATGATTCATTTCTTGAAGTCTGCCTGGAGCTTTGAAATCTTTCATTAACTATGCAATATGCATTCAACAGATTAACTAAATGATCTAACTGTTATGTAATTAGCCAATAGAATGCAGGATACCCCATCTCACATTTTGCTGTTAAGTGCAAAGTGCTTTTCCCTTATGGTTTTTATAGGCTACCCAAAGAAAATATTCACTAAGGTAATAAAATAGCTTGTCTGTTTAAAACTGCTCTGATAAAACTAGTGTACCACATTACATCAGTTTGATGTCAAACACAAGGCTGATGTGATACAATGATATGCCAGAGAAAGCTATGGGTGCAAAATAACTGATTGTATCCAGTGCAAAGTAATAGAAAAGCATTTGGTCAAATACAGCTATCCTTTGCAGTTAAGCAGAGCCCTACTGCAGCTCTGTGGAGTTTAAGCAAGCTACTCATGGCTTCACTGGCCTCTAGGGAGCCCAGGTAAAAAGAGTTCCTCTCACCTGTCTCCAGTTTTTCTAAGTACAATGTTATAAATAATGACTGCCAGCTTTTTTGAAAAAAAAAAAAAAAAAAAAAGATTCAGATTGTTTTTCAGATTGGTTCAGAAACCAAACTTTTTTTTTTCTTTCTTTCTTTTTTTTTTTTTTCTTTCTTTTTTCTTTTCCGATTTTGCTTTGGGAATCTTTTTGACTGCCCTGGAAATTACCATAGGGGTTTTGTGTTACAAATACAAAATAGTAGTGCTTACTCTCCTCAGTTGTTTTTGTGTGGCTTTCTGCTACCTCAGAAAAAGAATATAATTCCTACTTTTCTCCAGGAGAAAGTAGTGGCCAGAATTGCTGTTCCTATAACCCCTCTGTGCCTTGACGCACCTCTCTGAGGTTAGTTATTTAAGTGACAGGAAGACCTTTAAATATAATTCAGTTTCTAAAGGGAAGCAAGTTCCTTCACAGTATTTTATCCTCTTCATTGCCAAGGGAGGCACATGTCTGCCTGAGCTATCTTGTACCGATGATTATTTATCACAGCTTTTCACGTAAGTGGCAACCAAACCCTGTAGCCTGGTTCTCTAGATTTTCCAGTTTTCGATTTTATCTCAAACTCAGAAGCCATGACCTAGCTCTGGTCCAAGCCTGGCATGCTTAGTCAGAGCAATGGATGGGTACGTGTTGAATGAAGCCTTTCAGAAGATATGTTTTCTTAACACCTTGACAGACCCAACACCAAGAAAATGACTCAATTGCCCAAATGCAACCATCCATACCACAACCATCCACACCATAAACATCTCATCTGAGCTTCCAGTCTATATAACCTTTAGAGTCAGGAAGGAGGAGCAAACACTTAAAGGGTGTAATTTATCTCATCTGAAAGGAAACATCTAAAGTAGGACAGTTCTTTCCCTTGTCTATAGAATGAGCAGAATGATGTGTTCAGAGATGTGGGTGTTTACGTTTAGGTGAAATGTCTCATATCTCCATCTTCTGAAAGAAGATGGCACAGTTACATTGATTTTGGTTGTAGTGCATAGTAAAAATATTCCACACTTATCTCCTTTTTCTGCCTATGTGACTACAATAGCATTTCTGAATGTTTTCATGGTACTGTTCAGGCTGAACTTTCAGTAGACAATTTGCAATGGGGAGAGAAAGAGTGTAGCTGCTGTCATAGTCTAGAAAGCTGGCAATCAAGCAATTAGAATCTTCCCTGAAATCTCTCTACTCATTTAAAGAAGGGTTTCTTCCTAAATTTTCAGAATTACAAGGTTTTTTAAGTGTTAATGTGTTATTTTAAACATTAATCTGGTTGTTTATTATCAGTTTATCGCTTGCATCATCAGTTCTTTGAGTCATAACTTGCTGCATTGGAACAAATCTTTTCTCTCAATTTCATGACGATATTTAATCTGTTGTTAAACAGGTACACTTATAAGGAAAATAAGTAGCTGGAAGCTTGCAGAAGGCAAAGACATAGCTGGATTTTGTTCAGGACACAGCAGGACAAGATCTCAGCAAGTCTTTGTCTTCCTTCTTCAGTTGCTTCTAGAACATACTGTCAGCATCTATAATTCTCTGCCTTCATTTCTCTATCAAAGGTTGTAGTGGAAGGGAAGCTTATGAAGGCTCCTCCAGAGCTTCTAGGACTAAAGGGAGAGATGGACTCTTAACTAGGTGATACTTTGCCCCTTTCCCATTTAATGGAGCGGTTGCTGCTTTAATCTCTCCTGACCAATTCCAGCAGGTTAAACATAGGTATTTAACCAGATGCCCGTTGGCAGGTTTGAGTACTTCAACAGGCATAAATTAGCATAGCCTTACTGACATTAATGAGATGGGACTGATTTACAGTCACTAAGTAGCCTCAGCTGTGTCTCCAAGTAGCTGGTAATGTTCCCCAACTTATCTGAAGAGCAGGAAAACTTCTCTGCAGGAATTCATTCTGACTGCATTTGACAGGAAATAATTGCTTTGAATGTTAACAGCTCTGGTTAGCAATCAGAGCTGCAGAAAGGTGTGATTAAGAAAATAGATATATAGGGCTTTTTCTATCTTTGATGTTTTATTGACTTGCTTCATATGAAAGACACAGGTGATGGGGTTACAATTTCTTCATTGTTAGGATGATTCAAATTAACAGGATCTCAACTTTTATCAGAGCATATGGTTCATTTATTTTATTTTATTTTATTTTTTATTTTATTTTATTTTATTTTTTTCACATGCTATAGAAACAATAGCAATTTCTCTCCTTCACTTGCCTTTCACCCTGCTTTTAGTTGCAGCCTCTCCCTACCTGGACTCTAATTCCAACATATGAGATGTAACAGCAGACTTATTGCTTGACAATGTTACTACTGCTAGAAAAAGTGGAGTGTTTTCAGAAACACTGGATGGTGAGCCCCAAAGAACTGTGGGTCACTTACAGGTACAGTGTGAGTGGAAATCTTACAAATAACTCCGTGCTCACCTGGAGAGGCTGCTCAACAGGGACCATGTGTAATGCCTCTGGAAGAAGGTGAATGCTGTTAGGCAACGATTCCTTTCTTGTTTTTGCACAAGTATAAGGGTGTCTTAATTCTGCATTAGGGCAAAAAAATATATAAAATAAAAAAAAAATAAATAAAAAAAGAATAAGATTGTCTGGATCTGGGGTCAAAATTACTAATGTATATATTTCACTAACTCCAGTCCAACAACGTGCACTGGGAAATAATGATATTTGTTCTTTCACAGTAGGAAAAGAAAACATTCAGAGCAGTCTCCTACAGATATTATGTTGCATAAACAAACACAGTGATCTATTAAAAAGACACTTCATCCATGGCTGTTGGTACTGTATACACAAAAGCAGCACGTAGAGACATGAAAAAACTTAAACCCTAGGGGAGTCAGAAGACAGAATAGTGATTGCTAAGACTAGGTAGCAGAGAAGAAAGAGTCCAGGGCAGCACACATCTCCTCTCCTACGTATCTGGGAAGTACATGTACTGCTCAGTAGTTTGCACATCCCAGAGATAAGCTTAGGTTTGGCAACATTAGAATCTGTGTAATTGCTGTTTATTTGACAGCCACAGCAGTTTTCTCTCTCTGTAAACTACCAATTATCATCTGGAAACTTTGACCGCTGAATCAAAGTGTCTATGTGAAATCTGAAGAGACCAAAATGGAGGTGTCATCAGCCACTGACTCTTCTTTATTTATTTGTGAGAATCACTGAATTCTGATGCTTATGGAGAGGTCTAGCCACAAGTATGAGAGAGCCCACCTTGCACCTTTGTGACGTTGGTTATCAGTCTAGCTCTTACCGTTTGGCACTTCTATCACAGCAGACGTGAATTCCTTTCACGTTGGAGTCCATTCAAGTTACCCAAGGGAGCTCAGTGCTATGGGTGCCCCTGTGCTTCTCAGTCTCACATTGCTCCAGATTTATCTCTGGTACTTGCAGAGACATTCCATATGTGTGCACGAAGCGGGACAGAGCAGACCTGCAGCTGAAGCACATTCACTGCTTCACACAGATCTCTAGCACATCACTGCTGAGAGGTCTTGGCGGCCAGCCTGCTCCTCCCATGTCAGTCACAAACAGCTGCCTACACTGCTGACACCTGCCACTCAGAAATGGTCTTATCTCACTTGTATGAGCTTGGCTGGTCGCTGCAGAGCCTTAGCCAAGAGTACTGCTCTAGAAAAGGCATTTGTGCTGATAGGAAATTCATGTACAGAGAAGTGGAATTCCTGTACAGACAACGCAACATTTCACAACCTGTAACAAAATAGGCACATCAACATCTTATTTTGTGGTCTGTAGCATACAGCAATGCTGGAAAGCATTCAAAATTCTCCTGAGTTGATTTACTCCTTAAAAAGAGAGAATTTTTTCTCAAACTTTGTATGATTATCCTTGCCACTCATTCAGCCACACTGAGTATTCGTTATATGTGTAGAAGTATATTTATGTATATAAATATATATTTATACAGTTGCTTCCTATATTTAAGATAAATCACTCTGTGAGCTTGCATTTCCTGTAGGACATTTTTGTATTGCAATTAAAACTTCTGAACTGTTCAGAACTTACTGCTAGGAAACTGCCATTTATCAGTCAGTGTTCACCAAACTATACCTATGATGATATGTGTTTGTGTTTTCTCGTTGTAGTCATTGAATTATTTGGAAATTTTACAGCCAACATTAATCAAGACCAAACTATGCCCCCACAGAGTCTGAAAGTTGAGGGTATACTTCTATTTAGGACTGCCATTACCTTTATCTGTTTGAGGTAAACAACAGAAACTTCTTATCACTATATATCAATGTTCTCAAAGTACAGTAGACTGATAACATTACACAGCCAGAGTAAATTAGCATGTACCAGTAGAGAATGACATTGGCAGCTATATTATCCAACAATGTTTTTCTTCATTAGAGAATCCTTGACCACTCAGCTCTGAGTGATTGATGTTGAAGAATCAATTTGTCCATCTGGGCATCACTATATTTTTAAGAATTCATTAAGGGGATAACAACTTTCAGTGACTCTAAATGTTATAAGGAGAGTTCTCAGCTATCACTGAGAGCAAAAAGAAAATACAGGCTATCAAAATGCAGTGTGATTACAGATCAGACAATTGTATGACATTATCAACAAAGATACCTCTTAATCTGGTAGGCCTAAATCTCCCATATGTTTGATCTGTCCCAGTGAAGGGCCAATCTGTGATACTTCCTTCCCATCACACCCATATTTCTGGGCAGGGTGTAAGGGTTCCCTCTACTCAGGATGAAAAGCCAGGAAACAGTTTCCATTAATTCCTTTACTACAGAAAAAATCCAGCACTGCACAGATGATGCTACACTATTTTCTAGTACAAATGCATGATATGCGTGCATGAAACCCTGAATTCTGTCTAGAATTTCTAAAAGGTGCCTAAACTGAATAAAATGTATATAAACTACCTTACTGACAGCTTTCAGTGTCTCAGGGTGCACCACATAATTGTCACTTGGACCCAGTAAGGACTAGAAAATATCTTGTTGCCAAAGATAAGTTTGATCTGTGTCTCTGTTTTACAGTGGTACCAAATGGTTTTTGGAGCAAGCTGAACAACACTGCTAATCTACAAAGCCAGCAAAGATCACTCCACTCATGGAAGAAGAAAGGCATGATTTAGAAATGAACTTGATATGGAAAAAGACCAACTGAGTTCTTAACTCTCAGTACCCACTGTCTCCCTTAGTGCTTGGATTATCTCTTGACCTGATTAAGAACGGATCAATTATCTTCAGTTTTTGGATCCCAGTCTGACTTGCAGGAATTGCAGTTTGTAATTGCAGGCGTCAAGACTAAAGAGACATTTATCTTGTTAACACTCCAAGTACGTTTTATCAGAACCATACTTTGATTGAACAGTTAAAATGTTTCTATCACAAGTAACTCATAAAAAAGATTCTCAATATTTTACTTCATGTCCCTGGATAGCTTCAGAAGGCAAAGCTGTCCAAGACCCAAAATCCAACTCTACTTTGTACAAAATGGAAGACTGAAGATGCATTTCATTACATTAAAATGAAAATATGTTTCTATATCCAGTAGATGGACTTGAAAATTTGAAATATTCATCCTTGCCTGTAAGTGTCATGAATGCTATGTGTTAGCAATAGGCACTAAGAGCACAGGTACTGTGTCAATTTAATTTTGGAATGAGACATGTAGAGACAGTCTGTAGACCTTCAGAGGCAAATTTGGAACTTCCTTCATGAAAGCTTGCTGTCTAATGCTGCTTTATCTTCCAGTCATACAAGAAAATTCTTCCAAACAGTCAGTGCAGTTTAAATGGCTCCTTCTTTTTAGATGGATTTTAACTTCTCTTAGGGAACAAGACCTTGAAAGGTAGTGAATCATAAGTTGTTCTAAGTTAGCACAGGTGCTGAAATCCTGGGATGTAATCCAATAATTGTAACATTAAAAATACTTCATGCCGGATCTGTGGATAATAACACATATTTCTTCATTACCAGGGCTGCTCTGAAAGTAATGCCTCCTATTTTATTACACTGGCCCACGACATCAAAGGCAGATGTTGATGGTATGGCTGTAGAGGTTGAACCTTCCTACAAATATTCCATTATTGGTGCAACAGATGGCAGCAGAGGGGCAGTGTGACACAGTGGCATCTGACATGGAAATGCAGATGAAGCAAAAATGAGTAACTGAATTTCTCCACATAGAAAAAAAATGCAGATGTTGACATTAATCGATGCTTGCTGAACATTTATGGAGACCAAGCAGTGGATGTGAGCACAGTGAAGAGGTAAGTGGTACATTTCAGCAGTGGCGACAATGACAGTGATCATCTCCAGTGGTGTGCACTGTTATGAGCACAGCATGCAGACTCTTGTTCTTCCCTGGTGAAAATGCACAGCTCATGGTGATGACTATGCTGAAGAAGAGTGTTTTGTAGCTGATAAGTTGCTCTATCAAACAGTGCTACTGTGCTCTTTGTATCTTTTGTAGTTTCCATGGAAATAAATAGGAGGCATTAATTTCAGAGCAACCTATGTAATACACACTGGAGACAGCTTTATGTAAATACTGGATATTATGTTTTAAGTAATAGACAATTTGTATAACAGGCAAATATGTTAAACAAAAGAAACAAAACAAATGATTATTTTCATTAAACCACCCTACTGAGAAAACTTGACAAATCACATTTGGTTAACATGACTATGAGAAATCTGTATTTTGACTGCAAAAAATAATTGTGTTAGTGATATCAGTTGTCTCAAAAGGCACAGGGCTATTTGAATCGTTTAATCATTTTGTCATACTTTTCGAACTGAAACATTAGTAGTTTGATCAAGGGTTCAAGTACAGCTGAGACCTTCAGCCTTGATTTAATCTGACTCCCTGCCGACACTGAATGGAAACACGTAAATCTTATTAGGCTTACAGTGATTTCCTTCAATCATGAATTTAATAAAGCTGATTGGTTTCTTTCAGTGTGCCAAAATCTGTGAAGTTCTAAAAGCTAAGTAGCTTTCTATTAAGTAAACAGAAAGTCAGTATGAAGGAACATTATAGTACATTATACAACACCAAGACTAGGACTTGAGGGATCATTTGCAAAACCCTGAACCCATTATGAAGTTCCCTTTTTTGAAGGGAAATATGTGTTGGCAATAATATCTGGTTATCATAACTGGAAAGACATGCATTTTTTATTAACTGTGCAAAGTTTGTTTAAGATTAGATTGTACTTCAACCAACACAATTGTGGACACCATTAGGAGAACAGATATGCACATTATGTAGCCATTTGTGGTGCAGAAAATAGAAGAGGCAGTGCATTCAGTG
Source organism: Centrocercus urophasianus (assembly GCF_019232065.1). Classification (NCBI taxonomy): domain Eukaryota; kingdom Metazoa; phylum Chordata; class Aves; order Galliformes; family Phasianidae; genus Centrocercus; species Centrocercus urophasianus. The sequence goes on along the minus strand of NW_024884697.1, from coordinate 41,442,801 downwards.
ATCCTGATTCATTCCAGAATACTGTGGGAGGAGTTTCCACAGCTCCTGGTCCCTAATGTCCATGTCTTCATAATTTAGGAGACGAAACGCAAGAAGATGCTAGCTCCAGTGAAGCTGAAATTTCCATCTTACATGGAAAGCCAATGCCAACCTTACTGAAAGCACAGCAGTTAGGACACAGAGAGGTTACAATTGATACTATTTTCCCCTTAACCTCTGCAGAGAGTTGCTATGCATGTATCTGTGACCACTATATCAAGTGACAAAAGAGACTGATACCTTTCTACCGCTAATAGCAAGGGTTCTGCACTGAGACTTTTAACTGGAAATTAGAATTACAGATAAGGTTACTTTCTGAACAAACTTTCTGAATAAATAATGCAGCAAATGATATCTAAAAATCTTTACAATTAGTTATTAAATAGCTCATTTAATCGTCAGGTACGTCTTTAGAAGCCCTGGTAAAATCAAAGTGGTACATCTCTGTCATAAAGCAGAGCCGCAAACTAAGTTAAATACTGCTTTTCCAGAAGGACAGACCTACTGACAGTCGCAATCCTTCAAGGTTCACGACCTCAGAAAAAAAAGCCCTAGCCTGACAGATTTTCCATGGAAGCATCTGACTCGTTTGAATTGAAGTTTTAGCCAAAGTTTTATCAAATCTGACATAAGATGCCATGTGCAGCCTTCTTCATGACAAGTTGCCAGAGCAACTGACAAAAGTGTCCTCAAGTTAGTGCAAAAGAGATAAGAAAAATCTCAGCTGCTTATCTGCTGTGGTGATCAAGTGAGTTGTCCTGTTGTATTAGAGAGATACAGCCACACTCAGGCCCACAGCTGCTCTAACACAGGTACAATTTGGGAACAAGGGAAAAAAAGATAGCCAGCATCTCAGATGAGATCTGTGATTCAGCACACGAGTAGATTTAGGGCCTCGATGATTCACAGTTTGTACACACACACACATACCATGTAAGTCTAAGGCCAGACCCTAATGCAGCAGCTGTGTGCATACCATCAGCCAACACATCATTTTATTCCTAAGGCATTTCACAAACTGTCCCCATCAGATCTGCGTGGGTAGTCCATGTGGAGGAGGTTCTTTTTCTTCCTAGTTATTGGTATGGCAACAGTTAGTTACATCTTGGTTGCATTCAGAAAATGATAGGATTTTTTTGGCTGGATTACAAACAGGCAAAAAGATGGAACAAATGTTAAAAAGTGTTTTTATCAGACCATTTTTAATTGGATAATAGCCTACTGCATTATGGCAGAGAACTATGTTTTTTCTTCTCAAACGGGTTTAACTGCTTGTTGAATAGCATTATCCTTGTGAAAGCAAAATAAATGTCAGCTTTGTACTAGTGTCTGAAGAGCTCCTGTTTGGTGGATGTAGTTTACTTTATAGAAATTGTTTCAAGATTTATATGAGCAGATAACTTCTGCCCTTTGAACTTCAACTCTCCTTGGAAACCATGGAAGTAAGCATTCAAGTTAAGTGAAATCCAAGCTTCTGTTTCCTCAAGCTGTGCTGATGTGCTGATGATGCACTGGGGCACATCCAAGAACTGCAGAGCGCTTTCTGTTGGCCAACAATTGTGAAAGTCCTTGCAAAGTAAAAGAAAAATTATGTGGTTCAAAAGTAAGGTCTCTGAAAGAAGTGTGTTGTCCATCTCATTCTCACAGACCATGTTTTCCTCAGATCTCTGCTCAAGCAAACTTCTGGCCATCACAGTCTGAAACAACAAAATGAAACACAAGACTGCCATTAACAGGGGTGGGACAATACAAAACACCCACAAACTCAGGAAAGGTACTTCTGTGGAGATATAAATGCTATTACTTAGAGATAGCTACATCATTTCCCAGTCATACACTGATATCCAGTCATCCTTCACAGTAAGCTGTTAAGTTCATGTAAAGTTTCCCTTTCTTGCCCAGCTGGATTTATCTACTTCTGTCTTGTAACACTTAGGAAAAACTGACTGTATTGCAGTGATCACATCCTGAATCTTGAGATATATCCAGGATACATGAGCATGTATGTTTGTGTAAGACATTTTATCTTAGTCCCACAAGCTGTTCTCAAATTCCTTTCTTTAGATCTTTCTTCTATCTGCAAGTAACTGCCTTGCTCTCTGATTCAATCTGTTAAACTCATGTTAGCTAATCAAACTGTTGACTCTTATGCTATGATTAAGGAAGCTCTTCCTTGTTATTTATGCCTAATAGCAGTCTTTTTAGGCAATACTATGAAGTCCCCTCAGAATGGATCGGAATAGAATGGGGAAATAAAAACTCTTCTTCTGAGACAAGACGTACCTTCAGGTACTGGAAGGCCGCTATCGGGTCCCCCCAGAACCTTCTCTTCTCCAGGCTGAAGAGCCCCAGCTCTTTTGGCCTGTCCTCAAAGAGGAGGTGCTCCAGCTCTCTGATCATCTTTGTGGCCCATCTTCCCAATATTTATCACATGGATGTTTTCTTTTTAGAGATGTGTTCTTCAGTAGATCCAGAGTCTCAGAACGTCGATGACTAAAATTCAACAGATGAATTTAAGCTATGTTCAGACAATGCTTTATTTCTTACTAAACACTTGATCATCTCTAGTTATAATGATAATTTCAACAATTGTCTGAGATGTTCTTCAGGTATGGTTTATATAGTACTTGCTGAATATATCATTGTTTATAGAAGACAGCAGTCAGAGTGTTTGGTGGTGAACCAAAGAAGCTATTTATTCAGTTGAGTGGAAATGAAAGGGAGATGATACTTCAGATACGATTTTTCAGATTGCAAGAGCCTTTACTATACACGGTAAGACACACATAATTTCATGGAATAGTAAAAAGTAACTAGACCATGTTGATGTCCTTTGGGGATAGCCAAGTGATGGTGAGGTCTTTACATCTTTCTCATCCAGAAAAAATTGTCCCCAGTTCTCATAAACTTTAGCGACAGACTTGAAGGAGATTTTCTGAAGTTTTTGTCTATGTAACCCAATCCAAAGAAAAATATAAAACAGATCCACATGTTATATTGCTTATAAAGGTACTCTGAGGAGTTCTATGCCTGATAATGACACCATTTTCTTGTGAGCTGTTCGAAAGCAGCTTGAGATATGATAGATGACTGTAACTTACGTGCATATATTCATAAAATATTACTCCCTTATTCCTTTTGAAACCGTTTACTAATTAGTTGCTTGTAGATCTAGATGGGAACCAAAATTTTATTCCATGGGAAATTAATTTCTACTTCAAAGCAGAATGAAAAATTGGCGTATCAAAAAGTAGGACAAAAAACTATAGGAAGTGTCAAAATGAAATTGTCAAAGTGAAAAATGACCACACCTGCAATTGGAACTAAAGTTCCTAGGTGATTTGTGCACACTCTCTTTTTCTTTCCTCTCTCTCTCTCTTTTTTTTTTTTTTTTTTTAATTCAAATCACTTTTTGGAACTGAAAAGTATCTTTATTTCAAACTGTCACCTTGCAATGAAGGGGGCTTTGTTTTGATTATCCCTAGTGAAAAGTAGAAAGTACACGTTAAAATTGACATTTTCCCACAGAAGGTTCCCATTTCATCAAAACCACATTTTCCAGGAGGAAAATTTTTCATATAAAAATATTTCAACCTGCTTTACTTACTTGCCAGGAAATATGAAGCAGCCTATAACCAGCATCTTACTAAATTTTTTCCAACAAGAAAGTTGTTATAATTTCACAGTCAAAACTCTAAAATGTTCTGTTGACAGAGAGAATTTGGCCAGGAAGCAGAGCAGCGCTTATTATGGAAGCGGCGCACAAAAGTCAGTTAGCACACTCCACGGCCATCACATGTTCAATTACAGAGGCAAATTCTAAGCATGTGTCAAACACAAATAAATCCAAGAGGCTAAATTTCTGCTTCTTTAAACACTGCAGATGTAGAAGCAGAGTTTTCCATTTACTTCACCTCAGCTGAGTGGAATGTGATGGGATAATTAATCCACTTAATGACTCTATAAATATTTCGGTCTAGATATGGCTTTGCTGCTTTGTGAATGTTGATTTACTTTCTAACAAAGATACGAGAACAAAGCAATTAAAATCTAGTTGAAATATGATAATCAATACAAGTTCTTATTTAAAAAAAAAATTAAAAGACTAAAAAAACCCATAATTTAAATAACGTACTTGAGAACTGTGTAAGTGTGACTTACAAGGCTACATGAACAAGATTGCTACATTTGTAATAGTTTCCCAGATGCTTATTCAGATTGAGCCAGAAATTGCTGCTTTGGGATAGCTTGAGTAGTTTACAGATGCTTGTTTTCTATTTTAATTAAAAAAAGAAACAAAAAGGTCTATTTAAGGATCTAAAATTAGGAATCTCAAAATGACAGACAGCACCATTCTTCCATTCCTAAAGTCATGGTTGCTTCTTTAGTACTTCAGCTTTCGATCTCCCTCAGTCTGGGGCTTTTGGAAAATTAATGTCTCTGGAATAGTTTGATTTGTCCAAAGCTTCATAGGTTTTTGGCTACAGCAGATCCAGAAAGACCCCTCTGGGATCTTTCCAGAATCAGATGAGTGCATAAGGTTGTGGCTCAGGTTTCTTCATGACCCAACTCTTCAAATAAAATAGTTTCCTTAGGCAGAGTCATAGGAACAAGTGCTGTAGAAGTTGTCCACTCCTGATTTAACATTTCTTGTCTGCAAAGAGAACGGAGTATAACTCTCTAATAACAGAAATTTGATTGTACTAAGCACATTCCTAGTTGATTAGGAGTTCAGTGTGATTGGACATGAGGCAAGGGACCTGACCTTGGAGCAAACTAGAATATCATATGATTACTGTTCTGTTAAGTGCACTGCTTCTCTTCTCCCAGCTGTTTCACAAGGTAGGTCGACTAAGGAGGTACTTCATGGCTTAACTTATTTTAAAAATATCATAGTATAAGTTTCAAAGAAATTGATTGACTCACTTTGACTAACTCATATTTATATTGCAAATTTTCTGGTCCCAAACTCTCATCTATCTGCCAAGTAGTCATCTTGTTAGGGATCACAAATTCCCTCTTAGACTACTTACTGGTTTACAATTAGTAAATAATCATTATTTTGTAATATAATTACTAAAATAAATAAGCATACAAAATAAATATTTCAGTTACTCTAAACAGCTAACTGAATGTTTCTACCAAGATAGAGTTTCACCCTCAACAGAAAACAATCCTGAAAAGGGATTACACCAAAAACCATACATGAATAACTCCAAAGCATTCAGAAACACATTCAAAAATTAACAGTTCAGCAAATTGGAACTAAATTAAATATGCAACCCATTCCAATCAATCAATCAATCAATCAATCAAATTATCTTTTAAGATTTTTAACTTCAAAATCACATTTAACATTTTAATATTAAAAGATAATAAAGAAAAAAAGAAAAAACATCAACCAGTATTATTATTAAGACTCACACAACATCAAAATTCAATGGATTGTCATCTCAATGAGTTAAGATAAGGATCGTTTGCTCTAGCAGTTATATCAAAGGACCAAATACAGTACTTGCAGTTTGGATCTCATCATGAATTCTATTTGATTGTTAATTAAGCATGCATAGACTACTTAGATCCTTAGAAAGCCCACTCCTGTGAGGAGATTAAATGAGTCAATAATTATAAAATGTAGTAAATATCAAAACCAGCACTCTTGACAACCGATTTTTTGCTGACTTATGAAACATCCATATGAAGCCCTTGTGCGAATTTATGGGACTAGACTAAAGCAGAAAAAGCAAACAGGTGATGAAGAATTTGCAACCAAGTCAAACTTCATGAGTGCTATTATGTTTTGCAGGCCCCAGGTGAAATCCGCGGTATTAAGAAGGGTAAGATGTGGTGGAAGAGAACCAGGAGCACTTGAAGGAATCTCTCTCTCCTATTAGCACCTGTCGTTATCCTCCTGCAGCTATTCACTACTTGCAGCCTCAATATGGATTAGAACTACGTGACTTTTCTTGTAATTGGCAATTGAATGCCTTTCCCTAGGCATTAAAAAGAAATTGGGAAGCTTTAGTGATTTCAGAACTAAACATCATTACTGTGTTGAGTCACAGCAGTGTCCTCCTTACATGACCTGAACCGCGTCTCCTCTGCTGTTTGCCATATTCTGCAAAGGTGAAACAAAAATGTAATGCTTAGAGTGCCTGCATCTATGTATTATTCAAGTGCATTGTTGATAGTCTCAAACGTGAAATATATGAATCAGTTCCCTCTCCAAAAATCATGATGTTTTATTTTTAACTCTGTATTTGTTTTAATCATATGTATGCTTTTTTTTATCCCTCTTTCTGATCCTTCCTGATGAAACTGTGGCTTGTTTTCAAGTTTCTCTTTGAAAGGAGAAGGTTAGGAAGATTAGTTGCTTTGGCAAGGGGGGTCTGCTTTGGCAGGGGGGTTGGACTCAATGATCTCTGGAGGTCCCTTCCAACCCCTACAATTCTGTGATTCTGTGATTAGCTGTTGTTCTAAGAAAAGTTGAATATGGTTTTCAAGAATGACATCCAATGTCATTCAGATCCGAGATGAACTATTTACAATTGCCATTGCTTTTATAGTAATACTAATTAGTTTCTGATGTCTCTTCTCACTTAGTCTTCAGTTTTATTACCCCTGTGAGCTGAGATAGATTAAAATCCCTCTCTGCCCTCACATTTCTCCTTTGTATAATTAGAAGCTATGCAGAGTAGAAATGGCACATCAGTCAGATAACTTTAATGATCTCCAGGAGGCTACTGAACTTGTTCTAAGTTGTTTCTTTTTGAATTACAGCATGTTGTTTCAAAAATAGTAGTAACAACAATGATAGTAGTGATGATGATGACAGTGATGATGATGGCAATAATAATATAAATCTACAGAATATTTAATCATTTCTTATGAGGAATACAACTTGATAAATGTTTCTGATATCTAATTACCTGTACTGAAAAGAAAAAGGAAAAAGAAAAAGAAAAGAAAACAGGTTCAAGATCAAACTTGTTCTATTTTAAATGTAGACAATGCAGAACTGAAGACTGCTATGTTATCATATTTCTCTTACTTCCAGCATCTCTTCCTTTCACCCATTCTCAGTTTTCAGTACTCTTGTTCAACTCTGCACATGTAAAATAAACATGCTATTCCAATAGAGGCTGCTTTCACCGACACACAGGTGACAGCCTTCATGCTCACAGACTGTTTCCACAGCTAAGACCTGCATCAGTGCTTTGAGCTACACTGGCACATTTGGAATTCATCTTTGATGTACATTACTCCACTCAAATAAAGAGCCCCTAGGGAGATCAAAGTAATCTCCAGAGTCATTCTAATTATTTTTACTACTTTCAGTAGCCTTAAACACAATATGATTCTACTGCAAATTATCTTCAATTTAAATTTCAGTGAAAAAAAAGCCGTAGCTTTTTCTTCAAGCTACGGCAGGGGAGATTCAGGCTGGACATGAGGAAGTATTACTTTTCAGAAAGGGTGGTCAGGCACTGGAA
>NW_024884697.1:41370295-41435169 GCF_019232065.1 Centrocercus urophasianus | reverse complement strand
TTTTCCAACCTTGGTGATTCTATGATTCTATGATTCTATGATTCTATGAAAGCTTTCAGCAACAAAAATCAAGAAAACAATAGGTGTCCTGCTGTGAGAAAGTGCACATACACACACAAACACACACAAAAAAAAAAAAAAAAAAAAAAAAAAAACCCTCTAAATCACAAGTGTTATTTCAGCCAAACACTTGTTTGCGTGAACTGGTGAATCAACCAGTTTGTACGTTAAATTGCAACACTGACCTTATTTTATGCTGAACATGTATATAAAGGGATTTGCATAGCTCTCTCTGATTCATTTTTAAGGCAGAAAGCACAAAACGTTGAAACAAATGCAATTGTATTACATTCCTCTTTGGTTTGTGTCATTCTTCAGACTGGGAAAGAAAACAAAGATCCCATTTGGTATTATGGATTTTGAATTACATGACATATATTAGCAGAGCAACTCTACTGCACTATAAAAACATATATATTGAGTCAGCATTAACCTGCTTAGATGCTTAATCACTTCAGTAGAGTAGCACGGAGCTCAATATGAACCTCTTGAGAAAATGATAAGAATATTCTGAGTTCAGTGTTTCCACAACACTGGGAAGAAACAGAGGCAAATAGAAGAAAACCCTTTCTATGGCAGTGCACAGGACAACAAAATCGAAAGCATTAGGGATAAGCTGCGATCAGAAGAAGAAAAAAACCTCAATTCCAAACTAGAGTTTACAAATTCTCAGCAGACCAACAGTCTAGGAGAAAGAGGATCACCAAAATACAGGCAGAATAGAAATGGTCAACATGTGCTATATGCTGTTTTCTTGATGAATGTACAGTGGGCTGTGGGAAGGTATCTGGAAAGGTTCTCAGGTTCTCAATCCCCAACATTAGGATAGCTGAAAGAGGAAATCAACAACTCCATACTACAACAGATAAATTACAATACTCCAGCTAGTTACTCCAAAGGTCCTAAGAACAATTTAATTTCACTAGGGTTCCAGTGAAGAGATGAGTGGTTCACATCAGGGAATAGGACTCATCTAAATATACAATAAATATTTGCACAACTTCTGTTGCATTGCATTCTTTTAGATACAGCTTCCAGAGGGTGGAGGAGGTGAAGAAAGATTTTTTTCAGTAAGTTTTGAAACCAGACAGAAGTTCCCATGTATAAACCCAAAGTCTTCTATGTAAAGTTAGAATATAAAGAAAGAATTTTAAACCCTTAATTCAAAGACAGATACCATGTATGTCTATAATAACTAGACATTTAGCCTAATCATGAAAACTCTTCACAGGCAGAACAGACATACTTATGTGTTTTTATCTACGTAGAATATGACATCAATTCTGCCTCAAGCACATGTACTATTGCAGTATTAAACATAAATAAATATTCTAAGAGCTAGATTAAATTGCAAGGAATATTTTGATGATAGAGTTATCACAAATAAGAGCATGTAAATCATTAGCCCAAGTCAGCCCTTCTTTAAAATAGAGAATGGTTTGATTAGCAGGGAAATTTCTATTAAAGATTCAATCAATATGTTTTGATTAAAAGAAAAACAAAACCAAAAAGAAAAGGAATTAAATCTTTTTCTATTAAAACAACAGAATCAATTAAAGATGATTGGTGTTGTGGGCAGTTGTTGATATCATTGTTTATATTAAAGAAATAATACAAACAATGTGAGTTCAGTGTCTTCATAGACAAATTCAAAACAGACTGAGGTCCAAGTGAGCTGACATACCTCACTCTACCACAGATTCACTGAGCAGCCTTGAGCACTAAACATTCCTCTTACCTTTCTCAGTAGTGCCAGTACCACATAAATACAGATGTTTGGTCAGAGAGAAATTTTCCTCAAAAAAAAAAGTGGTACAAATTGGTAGGGAAAATGTTTGGCTTTTTGTTTTTGTTTTCTGCAAAAATGACCCAGAGTGTCTGTACGCCTTACAAACTCTCAGTTGCCATAGCGGCCCATGATTGAAGTGGTGACATACACAAAGGCTCTCAGATAGCTCTGGAGTCTGGGAGCCATGATGGAGGTGTACAAGATCCATTTACTATCTTCATGTCACTTCCAGTTTCTGCATGGCCTATCTGGACTTCCAGAAAGTAAAAAGTGCCCATTCATTCTGTATTAGATAACATAACAAACTCTGTAATGGGGCTAAATACTTCCAGTGATGTATTTAGATTAGGAGACTGTTCTGTCATCTTTATTTCAATAACCAATGTGAATTATAGCACTATTAAACACACTACTGCTTTTCTAAAATCACCAGTTAAATTATGAGCAAGCACTAAAGCTTGTGTTCGTCCTTGGAAATCACCAGGTTCCATCATACAGGCATTTCAGAGATCAAAATGCAGCCTGGGTGAGAACAAGGTCTTCTCTCATCTGATCTAATTTGTTCACTGAAGCTAAAAAATACAGTTCTTATATATTAACTTGTTTGGAAAGAGCTGATATAAATGGTATTTGAATCATTGTTTTCACCTTGCCATAGAACAGAGCTTATATTTTGAGCAAAAATAAACAAACAAACAAACGAACAAAGAAAGAAATAAGCAAAGTAGATTATCTTCTGAGCTTTCCTTTATTCCAGAGTAGCACTTTTCAGGACATCTTAATTTATTCCAAAATTACATGTACAAATGTTTCTAGTCCTCCTGCGATGAACAGGGGAATTAAAAAACAAACAAAAAAAACCCCCACAAATGTTCATCTTTGTTAACTTTTTGTTCCATAAAGAGTAATTGCTGGTTTTTATCTGTTTTGTCATTCTTATTTATATTATGTTATTGACCGTTAGCATTCTGTTTTAAAACATAAGAAACATGAAATATTTATAAAATATTCAAGATACAGGAAATTAGTCAAATTTAATGTACCTAGAATGAAGCAAAGCTTGACATGTGACCACATTTCCATTCCTCAACAAGGAAAACTGACAAGACAAAGCTAAACTACACACTTACTGTCTTTGGCTCTCTATTTTTCATGGTTTCCAACTACTACTAAACATCAGGAAATTTAATCTAATATGCATGAAATTTCTTGTGCATGCTTTTGCAGTAAGTCTGTTCTGATGTACAGTCCTTTATGTACATGCAGTAAATGTGCCATATCACGTGCTGAACTCTCAAGAAATTGAAACCTGGATTGTAAGGATGAGATTTTTCAAAGCTCATTTTAATTGCAATGCACTTTTTTTAAAAAAGCTTCACAATCACATTTATAGCATAAATAACAGCAGAAGTGTAGCCATTTTTCTTATGGGGTGAATAATAGGGGTGAATTTAAAGCTCAAGACAGTAAGGGTATTCATCCACACAGAATCAAAGAATCACAAAATCACTACCAGTTGAAGTTGGAAAGGACCTCAAGAAGTCTCTTGACAACTTCATAAAGCAGAGACAGCTTTAAGATCAGATCAGGTTACTCCGAGACTTAACCTTCCTGATCTTGGAAACCTCTAAGAGTGGAGACAGCAGAACTTCTCTGGTCAACTACTGCTTGACTGTCCCCACACTGATAAAGTATTTATCAGGAAGGAAGTTTTCAGTTTATCCTCATTGTTCCTTGTCTACCAACCAGAGATAAACGTGAAAAGCCTTACTTAATCTTTTCATTATCTTGTAGGTACTGAGCAGCATGAGAGGGAAAGGCAGCAATTAGATCTTCCTGAACCTCTCTTTTCTCCAGCCTGGGCCAGACTCAGCCCTTCAATCTCTCCTCACAGGCCAGTTGCTCCAGCTCCAGGCAGCTTGGCAGCCCTCATGTATTCAGAGGCCCCAGGCTGAAAGTAACATCTAGATGTGGTCTTAGGAGTCTAAGGTAAAGGGGGATCATCAGTTCACTGACCCTACTGCCTGTGTTCCTGTTAGCACAACTCAAGATGTTGCTGGCTTTCTTTGCAGCCAGGGCACACTGCTGGCTCATGTTCAGCCCATAATGGGTTGAAGTAGCTGCATACATTTTCATCAGTCAGCAGGATACGTCGTTTTAAAAGTGCCAAAATATACATGCAAAGATGTAAACAAGTATGTATGTGTAGGTCTTAAGGTGTAGGTTTCCATGTTTCTGATACTCCCAACACTCCTACTCAAATCTACGCAAGTAGTGCTAGTTGAGGTTCATGTCATGCTAGGAACACAAATGAAATAGAAAACTGTTTCTGGTTGCATATGTTAGCTAGTTCATATGAGCTAGCTAGCATAGATGGACGCTAGGATGGAGTAAGTAAATACAGTTCTTAGACAAGGGAAAGGAAGATCATTGCATCAGCAATAGGTTTGTTTGCTGACCTTTCCTGTTGACCACTTAACACCTAATCACTCACCATTAACCTAGGACAGCAACCTATCACAGCATTTCTTTGTTCCTCTGGACTTTAAGCATGAGTGGTCACATTTCTTTTTGGCTCAGTCCCAAAGAAATCAGATATTAATTGGCCTCAAAGAACTTCTGTTTGCGTGTTTAAAGGAAGTAAACACATCTGAATAGCTCAAGATCTCAACTACTAGAAAGAAAAAAAAGAAAGAAAAAAAGAAAATCAATAATGGGAATTGTAGATTTATGTGAAATTCTGGAGCTCACGCCTGCCTGCTCCACCATCAACACTAATGATGATAACAGAAAAAGTAAACAAGGAAGTGAAGATGAGCCTAAGAGGAAGAGTATGCTGGATAAGAATAAAACAAGTGTTCAACTACTGTGTTTATAATTAGACCATATGGTGTGGACACAAAAAATGTGAGCTTACTTTACTGGCATTTTGCAGTCTGTAACCTCCCTTTCTGATAACTCTTGTCTACCAAATGTTTTCCTTGTCATTAATATTTCACATTCTATTGACACGAAATTTACACTCTTATATATACCAGATATACAGAAGTATACTTATATATACTTTTCTTAAAGTGCTCATTTTCTGTGGGGAGTATCTAGAATGTCTTCAAAACAACACAAAAAAAATCTTCCCACTTAAAAAAAAAATATATATATATATATATATATACACTTTTACTGGACTTTGATATGTAATGTTTATTGAAGTCATTGATTTTTTTCAGGAGAAATAAAACAGCAACACACCTTCAACTACTAATCTAATCATTGCCAGACCTAGTGTTTGTCAACGAATTGCAGGGCACATTAAGATTTTCATCTGGTATTACCATACCTATGAGTTTGAAAGTCTATGTCCAGATATTGGGCAGCCTACCTTTGATCTCTAGACTTTTGTTGCTAATTAGTTTTAATGGTTTCTGAAGACTGAAAGACTACAGGAGATTACTTTCAGGAGCAAATGACATGCGAATTCAGTCACAGTGCTGATAAATGTATAGATGATAATGAAATACGAATTGTTCTTAATGAAGCAAGCATCTGGCTTTAATTTCACCATCTAATGTATCATTTTGTCATTATCCCATCTTTTACAGCTTATTTTAGCAGTATGCATGTTGATACTTTGCAAAATTAACATCATAATATTTTTTCCCATTGGTAAGCCTGTATTTTCTTTTCAAGAGTTTTAGGAGCAGTACAGAATTCCGCAAGAACACCTTATTTTTCAAATGAGAATTTCTCGATAAATCAGTCTGTTTCCATTACAGTCAGTAACTATTATGCATGTTGGCACAGTATAAGACCCTCCTGCAAAAATAAGCTTTTAGACTGACAGAGAGAGGTCGTACATGCCACTTGCTGTGCTGCTCCTCAGTAAGAATGAAATAATAGTTCTATCAGAGTGTTGTATTATTGTTCTCTCCAAAAATGGGTTGATTGGATGCCTTCATCTCAGCTCCATTAGATGTGCAGTTGAAAATGTCAGGACAGTTGGGTAAGAAATCAGCAGTTTTCTCTGCTAGCAAGTGAATACTGACGATCTAGTGAGACTTTGTGCAGCCTAAACCCTCATAAATCTAAGTCATTGTGGAAGTATAATTCTTCAAGACAGGTTCAGTTACAGATAAACTCCTTCACCAAGGGATGAAACAGCTCCCCTACAAGGACAGGCTGAAAGAGCTGGGGCTGTTCAGTCTGGAGAAAGGAAAGGCTCTGGGGAGATCTGATAGAGGACTTTCAGTATATAAAGGGGGGGCTATAAGAAAGAAGGGGACAGACTCTTTAGCAGGATCTGTTGGGATAGGACAAGAGGAAATAGTTTCAAAATAAAAGAGGGGAGATTTAGATTGGATGTAAGGAAGAATTTTTTTTACAATAAGGGAGGCACAATTTTTTTTACGATAAGGTTGCCCAGAGAGGTGGTGAGTACTCTCTCCTTGGAGACATTCAAGGTCAGGCTGGACAGGGCTCTGAGTGATCTGGCTTAGCTGTAGGTGTCCCTGTTCACTGAGGGGGAGTTGGATCAGATGACCTTTAAGTGTCCCTTCCAACTTAAACGATTCTATGAATTTATGATTCTGATAAATAATCTGCATAATCACCATGTTAGTTCAGCCTTCTGAGAACAACCAACACAATTGTTAGTGGCTTCAATGAGTGTAAGGACAATTTGTGAATACAAAGGATTTCCACAAAAGTCTGTGACATTTTGTCCTGTTGCCTCACTTCTATTCCAGCTCCTGCCCCATTTCTTTCTAAATCAACTGCACATTATTTGAAAGATCATCTGTTTCCAGGAAACTTTCTGAATATTATATTATTTTCACTCTTATAATACAGTAAGCAGGGACTGAAACTCCCTCACAAGATATTATCTTAACAAGTAACCTGACTGCAGAGCACCATGTTGGACAATTTAGGTTCCTCAACAACTTGAGCACCTCATCTAGGTTATTCAGGTCTATTTCTGTATTATTTATTTCCTTCTGCTTAAAAGAATGCAAACTTCAGTATAGAGAACTAAGCCTGCATTGCTTATCAACAGCCAAATTTCTATTTCCAGTGTTACTATTTGAATCCATTGTTGTGCTTGCTTTATTTTCAGGTAGTGAAATGATGTAAGCAGCGGTATCACGCTTACTGCCTAAAAGTAACACTTCCCAGAAAAATAAGCTCCGGGATACTAAAAGTATTCATTGAAAGTTCTACACAGTTTGTGTTGCAATTGTAAGATATCTTTCATCCCCTTTTCCACTTAAAAACGCTAGGCCAAATTCTACTAATTCTCCAATTAAAAGACAGTAAGATGCAAACATTATTCTCATATAAAGCATATAAAACTGTATTTGTTATTACTCCAGTAGTTTAATTTTCTTTTTGTCCAAAGTCAGTAGTTATTCATTAAAACACTGGCTTTTGTTTATGTCTCTGTCGATGTACACAACCGTTACTGGATCTATACATAGAAACAAGCTCACAAAACATTTGGAGTCAATAAGAACATAAATCCATATACCCTAACAGATATTATACACTTATAGCCCGTAACCATGCAACAAAGTAAGTGCTGTCAATTTCTAACCACAAGTCCTCATTTATATTTTTAGCTTTTTTTAGAAGACAGGAAAGGTGTGGTCAAAACCAATCAAACAGCAGTTTGCAGAAAAGAGTTCACACATCTGCAAAATGTATTCTCAGTCAATGTGTTTTTTCCCTGTTTTCTCCAAAAACAGTGTTAAGCACAAAATAAATAAATAAATAAATAAATAAATAAATAAATAAATAAGCAAAAACCTATTAAAGCTTCTTCATTCTCTATATTACATGTTTTGCTTATCAACATGCAGTGTGGTCTTGTTTTCATACACACAAACTCAGTTCCCTCCTCCCTCCTCCATTCTGTTCTGGAAGGCCCATAACCCGTGGAATTTATGGCTGTTGTTGGAGATCACATATCTCATTAAAATCAAGAAACTGTCCTTGGTTAAACATGACTTATTGTATACTGTTGTGGATAAAGGCATATTGGACATTAAGAGGCTGCTCAAGCCCACTATTTTGTATTAGATTAGTCTCATTTCTTTCCTCATGGCTTTTATAATGACATGTAAATCGTGTCAGCTGAGAGATGCTCCTCCAGTATAGATGAATTAGAAATAGCTTATGCCAATGAAATGTAACTGCTATAACTACAGTTTTCATATTCTCTTGACTCCATCACTTCTTTCTGACCATTCTTTTCTCTGAAATCTAAACAACATGATATGATCTCTTCAGCAATGCACACAGTAACCAAAATTCCCCTTGCCATCACAATACATGGCTTAGGATGTAACTCTGAGAGAAGGGAAATATGCAAGCGATCATAAGATTCTGATCCCTAGATAAACATAGAAGGACATGTTCTGGCTACAAGTTCTGAAAGACTCTGATCTATTTGCTTTCACCAAACCTATCTTTATTTAATTTGGCATATGAAGTAATGTAAATCCAGCTCAATCAACCAGTTTTGTGCTGTTGAAAAGTAACGGTCAAGCCAGACGTCTATGTTAATTTGCATATCTCACTGCAGTCAGGGTGCCACAATTCACCTTCACACACAGAAAAGTGATTTAATTCATTATTAAAATTGGCACCAAAAAGCAGTCTTTTGTTTTTTTTCACTCAGCTGAAAAGAAACTAGAACTGCATCAATACTGAAACACCATTTTCAGGAGGATTTTTATTCTGTCATTGCAGAGATATGAGTGCTGCTGTCTGACATTTCAGGAAAGCTGAGTCTGCATGTGAGAAGCAGTCAGGGAGGGCTGTCTCACCACGAAACTGTGAGCTTAGGAAACAGGCACAAGAGAACTCCTAGAAGCGTTAAACAAAACAAAAAAACAAAACAAAACAAAACAAAACAAAACAAAAGTCTTAATTAGTGAACCCAGTGCTGAAGATGAATGGGCAAACAAAGCAGTCACAAATGAACGATGGACAAAATAGGTCTGTGCTTAGTGTGCGCTACCCCAGATCTGATCCTGCCCTTCCACCTCCTCCCTCACCAAGCACCAAGTGGAAATAATGCTAGTGCTCTGCAGGGCATTAACTGTGTCAGTTATTTAGTCCAGTGGAAAGACTGACCCGACAATCAATTCCCTCTTTGTCTGGATGCCTGGGTTTCTGTGCCTCTGCTGAAGGTTAATTCACTTATTGCCCATTTTTCCTGGCACAGCAAACTTAGGCTCCACTCACGCTGATCTCCTCCTTTCCCTTCACTTCTCAGGTCCGTTTCTCAGCACTGTTAGTGGGCAGGGCCCCGCCACGATCCGAACACACCCTCCGACCGACCGGAGGCAGGAGGCAGGAGGCAGGCTCTGTCCCCACGTGCTCCCAGCAGTGAGAGCGGCATGGGTGAGGCTCAGCCTGGCCTGGTGGGAGGCTGGGAGGCTGTGCAGTTGGGCTCTTACAGCACCTCGTTACACCCTGGATTTTTATTTATGGGCATAAAAGACACAATGGAAAAACTCACTCATGGAAAATTATGAAATTGCCTCACTCCACAAGCAGTCATTACCATGATAAACAAAATGAGCTGGAGATAGTAATTCACCTTTACACTTTGTTTGAGATAATAATATTCCATATGCATTCTTTTCTTTGGAGATGGTATTTACAAATTGCTTCTGATTCACTGCTAACCTATGCCAATTTACATCAGAATAGCTTTAGACTTCAGGGTTGTCTTTCCAGTTTGTGTTCTTAGTTTTATTTTCTTTAAATTATGCTGATGTCTATTTATTCTTTACAGCTTGTTATAAGAAGATTATTACACAGACTCTGCCCGCAAAACAAATACATTCCCAACTGTAATCTAGACCATCCATTTTAATCTGACCAATTTCTGCCTGGAGCCCATAACTTCTAGCTGAACTCCAGTATCTCTATGAAGGAGAAAATCAGTCTCCTTTGATAAATTTTAATACCCCATCAGGCTTGCTGAACTCCAGCTCAGATATCTCTGTCTTGGGCACAGTTGTGTTTCTGCCCTCTTAAAATCACAGAATTACAGAATATCCCAAGTTGGAAGGGGCTCAGAATGATCAATGGGCCCAACTCCTGGCTCCAAACAGGAATACCCAAAAACCAGGCCATATGTCTAAGAGTGTTGTCCAGGTGCTTCTTGAACTCTGGTAGCTCAGGGTTGTGCCCACTGCCCTGCGGAGCCTGCTCCATGCCCACCACCCTCCAGTGAAGAACCTACCCCTAACCCCAAACCTAATCATCCCCTGACACAGCTCCATGCCGTTCCCTCAGGCCCTGTTGCTGTCACAGGGTAGAGCTCAGCTCTGCCCCTCCGTCCTGTGTGAGGAGCTGCAGTTGCCATGAGGCTTTCCCTCAGCTCCTCTGCTCTGGGCTAAGCAGACCAAAGGATCTCAGCTGCTTCTCTAGACCTGTCACCATCTTTGTTACTCCCCTGTGGATATTCCCTAACAGCTTTGTGTCCTATTTGTACTGTGGTAATGAAAACTGCATACAGTACTCACAGTGAGGCTGTACTTATGCAGTATAGTGGAACAATCACCTTCCCTGACCAGTTAGTAATGCCATGCTTGATGCACCTCAAATGTCTTGAGTTGGTTCAGGGGGCCATCAACACCAGCACAAGGACTCTGCTGTGAATCCAGTCCAGCAACATGCAGGGAGCAGACAGCCGCTGCAGTCTACATGGCGTCCAAAAAGCAGATTGATCAAGATACTATGGCTATAGCATCTGAATAGTTCTCTTTAACTTCAGACTACATCTGATTCAACTAGTTTCCTTTCAGCACACAGATGATATCTGCTTTTCATAGGTAAGAGGTGAGTATGTGTAGTATAGCAGTGATGTAGGATAGAAGCAGTTGGTACTGCAGGTGGCACTTGTAGAGCCAGAATTACCATAGGCAAGAGTGGAAGCAGGAAGGGCTCTGAGCAGGTGGCTCCTGGAAAGAGCAGGGCAGAGTCACCATGCACTGTCTGTCACACTTTTTGGGTGCCATCTTAAGTCATAGCAGATATCTGCAGTGCGGTTGCACACTCCCACCCACTCTGCATGCAGTTGGCTGATGTAGCAACACACAGACTTCATTGCTGCACACAACCTCCACTTGTTGAACTGCTGATTTGGCAGATTTCATGGTTTCCATTCCCACAAGCTCTGAAATCACTGACAATAGAAGAAGTGCTGATTTAATTCTCTCTCTTGCATTTTCATTGGAAGAAGTGTGGGAAAGTAAGAGGCAGGTCCTCACTTTCCACTGTACCCAGCAAGATCTGACCCAGGTGTTACAGGAACAGCTGCCATGCCTTGTGCAATAGCCAGCAGCAGTAGAGGGTTGCTCAGCCTGTTGTAATGACTACGAGAAAGGATTTAGGTCTGATTTGGGAATGCAAATGCACAAGCAGAGTCTTGCTGATCTTCACTATATTTCAATATTTTCGTTCTACACAGCTCTGTTTCATCTCAGCATTCATTCTGCCTCTCCTGAACCTCGAGACAAAACAAAAGGCACTGATTTACTGAAAATAGGAAAATCAATATAAAGGAGTATGCACACAGGCAGTTATTTTACATTTAAATCACGAGAAAATGTTTCATCAGAAAACAAATTCAGTAAAACCAGAACAAGATGGCAGATTAAATCAGTTTCAAATGTTAATGCCTCCAGTGTTTACTATGCACACCCTTGACCAGAACTAACATGACAATTATGCAGATTATTTATCAGAATCATAAATTCATAGAATCATTTGAGTTGGAAGGTCATTAAAGGTCATCTGGTCCAACTCCCCCTCAGTGAACAGGGACACCTACAGCTAAGCCAGGTCACTTAGAGCCCTGTCCAGCCTGACCTTGAATGTCTCCAAGGAGAGAGTACTCACCACCTCTCTGGGCAACCTGTGCCAGTGCTTCACCTCCCTTATTATATATATCCCTCCCTCGCCCTGCTGACCTCACTTCTTCTGATCCAGTCCCGAGTACAGCTGGCTTTCTGGGCTGTGAATGTATATTGCTGGCTCTTGTCCAGCTAGCCATCCACCAGTACCCAAAGTCATTTTCAGCAGGACTGTGCTCCATCCTTACATTCACCAGCTTGTACGGATATCAAGGGTTGCCACGATCCAGGTACAAGACTTTGCACTTGGATTTGATGTGCCTCATGAGGTTCTGGACCCACTGCTCAAGCCTGTCTAGCTCTCTGCATGGCATCCCATACCCAGGTGCATCAACTACACCACATCACATCACACTATATCTGATTTAATTTCAATTTAATTGGAAGCATTTACTAAGGTCAGAAATCTGATAAAATATGGATTTTAAGCATCATTCACAGAATCTGAATATATCTGTATCGTTCAAATACACACTGATAAACTTTCATCACACAGCAATAAATAAAGCTGTTATGAACTCCTAGCTCCAACACTGTGTGCAAAAAAAACCCCACCTCATTTAAGACCTAGAGGGAGCAGCATGCAGTGTAAACAAAGATGATGTTTGACTATCAATATTTAATGAAAATGTAAAACCTGCCAAGCCAAGCCTAAGATCAATGTATTTTTTTCCAGCTAAAAGGGAGTTGCTATTCAGGTGCTAAGTAGCAAGTCTCAGATCTCAATCTTGTTCATTTTGGCTTTATGAGCAGATGGGAAAAAGCAGTTTTGAGTTCTTTTCCTCTATTAGAATAGGGGAAAAGGGAGTCAAATTGGCACTGCCTAAGTGACTTTAAATGTAAATATGATTTAATTAATGTTTAGCACGTAGCATATTTCAGAAAGAAAGAAAGCCACTACTAATTTAAATAACTGAAGAGATGGATTCTGAAAAAATAAAGATCTAATAGAACTGGAAACCTTGAAGTGATTCTGTATTTACACTCGTCATTTTTGGTCTCTTTCTTCATTTCTTTTTTCTTTCTGCTTCTTTCAACTTTAACAATCTTTATCATTTCCTATGTTAGGAAGCCTCCCGTGCATTGTCAGCCAAGCAACCCTTTTTGCTTTCAAGCCTTAATTTAAGACCCACAACCTCCCTGCGCCATCTCTAACCTAACTAGGTTTTGTTCATGCTTTCCTCTTTGTAAACATTTCTTATGTTTTGTGTTGTCCATAGCTGACCTTTGGAAGATCTTCATGCTTGGAACCACTCTTCATTTATTTTTATTTTTATTTTCCAAAGCATGGAAGAGCAAACCAGTAACTCTAGCTCCAACCTTCTGTGGCATTTTGAATTTTTCTCATGGAGGCATTCTGCTGCTCAGGTAACTGAGATACACTGCTACAGCAGTAAGGGGAGAAGAGAAGTTTACTGGGCCATTTTTTGCCAGGTACAATATCCGTTCATCCAGACCTAACAGTGACCTTTTTTCCTACTTCTTTTCCACTGTTTTCCAACAACTCTGTTCCAGCATGGGCAAGCTGACAGCTACCCTGTGGTCTTACCAAAACCTTTTCAGGAGCTGTAAAAGACATGTTTTTTTGCTCTCTCCATGTCCTTGGTCTGTTTTCTACCATGTAAGGGAAAGCAAGATTTGCTTCTTTCTCTTCTCCTTTCCTCCTATCCATATTAAGTATTTTTACAGCACAGGGAGATAATACCTACAATATGTTGCCAGAAATGAAATACTGCTTTAGAATCCCACAAAGCATGCTTAGAACTTTTCTGTTTTCAATCATTCCACTAAATCTAGTCAGAAGACAAAAATACATAGAATAAGTGAACAATGACACCATATATGGTGGTGGGAAGTTAGCAACAAATAAAGCTTGAAGAAATTAAATAAATAAAGGGAGAAAAAAGACAAATCTACAGTCTTTGAGCTTGGCAGAGTAGTAATACAAAAGGTCAGAGACAATTTCCATGTAGAATGAATCTCCATTTTTAGGAATGTTACAATAAAACTTGAAGAGAAATGCCAGTTGAAGTGAACTGGGAGTTTCCCCAGGAATATCACTTGACAAGCAAAAATGAGGCCGGCTCAAGTCATTACAGTTTTCACTGTGAAAACTCTTTGTCAGAAAAATATTTGAAAATACATAGAAATAATTTATGGGAAACTAAAACTTAAAATAATGTTGAAAAATATGAAAGAATTTAAAAATACGCAATATTCAGTAAAGGCAATCAAAAGCAAGAAAGCATAGCAAAAAATACAGCAAAATACATGTCACCAAAATAGCCAAGAGCCTTCATGAAGTTTTCTGAATTTATTATCTCATATTCAAATATATTTTTATGTCATGTAAGGTACAATAAAAGAAACTGTAATTTTTTCCATTTGTGCTTTGTATCAAATATTTTTTTCCCAATTCCTGACTCTCAAAAATATGGTTTCTATTTTACAGTGGGTCTATCAAGTATTTGTGATTTATGGTGCAAAGTACTAGCATTCATAAGACCAGAGTCTGATTTAAGTCACAGAAAATAAGAATGTGAGACACTGAATGCATATAGAGTCATCTGCAATTCAATATTGTGAAAGTGTGTTCTGATCCAAAAGATTATGGTGATACAGTCCAGTTCAGTATCTAGCTTAAGGTTAGGAAGAAAATTTCATTTACTGACTTTTAACTGAAGGTTAAAATTATATATGTAGGTTGCTCTGAAAGTAATGACTCCAATCCAATTTCCATGGAAACGACAACAGATACAGAGCACAATAGCACTATTTCATAGAGCAAATTCTCAGCTACAAAACACCATCTTTCAACACAGCCACCACCATTAGCTGTGCATTTTCATCAGCAACAAACAAGAGCCTGCATGGTGCATTTATAAAAATGTGCACCATTGGAGGTGACCCCACTGTTTAACAGCTACATTTCATTGGCCCAAACAGAAGACCTGGACTACAAATTGGGTGTGTTAGGACAGTCTAGACAAAATTGGCAGTGTGCTCCACGGTGTTCACACTGGTATGGGGCCTGGCATTATCATGTTGAAAGGTTGCTTTATTCTCTGGCTTGACTTGGGAACTTTGAGCCTTCAGCATAGTCACCATCATGACGCAGTGATCAGAGTTGAGGGGTTGTTGGGGTTTCAGGAAATCCGGAAGGATCATCTCTCTCCTATTCCAAAATACAGTGCACATCGCTTTATCTACTTGAGGGCTGTGTCTTGAACTTTTCCTTCAGTGTACTCCATGTTCTTGTGTTTTGACTCCAGCTTGACACCACATGTTGTCACCAATAATGATGTGATCAAGGATACTGTCACCTTCAGCCCCGTATTAGTTCAATAGTGCCAACAAACTTGCATAAGGTATTCTTTCTATTCGTGTGTGAGCATCTGTGGGATCCACATGGTGCAAACATTACAATATTCCAATATTGCCACTATTTTTCCAACACATTGAAGTCAATATTCAGCTTTGTACACAATTTTTTGGTCGTCGTCCAATGATTTGTATGGATGAGCTAATAGAGGTGCTGTTCATTTCACTATGTGACAGCTGTGTATGATCATCTGGAACATGGCCCTGTCTTTCATATCACTGTCCTCACTGCTGAAATGCAGCACCCTCTGCTTCACTGTGCTTGCATTCCCTGTTTGGTCTCCATTAATGTTCAACAGGCATCAATAAATATCAATGGATGCAATCTTTTTCCACATGGAGAAATCCAGTTTGCCTCATAAGCACTTCCATGTCAGACACCATTTTGTCAGACTGCTCCTCTGCTGCCATCTGCCACATGGCAACCACATGTAACAGAATACTGACAGGAAGGTTCAACCTCAATTGCCCTACCACCACCATCCAACTCTGATGTCGTGGGCCAACCTAATAAAATGGGAGGCATTACTTTTGGAGCAGCAGTCATAGATTCAGTTACTGGTATGACAGATTTTTGTTACGTGTTTATCATTGGTGGTAACCGATGACAAGTGGCAGCGTCTCCTGACTGAACTGAGATGGTGCAGGGACTTCCTGCAAAGCTCATGACCTGCACTTCTCACAGTGCCCCAGCTCCTACGGCGATCCAGAAGGTGCTGCTACATCTCCAGGCCACACAGGCAGCCCACAGTGCACAGACAGTCCAGGGGAAATGGAGTGGGTGTTCTGGGAGTAGATCTCAGTAAAAGTAATGGATTAGAAGCCTGTAAGTCATGGCAATGCCTAAAATCTTTACTGATTCATCTCCTCTATCCTTATGCCAAAACATAAGCAGAGCAGAGACGGCAGCAGCATTGATTAGGCCTGCAAAGATAACAATGTTTGAAATGCTGTCAGCTTTGTTTACCTCAAGGCACTAAATCCTGCCAGCACCTGATGCAAACCAACTGTTAGCAGCTCTGGAGCAGGTTTGCAGTATTTTTTTGTGCCGTGAGGCTTAGATCTCTGGAAATGTCTAACCCATCTTCCTCAAGCAATATCTAGCAAGTCAGAAAAGATTCAGTGGAGCTTACAGTCCTTTATATTAGCTCACATTTCTTTCAGCATCATTCTGCTTCTGAATTAAACAGCTAACAACAAACAATTTGATTAACAGCAGAGAAACAACTAATCTATCCCAACTAGTAAAATATAGTAGAATACTATTTAAAAAAAAACAAACTAACTAACAAAAAACCCTGATTAATTTTTCCTCTCTTTACAATAAAAGAAGAAAGTTAGTTCCACTTCAGGGAAGTTTGGGATGAGCAAAGCCTCATGTGCTTTGTGAGAAGAACTGTTGAGCTGAAGAGCTGAAACAGTCCAAGCAGAGAAGAAAATGAATGGGTCGCAATGGATGCTCAAGTATCCACTGAGGCTGTTGGCATCTTGGATGTTTCCTCACCTAGATAAATGTTGTGTTTCTACACAATTACTTGTTATACTCAGTTTTCATCAGAAGAGATGCAAAAACCCAACTCATAATACTCTACTGGTTATCTTCAGAATTCCACCAGGAAGCTGCACGTCTTAACTCCCTGTAGAGGGAAACTAGATTTCATGTCCCATCTACCAGGCGAGATCTCACCATCAGTTTAATGAAGAGGTTATTCCAGGAGCATGAGATTTGGGGTAGGTAACAAAGTTTCAAAGCACAACAAATAAAACAGTAATGTAGTCACCTAATAAAGACATGGGTACCTAATTAAAATGTTTGACATACGTCCAGTTTTAAAGCCTGTAGCAGACTAAAGGCATTTCCCACAGTCAAGGTGGATGTGGCCCTATACATTCTGTCAGCCACAAAACCTTGTGGAGAATGGCAAACAAGACTTCATGCTGTCCTTACCTAACCTAGAAATTCTGTTTGTCAGATTTCATTTTCTTTTCACTTCTATGCTGGTTCTACTCAGTGATCTCAGCTATTGTGTTCATTCTGCTTCAAAGTTGTAAATAAGGAGTATATCCTCCCCCTCCAATCTGTTCTCTCAGGCAAACCTTCATTTGAGTGCTTTTCCTCAACTTTGTTCTTTAGAATCTGAGTGTTCAGCTTGCTTTTTCTTTCCCATCATCAAATAAATAAGTTGCAGATATTCAGCTCTGAGTAACATTGATCTAAACATAAGAGTCTTAGTCTGCAGCTGGACAAAACATTGAAGAAACATACACTGATCTTTAGCATTCTTTTTTTTTTTTTCATAAATGTGACAAAGCTGCTATTGTTTGGTTATTTTATGTCCCATTTTACATCTCAAAACATTGTTTACTGAATTTCACATTCAAGGAGCATTAGATTTGCTTTATTGTCCTACGGCTGGAGGAGGCTATATAGTATGGGTGTATTAGTCCCAAAGTCCTAGCAGTTTCATTCAAGTGTTTACTCATTTCAATTGTAATAGTGTCTTTAACTTTCTGTAAGTCATTTCTGAAGGCACTTAACTTGCTGACATATTTGGGAATCATTTACAGACATATAGGAACAGATTGTTGCCAGAGAAGACAGCACAAAACATAGGCTGTGTTGTACCTCATCATAATGTCTAACAAAGTACCTTGCCCTGGGTACTGCCATGCAACATGTGTAGGTGTTCACTCCCAAGTTGAGACCTCCATCATCTGGACAGAATCCAAGCGCCGTTTTTCAATTTGAGTGTTACTCAAATTGCTGACTATAATATATACACCAACTACCGGCGTTTCTCCTGAGAATTAAACCTACAAGACAGCACTGTCAAAGTAGGATCTGGCTCCAGCCACCTCCGTAATATCAATATAGCCTTTCTTAGAAAGAAATATGAAATAAGAATGAACAACTGAAGTTCTGCAAGACCTTTTCAAACATAGTTTCATTCACTCAAAGGAGACAAAGATAGCCAGGGGTTGCTATATAAGCAGCAGATCTAAATTCAGGACTTCTAAGCTTATTCATCTTGAAAGCCCTGAGGGTCCAGCAGTCAGCAAGAAGATAGGAATATTTCCTCTTCTTCAAACCACTCATGCAGACAATTTCCCCTTAACTAAGCTGTCAAAAAAAAAGAAAGCATACATATTTTTTTAGCTTCTTTCCAAGCCTTTCTGTCTGTCCTTCAGACAAGTTCCATCAGAGGACCACAAAACCTTGCTGGACAAATCTGTTGACCAAGTGATCTGCACAGTTGTACTTCATTTCATACAAAAGAACTCCTCCTTCTATGACTATGACATTGCAGTTAGCTAAATAAACTTATCTAGATAATTCCACCAAAATTATAGTTCATGAAAAAAAGTGGAATATGATGGGAAAAAAAAATATGCTTACACAGCCATTACAGATAAAACAGGGTTGCATTCTGCAGCTGACTTGTATTTATTATACACCTTATAACATCAACAAGTATCAATCAACTACAAAAAACTAGATATCAGAATCATCATAAAGATTTGTTGACATATTTGTATTTGAAAAACATAAGCAGGAAAAAAAGAAAGCTAGAAGTATGCACAGATACACCACACTCAACAAAGACATGCTGGAGATGCTAACATAAAACTGGGATCCCAAGGGGAATTTCATAAGTCTGCTGATATAGCAAGCATCATATGCTGTGCAGTGGCAGGGCTCACAAAGGAGAAATTTAGCTGTTCTATTGCACCTTGCAGAGAAACTGCCTATCAACCTCATTTTCTTGCAAAATTGTAGGAAGGGTAGAAGACATCACTCTTCTGCAGTGACAAAGAATGTGCACATCCAAGATGTTCCTTGTTCTTTTCTCCGATAATTAATCTCAGCATGGCTGTGAAGTAGCAAAAACAGAAGGACTTGGGAAGTGGCAAACAACTGAGCACCCAGTGTAGCTCATTTTGCTTTGTAATCCCCGTACCCAGATGAATAAGAGTATATCACTTCAGAATAGGCCTAAAAAAGCAGGATTGCAAACACATAGATATCCTATTCAAGAACTAGGGATGCAGAACTCAGAACGAGATGTATAATCCTCTAGACAAAAAATACAATGGCTTTGGCTCCTGTGCTATCAATAAAAAATTGTCCAATTTTATAAAGTTATTTGTGAAGTTATTTTTAGCACATTGTGTTGAGAAATATTTTTCACTGTCACTAAACTATTGTTTCCATGGAAATTTTCTCACTAAACTCCTATTTGCTCTTATACAGAAGGACAATTCTTGTAATGTCTAGTTATATAGTTACAATGAATTCAGGAATCTGGAACAGCCCCAGGCTCCCCCACCAGCACATCCAGTTAGAGGGGGAGCAAACAGAAATGAAAATTAGCCATGAGAAAGACTAACAGGAGGAAGAAGCCTGCCTCAAAGCCGGAGGTTCTTCTGCAGAAACATGAAGTAGTTCTGCAGACTGAGGTGGAAAATGAAATGGTAACATATAAGTCATCAGAACCAAGTAAGGAAGCCAGACTAGCTCGCAATTGCAAAACAACTACCATAACTAAGAAAAAGCAATTGGTGATAGTGGTGTGTGATTGTCTTCTGAGGGTTACGGAGGCAACCATTCATCACCCTGATCCACTATTTACAGAGCTCTTCTGCTTACAGGGGTCTGCACCAAGGATGTGACGAGAGGCTGCCAGACTTTGTACATCCCACAGACTACTATCCACTGCTGCTGTTTCACATAGGCACCACTGACACAGCTGTGAGCAACCTGAAGAATATCAAGAGGGACTACAAGGAACTGGGAGCAGCAGTGAAGAACTCAGTGAGATCCATCCACAGGTTCTGAGGGAACCAGTGGATGAAGTTACCAAGCCACTATCCATCATATTTGAAAGATCATGGCAGTCTGATGAGGTTCCCACTGTCTGGAAAAGAGAAAACATAGCTCCAGCTTTCAAGAATACAAAAAAAAAAAAAAAAAAAAAAAAGATCCAGGGAACTACAGACCACTCAATTTCACCTTTGTGTGTTGCAAGATCATGGAGCAGATCCTTCTGAAAGCCCTACTAAGGCACTTGGAAAAAAAAGATGAGGTGATTTGTGGTAACCAACATGGCTTCACCAAGGGAAAGTCATGCCTGACAAATTTGGTGGCCTTTTATGATGGAGTTACAGCAGCAATGGATAAAGGAAGAGCAGTTGATGTCACCTACCTGGACTCATACAAAGCATTTAACACTGTCTGGCATGACATCCTGGTCTCCACAGTGGAGAAAAACAGATTTGATAGATGGATCACTCGCTGGATGAAGAATTGGCTGGATGATCACAGGATAGATTTAGACTAGATATTAGGAAGAAATTCTTCACTGTGAGTGTGTCAATGGTTTGTGTCATGAGACATTGGAACAGATTTCCTGGAGTAGTTGTAGATTCTTCCAAACTGGAGGTGTTCAAGGCCAGGCTGGATGGGGCTTTTAGCAACCTGGTCTAGTGGGAAGCATCCCTGCCTATAGCAGGGGGTTTGGAACTAAATGATCTTAAAGGTCTCTTCCAACCCAAACCATTCTATGATTCTATGAATCTCACCATGGCTTTCTCTCAGAAGTCCCTACTGGTTCTATGGACAGATAATGACAGAATGAGGAAAATATGGGAAGAGGAGAGGATGGACGAAAGGAAGAAAAGCAGGTAAATAAGAAAAATAAAGGCCTTCAGCTTATGTATATAACTGATTAAAATCCAACTTCCTTCTCTAATTCCCTCAGAAAAAAAAAAAAGAAAGTAAAAACATGATTTAAAAAAGTGTGGGTGTGACTATAACTAAACAGATATTTCTCAAGCAGTGCATGGAAAATAACCCAACTGGAATCAAAAAAGTGATCATGTAGGCAGTGGCTGAGAGACAACTCTGAACAAACTAAGCAATGTGATTCTGAGAATCAAGAAAATGCAAAATTTAAAAGAAAAGTCTTAAAGACAAGAAGGGCACAGAAAGTGAAGCCTTAGAGATGGGAAGTGTGTAGATAAGGCATTTCATGCAGACCTTTATGTAAAGGGTTGAATCCTTTCCTCCTCTATTTGGTTGTGCTTATTGAGCCTGTAAAATTACACGGGTTAACAACTTTCTAAGACTATGGGCTTTGAGTACCTGCTGCATCTTGAAGTGCTGTAGAGCTGTGAGTGATGGTACTGGTGAGGTTCAACAGCTTCAGAGTAGGGTCAGAAGGAGCTGAAGTCAAGGATTTCTTCATTCTTTCTTAAGCCAAGAAAGCTCCTTATCACATCCTGAGCTATGCAGTAAGCATCCAAAAAGCTGGCATGCAATGCACTGAAAGAGGGACGAGTCTGTCACTTGTTGGCTGTGTACCCCAGCACCAATGGCTTGTGTCTGTTCAGTGGGGTGCAAACCCCTGTATCAAATCAACAACCTGCGCCTTGTGTAGTCAAAATGCTGGAGTAAGAGCTGAAGCTTTGGCCTGGGAACATTTGTAATGTCTTTTAAAACACAGGAATGCTAAATAGAAGACTCTTCTCAGGCCAGAGATACATCAGCTGTTAGGGATACATTCCCGTGTTTCACTAGCTGCATGTTAACTCTTCAAATGTTAAAAGCACCTCAGTGGTTCATAAGTGTTTTTCTTCTTTTTTCTTTTTTTTAACCTGGGAAAATGTATCCACCAGAAAAGATACTAAACTTTTTTAAAAAAAAAAAAGGTAATCTAAAAAGGTTCCCATCAAGTTACATTAGAACTCAGGCAATTCAGTAAAATGTCTGAGAAGGTGTTAGTCCGCGTTTGCCTTTTTTTTTTCCCCCGAAATTAGAAAGCCAATGAGACAAGAAACAAAATTAATCCAAGAGTATATCACAAAACAGATACCTTGAGAAGGGGTATTAAGGTAGAAATAGTATTTCACCAGTAAGTAGTTACTGTCCTGAACTGCATGTAAAATAAATGCAGTCATCTCTTGAACAAGGCTTTTTTTTTTTTTTTTTTTTTCCCCTCTATTTTAAGTATATGATGAAAAGTGACAGAGATATTGTTTGTGTGGAGATCATGATGTGTGCTGATTAGTTAATCATGTAATAATGAGGTTATAAATTTCCAATATGCTGACAGAAATTTAAGTGTTTGAAAAAATATTGCAGAGATGTGTCTGTAAGTTTTTCTTTCAGCTTCTTCCATTTATTTTTTCCTATGTTAACTGAACATATGGAGATTAATTTAAGTGTGGGAGTGACAGTGTGGTTGTCTAATTAATTGCCCTAGAAAATAAAAAATGTTTCTGCCTTACTCACAGGACATTTGGCTGAAGTCCTGCCTTACATTACCAAAGTTTGGATGTAATATACAGCATTTTGATGTAAAAAACGAACAAAAGGCAGAAAAACTTAGTTAAGAAGCTGGATTAGGTATTAGGATTTCAAGCTGTGCTGTTGGTTACTGCATGTCAGCTTCTAAAAACAACGAGTATGAATAGGTGCAAGTAAAAGAATAAGTGATTTATCAGTATGTGCTTGTAAGTGAATTGGTATGGTCAAATAGAGGCTGGTTTTACTTCTGACCTGTAACAGAGGAATTTTTCAGGGGAATAAGGTGAAGCACAGTATAGGCTATTTCTCTCATACGCTCCAGATAGATATGGGATCTACACTTCTGAGATCTTAAACTTTGTGCTTTTTTAAACCTTATTTTTCCTTACTGCCAATTTCCCAATAGCACAAACAATCTAGCACTCACTGAAAGTTATCCTGCAAAGGTTTATAATGGCTATGAAAGGCAATTTCCCATTCAGGTCTTCAGAGGCAACAATCTTTTCTTCTGTGTTCTCCTTTTCCAAGGGACATCACCCAAGAAATCAGTTGTCTTAAACACTGCAAGCCTAACAACAAATATCCAAAGTTCAAGAAGAACACATGAAGTCCATTAAATAAGCATAAAAAAGGTGTGTGATGAAAAGGCAAGTAGTTCTACCTAAGAATTGACAGCAATTCAGTGGACAAATGTAAAGGCATATAATACATCATAGAAACCTTTTGTATGGCTAAAGCAAATGTTTTAATTGCAAGGTATTACTATCGTTAAATAGGAAGTAGCAATTATATCAAAGTATATTCATAGAAACATATCCCTGTTATTATCTTGTAAAATGAGATTTAATGAATGAACAATATAGGAAACTTGTAATGCAATGAAATATGATAAATATATCATCATAGATTAGATCTTATCTTTAAAAATAAAGATGGCAAATTTTATTAAGGAAATCAGACACTTTAAAATATAGACAACAAATTGCTCTTACACATTGTTGATATATGTATTCTTTCACTATATCATCTACTTCTCAAAGCAGTGTGAAACCTATTGTTGGGATATATATAAACTACGAAGGAAAGCAAATACCAGAGAAGACAAGAATAAAAGGAGGACACCTTTCTCCCAGCTGTTTCCTTCAGACTGTTAGAAGCTTGACTCACCATTCTCACTCTGTGAGAATAGCCTTTTATCCATACATCTACTAAGCCAGTATAGTCTAATACTTGGTGAATCAGTTATTCTAAAAGTTATTGTACTGACAACCTATTGGATGGCTGTCCCCTTTTTAGCCAGAACAAAATTTTATCATATTGTCTTATAAATGTCCATGAACATAACTCTAGCTGATCTGTATTAACATGAACCTTCAACGTCCTTCACAGATTACGCAAGTATTTCCTCCAACCACTTGCACCTGACTTTTATAACATGAAAATTCTGCCATTACAGGCAAACATAATTATATTTTAAGCTTATTTTTGGCTTTGCAATCAGATAAATAATACTTAATACCTTACATGTACCACACCATAGGAACACTGTAGAATAATATAATGAAAGCACCAATTACATTTTATTTCTTCTGTGTTAAAAACAAATGACATTAAATAAATAGCAAAATATCTTAACTATTCTAAAACAGTTGTATGCAGTCCTCAGCTATATGTACCTAAATATGGTATGCACATATATAATCTAAAGATAACAATGGAGAAGCAAGTCAAAAATAGAGAACAAATAGGCACTCTCAGGAAGGAAAAAGTATTGTATAAGAAGTGTAGAGAAACCTCATGAATCATGTTTAAAAACAAAAACAATAAAATAACTCCTTGACTAAAGCCAAGTTGAAATTGACCATGCCATAGATATTTATGCAAATTCGGGAATAAAAGTGCAAGATTTGTCCCAAATACTAATAAAAATATATGAATCACAAATTAAATAAATTTTGGTTTGTTATACCTTATATAACTGATGGCTCAAAATACAGACAAAAGTAATTGGAATGTAGCTGAATGTGGTTTATATGATTCATTATTTCTAGGTTTGTGCTCAATTAATTTTTTATTCCTGTAGGTTGATTATGTTTGAAGACAGCCCTGAAAACAGAGGATGGGTGCATCAGCCTGTGATGAACACCTACAATCCATTCACATAGAGGCTCATGCTTGAGATCCATTCCTCTCTGATTTCTCCTTACTCTTAGGAGTTTATAAATATTTTTCTACTGTAACAAGCCAACATATACAGAGTGGTAGGGATGTGTAGAACTAAGACTCTGACTTTTCTTTCTTCCTCTCTTCCTCTTTCGCTTCCTGAAAGACGTGAACAAGCACAGTAGTTGATCCTTTCCCCATGGTTGTCACAGGTAAAAGGCTGAACAACAAAATAAATGGGACCTACCCAGTGATTTCTATTGTAGGAATACTTGCTGATTCTTGTAACCCTGCTGAAAATGACACACACTTTGAGGCTTCAGATCAGATATTCCTTGATTTATTTCAGGAGTGCAATAATGTTGAAATATATTAAGGAAAAAAGAACATTCTTAGTCTCCTAACAGCAGAAAATAAGTGCACATGTTTAAATTTTCAAGGGAACAGGCTGGAGTTCTGGCAAATGCTTTTTAATATTGCAAATGGAAAACAATGACTACACTGAGAGAGATACAGAAACTCCCTCATACAATTCAAGCAATATATTTCATTTTCATGAGTTCCTTTAGGCAATTTGTGTCCTAAACCTGCAAAGGCATGCAGAAGTTTAACTTAATCTACATACACGTTTCTACTTACAGCTTGCAAACTAATAAAAAACCTTCATCTGTCACAGCTATGAAATATATACTCACTCATTCCTCTCATATTATTTTACTTGCTTTTGTATAGCCCCAATGATAATACAAAAAAAAAAAAAGTAAAATAAAGCGGAACACGCTGAAGGAGAAAATAGAACTGCTGTAGTACAGTACTAAAAACACCTACCCTTCAACTACTAGCAAAAAAAAAATGTCAGGGAAACATAAAAATGATTTGTGTACCTACCTATCTTGTGCTATACCAAGAATGAACCCCCCAGCCACACACACCGAAACTGCCGTAGTAACATTGTAGCTCATTTTCTGAATTTTCTGGCAATAGAAACTTAAAAGATCTTCATCTTAGCTTTACTTTTCACGTAGGTTTTTTAAACTAATTTAGAAAAAGGGAAAAGAGCGGGGGTCAAAAATAAAATAAAGCACCTATGCTGACACTATCTGTATTTTGACATTAGACCTCTTAATTAAATCTGATTAAATTTCTCATGCTTTTACATCCTTTGTTTTCCATTGTTAGCAGTTTTATAAAATGTATTTTTGTTTGTCTTCCTAGAACAAGTTAAAATGGATGGGGACATGTCTGAGGTAAGGAGCGGTAATAAAGAAAGCAACAATTAAATGTTAAGTAACAAACTGGATTTTCTAACATCAACAGATTTTACAGGCATTTTACTCTTTGCCTATCATTTTTAAAGTATTCTTATTTGACCTAAGTATAACACTGGTTTGGAGTATTAGCTAGACATACTTTTAGACTAGAGATTCCTTTTAAAGCAATTTCTCTCTTTTTTTTTTTTTTTTTTTTTTTTTTTTTTTTTTTTTTTTTTTTTTTGTATTTATTTATACAAACACACCCTATCTTTGAAGGGGATCCTTGACGCCTTTTTTGAGTGCTAACAATTCACTGCAGGGCATCACATTCTTCAATAAAACCGCATAAAGTTGGGAGGCAGACAAGCATTCAGTGATTAGAGGCATCAGAGCTTACATTACAATGTCACTGACATCCCAGTATCATTCAAAACACAGGCTGTAATGGTGCTGGAATTTCCACACTGTAACTCTAATCTTGAGAAACTCCATGCACTATGCTCATTATGGGACCCACACAGTTTCCTCCTATGTCTCACTGGTCTTGCAACAAAGCTTACAATCTCATGGGAGTTCAGGATAAACTGGTCACTCAGAAGTACCTCCTCACATCTCCGTGGAACTGAAGCCAGCAGCCATGTTGTGAAAGCCTGTGAACATCTCTTTCGCTATAGACAGCTCTACAAGAATCAGACACTTTGTTTATGTCATTACTCAGGATTGTGGCCTTTACCCTGTAAGGACTATTCACCTCAATTCAAGTCTCAGTGCTTTAATTACTAAAAGCTGCTAGCAAAAGTTTAATGAATTAAAAATCACTGACAAATGATTGTTTTACAAGCTGCCCCACCTAATGCTGTATCTTTTTACTTTTGTCTCAGCACATGCTGTCCAGATCGGAGGCCACTTAAAAGTAATGGCTGGTAGATTGTGAAGGTTCATAAAACCATGCAGCCTGAAAGAGCAGTCCATCTCTTTTACTTATTGCTAACCATTTGAGAGTTAGACATTAAAACTTTAGCTACTGACTTTTGTTCATCTCCAGAATTAAAAGGAAAGTATAGGCAACTGCAGAAATATCCTAAACATAAATCTTATAATGACAAATACTGCCTTCTGGAGGTTACTGCTTCTCACCATCAGCTATAAAAGGAACCCTGGGGTTGCTATTACAAATCTGGATGTATCTCTTTAAGATGTCTGTGTGAAGATGAACAATTCCAACCCAAATGTTAAGGGAATACTACAAAACAAAGTATATACTACAAAACATATTATAACTATAAAACTATACTATATAAATACTACAAAACAACAGTATTCACCACCTGAGGTGTGAGGTCCACTGGATATTCTTGGTTTTGGATTGGTTTGGCAGGAGTGTGAGAAAGCTGTTAACTTGCCAAATATCAGCTAAACTGAAGAAAAAGTGAAGGAAAAAGAGACAAAGGGAGTTTTGCAAAGTACCAAAAGGAGGAGGAGGGGAGCAGGGTAGGGTATGGTTCAGCACTTTAACATGAGGTCAGGAATGTCCTAATGAAAGATCTCCAGATGATCCCAAATTACCTCATCTGTTTTGGAAACTGTACTGTGTGATTGAGTCCTTGATTGGTTCACCTCTGCATTTTCCCCTACATACAGTAAACAAGCATGAACACTTCAATCATCCTCGTCCCCTCTATTCTTAGACCAGAGAAGATGTTGGAGAGAGATGGCTGTGTGCATGAGCTCTGGTTCCATAAGAAGCGCTTTTGCAGTTACCTGTGGAGCAAGTACTCTGCAGATACTCATTAATTAAGAGTTCATTCATAATATTGTTGTATTATGAATACTTACATAGCTGAAACATGCACAGATGTACTAGGATAGTGTTTCCCAGATAGTTTGGACCAATGGAAAATCGCTAACCCTTAAAAACTTTAAAGACCATTACGTATGCCATAAAGGACACCTCATACATTTACTGCTAAACAGAGTGTGAGAGATTAGCCATGGGGCTCTTTGTGGTATTCTGGTGGTCTACTCTCTGCATGACTCGCAGTCCAATAGCCAGTGCTAGGGCTTGGGGTCTCAAATGTGAAAGGTTCCATGACCACAGACAAAGGGCTTGGTTGTGGTTAACACTGAGCTGAGTTGTTTTGGGTTAAACACAAAAGATAAACAAGATTTTTCTGGAGATTAATTTTAAAATCCCTTTTGGTTATCCAAGGTATTTTTAGTATCCTAAGTGTGTCAGTTTTAGTAAGCACTAAGCATGTACAATTTAACAGAATCTAGTCTGAACTGAACAAAAATTTTGGACTGCCAATGTGTATAAAAGATTTTTTTGTATCTTTTAATTCATCTTTGTCTTAAACCAAATTACTTTTACTGCTGTATATCATGCTGCAGCCTGAAAGCAGCCTACAGTAAACCTATTAGTACATGTGTCCAGAACACAATACATTTAAACTCTGGTGGTTCACTACAGGGCTGCCATGTTATCTAATTGACAAAAGGAAACTTAGGCAGAGGAAAATCCTATCGATTTGTTTCTGCTAATACAAAACAGAAATATAACTGTTGTCACAAACACTCATTTAATTTTCTTCTGGTTTATAAGCTAATAAGCAACACTAATTCATTTGCGAAATTTTGTTCCTACTCCACTTTGCATTCATAGCTGCAGTATTATCTGATAATTAAAGACGATGCCCTAGTTAAGACTTTACTATTTTTATTACCTATAATCTAATTTTCTGAGGATACTTAGACTTACATATACACTCATGCAAACATTTTATGTAACACTTTTGATATAATTTATAATACTACATAATCTGAAAACACAATTATTCTTGAACAAGTCTTATAAGGCTAAATCCAGTTTTAAACTATGAATGTAGGATAAGTCCTTATTAATATTTAAAATATGCAGTTTTAGGTTGGTTGGAGATTTTTATTAGTATCTTAAGAACAGGTAAGATGATTCAGAGCTGAAAATGTCAACAAAGAAAGCAAATAATTGATTCAAGTATGTTCCGGTCATCTTTTCTCACTAGAGTGATTAATTCTTGATTAAAGTAGTGGTAATAAGGTGGTGCATTTTTCTGATACTCCTCCTTGAAGGAAATTCAGAGTGGTAGCTATTAGCTCTAATGACTCCTAAATGTTTCAAAACCATCTTGAACAATTGCCAAGAGGCAGAAATAAGAATGTTTGCTGAAGGAACGCAAGGCTTAACCGGATTATCTGTTGTCTTATCCAAAGGACTTTGAAGTAGCATTACAAAAGGACAATTTTTTGTTCTACTAGAAACAGTTACCCAGCACTGATGAGAGAGAGGAGGGGCTATATTTACTCTTCCTAAAACTAATTTCTGTGAGTCAGGAGTGTGACTCAGGCTGGTCAGCGATGTTGTTGTTAGCCTCAGAGAGAGACAGTTTAGTTAACCGTGTTGCTTCTTATCTTTGGGGGTAGAGGGAAAGAAAAATAAACAAAATACTTGTCATTTGATCACAGAGCAGCGTATAACAACATTGCGATTTATGAACCAGATATTCAGTCAGCATGAATTGGAACAGACCCACAAAATGAGTGAACTCAATGGAGCCTCACAAACATCGGCTGACCATGTGCTCTTAAAGATAAGAACACAGCTTACAAAGCAACACACCTTAAAACATCTGCAACAAGAAAAAAAAAAAAAAAAGAAAGAAAAAAAAAAGAAAAAAGACAAAAAAAGATTATTTTGTTGTGGCATTATATATACCATGAGCCCTTCAAAAGGTCTCATGCACCTTCCTAGCTATAATGGATACTTCCACATTTTGAGTCTTTGGTGCCTGCCATGTGAGATGCCTGACAAATCTGCATCCAAATTGGGACAGACCAATAGCAGACCCAGATGAGCTACAGCAGTGTGATTTTTTTAACAAATCACAGAATCACAATCACAGAATCACAGAATTGTAGGGGTTGGAAGGGACCTCCAGAGATCATCGAGTCCAACCCCCCTGCCAAAGCAGGTTCCCTACAGCAGGTCGCACAGGTAGGCATCCAGGCAGGTCTTCAGAGAAGGAGACTCCACAACCTCCCTGGGCAGCCTGTTCCAGTACTTCTCTTCAACTGGACCAAAATGTTTCCAGGGCCAGCTTGCCTGGGTCTTTTTCCATCTTTTAGGAATTCAAGGGATTTTGCCATGGGGGAGAAAGTAAAGAGGATTGCTCCAAACTGGGGAAGTGCTACATAGGAAATGTCCTTTCAGTAGAGTAGCTGGGTGCTCACTGTATGCATTTTTGAGCTCTGCTAGCAGATAATTTGCAGAGTAATAGTGCACATTCATTCATTGGACATTTCTCGCTTTCTAAGAGGCAACCATGATCATATTGTCTCATCACATCCATACCTTTTCTTTTTTTTTTTTTTAATTCTATATTGTGAAAAGCTTCTCAAACATTTTATTGTCTTCATAGCAGTTATATGGTTTTTCACCCTGCTCTATTCTTTTCTTCTCTTCCATACCTTACCCAGGTCCTTCAGTGGGTCAGATTCCCTGTCAATTGTAGGATTTTATACTTCATGGCTTTTTTTTCTTTGCATGTAGCTGTTTCAACTTTGTCTGTGAAGTGTTTTCTCTGGTCTGGGGCTGTTGTGGCAGCACCTGGAAAGAACATGTAAATGTACAAAGCACAAAGTCTGATATATTTCAGAGCATACATGAAGAAGACATTCGTGCAATAGCTCTTCTTTTTCACACTCCTTTGTTTACTTCAGTGTAATCTTTCGCCCTTTAAATAAGGCAGTAGAAGAACGTAAAAGAAAAATAAATAAATCCAGAACGCTGTGACAGAAATGGAGAAGAGCACAAAGCTTCGAGTACTTCTACTTAACAGATGCATTCACGGCAGGAAACGACAGGAAACGCGTGATGCAGGATACCGAGTTCCTGAATAGTCAAGAGAAAGAATTCGGAGCTGATAAGAATGCTACCGGGAGCACATAGATAGGCCTCATAGATTGGCCTCATTCCTAAGGGAGGGGCAATGGCTACGTGGGGATGAATGGGGTGATTTCGTTTTGTTTCACACGGTGATTGCTAGGCTGTATGAGCTGACAATAGAGCAATTTGGCCATGGTGACACTCACAAGATGAAAGAAAGGAGAATCGCTTGTAATCAAATTGTTGCTTAACCTCGCAGCAACAGGATTGGGATGCGGAGTGCCGGGAGGACGATGAGAAGCGGCCTCCATGGCCCCGAGGGCCCCGAGGCAGTCCCGGTCTGGGGTGGTCTGCGAAGGCTGACTGCGATAAACCCTGCTGGTGCTTGGGCTCTGTAGACCTGGGGAATTCTTTAAACATTGGTCTCTTCATGCTTGCACATGAAACGTCTCCTAACTTCTCCAAGCTCTGTGTTTTTTTCATCAAACAAGTAAAAGATGAAAAAAGTTAATTTTTTTTTTTTTTTAAATCACCGATTTCACTCATTCTTGCATTGGCTCAGTTTGAAGAGGATCAGCTGTAGCAGAGCAGTGAGGAGATACGTTTCAAAACCCAATTCAGTATAGAAGCACTGAAGCACTCCTACACAGAGTAGGAGAGGTCTGTGTGCTTTGCAACCACCTCCTCTTTTGGGTCAAGCCTGTCCTGCCTCTTTGCCCAAAACCACGGTTACGAGGCAGCTATCAGCAAGGTGCATGCATTTAGACCCTGGTTGCCTCACTCAATTTTTACCAAGGGCCATAGTGATCCAAGCATGCTCTTTTTGGTAAAAGCCTCATGCTAAGTAGATCGGATTCAGGCAACCCACTTAAATTCTCCATGACACATTTTCTGCCTCTGTAAAAAATGTGTGATATCATTGGAGGGCTGGTCACAGAACGAGCGGAGCTATTGTCATTGATGTGTCAAGCTGGCCTTTCCAAACCGTCTGCAAACCAAACTGAATTTTCCTGAAATGGCAATGTTTCCTCAAAAGTTACATGAAATACTTCCAGAAATATTCCTTTGTGTATCTCGGGTTTTTTGCTTCTTTTATAAGATGGGTGACCTAAATTACACAGAATGTTTTCTGCTACTTGGTGACCTTTAGAAGAAAGGAGGAGTGCCCATTTGCTCCCAAAAACCATAAAGTTGTAGCTTGTGCATTCATTTGAAAAAATAAATAAATAAATAAATAAAAAATTGAAATTGCCATGGAAAAGGTTCTACAGGGTGGGAAAGAATCTCTTTTAACTTTCAATCAATGTGTTGCATATTTTTATGCTGTCCTCATAAATCAGCGCAAGAGGAAC
Organism: Centrocercus urophasianus; assembly: GCF_019232065.1. NCBI lineage: Eukaryota > Metazoa > Chordata > Aves > Galliformes > Phasianidae > Centrocercus > Centrocercus urophasianus. The sequence continues at coordinate 41,403,018 of NW_024884697.1, read as the reverse complement.
ATTAAATAATTATTTTGTGCCATGAAAAATGTATGCAGAGAATTCTACTGTAATAGCATCTCAAAGATTAATGCATATACGTATCTCTTCCTTCCCTAAAGACAGCAGATGGGAGTTTTTCCCATTCGATAGACGAGGAATGAAGCGCAGGCTGCCTACCTTCCCCACAGACAAAAGGAAGCAGGTACAGACACGTACCCAAACTGCAATGCGTTAAACACATCACCTCCTCCTTGGCGGTACCAAGGCTAATTCTGTGCCCGAACACAGCGACAGAGCTGTGCGGAGCACATCTGCGTCTGTCAGCGCTGCGCCGAGAAGCGCCGCCCGGCTGCCCGCGGGAGTCCCGCGGATCGCTCCGTGCTGAGGACGGTGCTGCGCTGCGGCAGCGCGTCGTGGAGCGCGGGTCTCTGCGTTCGGATCGTTTTGTTCTCCTTCCGGGAAGAAACGCAAGAAAGAATCTCAACAGAGCAGTCTGCAGGATTGTTTACCTCAGTATTGTGATTTTTCAATTGACCTCTAGCTACGTAGAGGTAAGGCAGTATTTTCAGAAACATCCACGACGGGCAGGAGCGGATTGCCGCTCTGTGCCTCTCGATTGCCTCACTGGAACAGGAGGAAAATGTAACGAGGATGCAGGTAAGAGAGGAGACAATGACGCTCCGCAAGCCACGATCACAGCCTAGCGAGGATGAGTTATTTATCTGCCGGCCCTTGTGGGCCGTTTCGTGCTGACTTCATTCTGTGGTTTAACCCTCTGTGGTCTCTGCAATACCTCGGGCTGCAGCAGCAGCAGCAGCGATTCGGTGGGCTGCTCTGCTCCTCGGCTGCCATAGCCCCGGCTCCGACAGCAGCGAAAGCCGAGCAGCGGGGCGGCCGGGAGCCCCACCTGCATCGCGCGCGGCCGCGCTCCACTCTGGACAAAGCCGCGCCGCGGTGCCCCCCGCCGCCCAGGGAGCCGGGCTTCCCGCGCTTCCCGCGCCCCCTGCGGCAGAGGCGGGCCGGCAGAGCGGCCCCGCGCGGTCAGGTCGCCCGCTCACCGGGTCACCCGCCGCACCGCGGTCGGGCGGACCGGCCCACCCCGCTCCTGCGGGCTGCCGCGGAATCCCCGCCCCCCGGGCAGTCCCCGGGCCCAGACCCGCCCCGCAGGAGCCGCTCGTGGCAAAGTCACCGTCCCCCGGAACCCGCCGGGCTCCATCAAACGCCGAGGCCCCGCCCTGCAACGTCATGGAAACAAGCGCGTCACCTCCCATCCGCCAGTCAGGGCGGCGTGGGGGCGGGCCGAGGTGCGGGACTCCGCCCCCGCCGGCTCCGTGCCTATCGCGGCGCGTCCCTTCCCGCCCCCCGAGGGCGCCGCACATCGGGACCCCCCTTGGGCGACCGCGCGAGGGGCACCGCCACGTGACTGACGGCCGGGCGGCGAGGGGCGAGGCGGGCACCGGCAACGGAGGGTGAGCAGCCGCGGGCGGGCGGGAGGCGAGTGGGCGGGAGGCGCGCTCGGCCCGGCCCCGCCCCGCCCGGCTCCGCTCCGCCCCGCCCGGCTCCTGTAGCGGTCGCCGTGCGGGGCTCGGGCTCCGCGGCGCGCTCGGCGCTGCCCGGTGCGTGCGGCACGAAGCGGGCGGCGGCCCCGGAGCGCCGCCGGAGGGTGAGTCTGGTCGTGGCCGGCGGAGCGGCCCGAGCCCCCCCTTCCTCCGCCTCCTTCTCACTTCCCCCCCTCCTCCTCCCTCCGCGCCGGTGCCCCCTTCCCGCCCCTCCCGCCCTCCCCAATTCGGTCCCGCGCCCCCGCCCCTTTCCCTCCCCGCTCCCTCCCTCCCGCGGCCGCAGGGCGGGGGCGGCGCGGCGCGGGGACCTCGCGCTCGGCGGGCGGCGGCAGGGGCAGGGGCAGCTTCGCGGGCGCCTCGTCCCGACCGGCGGCGGGGGCGGCCCCGAGGTAAGCGCGGCGGGCGGGCGGTGGTTGCTGAGGCGCCTCGGATCGACTCCGTTCGGCACGGATCTGCTCCGCCGCTCTCTCCGCAGTGGCGCGCCGGCAGGTGCAGGGGCTCGGCGGGGCGGGGGCCGCGGAGCCGGGGCGCCGCGTGCCTCCCGCTGCGCTCCGGTGGGAGGTAACCGGAGCGCGCGGTGCGGCGTGACCTTGAGGGCAGCGGATGCGGGGCCGAGCGGGAGCTGCCCCGCACGGCCTCGCGCGGATTAAGGTGGCGGCCGGGGGGAGCGGCCGTGCGAGCCCCGCGCTGCCGCACCCCTGGAGGGAGGCGGAGATGGAACGCGGCGCGGCGCATCGCGGATGGTGAGAGCGCGCCGCGGCCGGAGCGCCCCGCGCCGTGCGAGTAACCTTTGGATGGGCACCACGTGAGGCCCGGAGCGGCGGTGGCGGAGCGGCGGTGGCGGAGCGGCCGCGGGTCCGGGAGGAGCGCTCCTCCGAGTGCCGCTGTAGAGCCGCGTTGGGGCGCTGGGCAGCGGCGGGCGGGAGCGGGCCGCGGCGCTCAGCCCCCGGGTGGCGGGTGGTACCGAGCGGAGCCGCCGCGATCCGCAGTCGTTGGACGGGCATTTTCCCCTTTCATTTTTGTAAATGAATGGAAAGAGAAGGGAAGGATGATGAGCAGCAGCAAGTCTTCGGAGGCTTTTTTTTTTTTTTTTTTTTTTTTTTTTCTTCCCTTGCGTTTTTCTTAACACAGGAAATATCTGTTCCGTGTGGCATTGGTAATATCTGTTCCGTGTAGCTGTGTAAATGCACGCGATGGGCTTTCCATCTCGCGGTCTGGCAGACTGCTGGCGGTGCGCTGTGCCTCGCTACCCAGCTCCCTCAGGGTGCGTTCCCGGCACGGGTGTGCATCGTAGCTCCGGTGGGGGGGGGGACGAGCCTGGGGACATGCAGGGCACGTCCCTGCCGGCAGCGGGTCCCGGCCGAGCTCTCCTGGCATCATTCGCCACTGACAGCCTGCGGGGGAGGCTGCGGTGTGTCTGTAGAAAGCCCCACCACGTCCAAAAGTGCTGCATCCTTAATGCCCGAGAGTCCTGAGGAGTTGAGGTCCGAATGGTGTTTTTAGGTGGATAAGAAGATGTTGTTTCGGTAAACCTAGCAGCCCTCGGGTCGTGGCACAGTATGTCATAGGGTGGGAGCTCTGCCTATGGCCAGTGTGATTTATTTCCCTTTCCTTACATTGGACCTTATCAAGGATTTGTTCCGAACACCACAAATAAGGAATTCTTAACAGAAGTAAATTCGTCTGTCTTTAAACTGTGGACTTTGTTGGCAGGAATGGCTTCCAATGTACTAGAACTGCAATACTTATGGCATAATGAATGGAAACTCTCCTAGTGTCAGTGGAAAAAGTGGTCACTGAATTCAGTCAGGGAAAAATTAATGCACTTAAATGTAAAATTTCTGGTCTGGAGGAGCGTTGTTGGGTTGTTCCATTTGTCACTGTTCTGTTTATTACGATTGCCCACCCAGGTGGGGATGGTTTGAAGAAAACAAGGATCCTGTGTTCCTACAGGCACGTGCAGGTTTTCTCAATCGGTACTGCTGTCTTGGTGCTGAATGCAGGGCTACTACTTCGATTCATTCAAAAAAGAGTGCTGCCTATGGTGCGGGCATTAGAACGGCACAAGGGGAAGGTAATTGTGTTGGCGGTGTGGCTGCACTCTGTATGCATGCATGCAGTGACTCAGTACTGCATATTAAGCAGACATTGTGCTTGGGAATTTCAAGCACACAGCAGACAGTGTCGCTTTAGCATGGGTTCAGATGCGGGTCTTGGTTTCTTATGATGTGTTGCATAGAGATAATGGCATAGCCGAATTGCCCCCACTTGCACCACACACAGCTCATAACCCCCAGTAGATTCTGCCAGTTCAAACACTCCACTGTCTAATGCTGGAATCTCATCTAGAGAGTGGCCCTTTCCTGCACCGCAGTACAGAGGACTTCTGTCAGCTGTTGATGTTGATACCCTCTCATCCAAGCTGTAGGAGCTGAACCAGGAAGCTGAGGGGCTGGTAAATACCTTGCAGCTCACCATCGTAATGGTCTGTTATTATTATTTTTCTTTTAACTGAGTTTATTCAGAAAAGAAGAGTATGGCAAACTGGAAGAAATGGTCATAAGATGAAGATGTTGAGGCGAGATAAATGTACTTGTGCTTGGAAGACTTGATTTTGCCAATGTTTAAGATCTTGGAGTTGGGAACTCACTATTAACTGACAAGTTCAAAATGGACTTGGCACAGCAATCAATGACGTGCTGGAGCAAACAAGTCTGCCTTGACAGAAGGGTGGACAAGATAACCTAAAGTATCTTCTAACTCAAATTTCTTCCATTAAGGTAGACTAAATATTAATGGCACCGAGCATTCTTTACCACTGAAATGTGACCTCAAGGATGTCTTTTGCTGTTTGAACTGTTCATTTTAATATACTTTCTGCTCAGTTTTTGAAGGAAAAATAATGTTAGTGCAAGAAGGATGTGTTTCTTCCTCAAAGTCACCTTTCAGTCTGCAAAATTTTATCTAATGCAGATTAATGAATGGCAGTGATTAGCCTGGAGCATATCAATGTAGGTTTTATTTTTGAGAAAGAAGGAACACAGCCTGAATCTGTAGCAGATTATTTTTGTACAAAAGTACCTGCTTATCTTCTTGCAAAAGGATCAGTACAATTATATTCATATATTCCGAAATATTCCCAATGTTTCCTAAAATGAATAATAAGGGAAAAAATAAAAAACACAAACATGTTAAAAGCTGCTGTTCATGAGATACAGATCTTTTTGTGGAGTATTTTAATTAAAAACTAGATAAAATCTAGGAACTGCAGTATTGTCCCCAAAAATCCAACATGAGCTGTTCCTACCGTCTTGCTATGGTGCATACAACAGTCTCAGATGAGTTTATTTTCTGCTATTCAACCTGTTGCAATTATTATTGAGGGTATCATTTTTTGTTTCTCCTTACAATGTCAACTGATTGAAGAGCAAGGAGGGCTGCAGGCATAAGGAATGCTTAGTGGACCTATGATGGCTTACATACAGGAAGGTTATTTCTAACTTGTGCTAATTAATAATTAGTAATCTAATTGAAAATGGCTTGTCTTTACGTTTGGATTTCTTCAACTTATGCATTACTAATTTACTATTTTCCCCCCCCAGTTTTGGCTTCAAATAGCAAATAAAGTCATGCTCACTGACTGCATGGTGATGTGATAAATAATAAGGATCTGAGTTCACGATACCCCCACCCAAGATTTATATCCATTTGTAAAGAGTAAAAACATGCTCTGCGCGTGCCCTGTTTCAGAGATGCTTACAGGAGATGGAAGCAAGAACCATTAGTACAGATAGGAGGAATTTCTGGGAACTGCCATGTACAAAGAAATCAATTGGCAGAAAATGAGGCAGTCTTACTGTGGTACAGTTGCACCTTTTCATGCTGAATGTAGTCTCAACACAAGTACGTGGTATTGTCCAGCTTGTATTTTATTTCTAAACCATCCAGCTTTCAAATACAGTTTAAAAAATGAGTTTCTAGTTTTCATGACAGATTTCATTTGATATGTACAGTAAATTTGAGAGATCCGCCTGTTCAAGCTATTCATATTCCAGTAAACATTATGAAAGTGGTTTCTGCTGCCACTTATAAATCTTATTCTAAATGACAGATGACAGCAGGAGGTGTTATTAGTTTAATTCTGGTGAATTGCAAAGTAGGCATGAAGCTTTCTCGGTTGGTATTTCGAAGGTCTGGTGGGAGAAGAAATGTAAAGAAAATGTAGGAGGTGTTTAAAAAAAAAAAAAAGAAAAAAAGAAAGCCAGAAATAGCTTTTAAAAATAACGCCAAATTATTTTTCTCTAGTAATAGATAAGATGCAAAAGCATTTCACAAGGCAAATTACATCTGCCCTGTCTTTAAGGGGTAAATGGATGAAGAAAGAAGATGTACCCTCCTGTTAGCACTGTTGCCAACCTAAATGTGCAGTTGAGGATGGTGTAAATAACCTTTGAGGATGACAGGGTTGATAAGCTTCGCTGGCCAGTTCTGCCATTTAAAGCATGATTGGTGCGTCTCAGCACAAGGGTAATGTTGGTTTATTGCTGGATCTGTTTTAATACAGTTTTGAAGGAGAAACCCAAGGAAGTTCCTGCATGGCATGACCTTCAGCTTATGGTTAACTTCAGGGTTCTACGTGTCGCAGTCTTTCAATATTGCTTACAGGCTGGATGCCACCTTCGCTCCCAGTGAGCACAGGAAACATCATGTTCTTGAAACGCGCTTCTCGGAGCCTATCGCTTGTAATCTGCTACCCTTACTTGTGCCCTTATATTCACAGAAAGATAAGGTGGCAGTAGGGAATACAACACTATTAGGTTCTGACCACTTGGTGTACAGTGTCCGGTCTATGAAGAAGAGGCTTGAGATGTACCATGCTCAGAGCAGCTGATAGTGACTACAAGGCAGACGGGGTGATTCAGCCACTCATACTTTTTTTTTTATAGTTTGGAAACAGAGGTACTGAGGTACCCACATGCCAACTCTTGCTGTTGCTCTTGCCATCACTGGTTCCAAAGAATGTTTATAAATATATCTTGATAACCATCTTACACATATGAACACACAAAGCCAATACTTTAAGTGGCAATCTAACTTCCTGGGACTTAACCTAGAATTCACAGCAGCATATTCTTTTTCTGAATGTCCTCATTTAAACTCAACTTTTAGTATTCATTTTGATGCTCTGGATCTGATGATCTTGGCCACCTCTAATGTACGCGTAGCAGTGAAAAAAGATTGAATGTTCCTCACCCTGGAATTATAGATGTGCCATTACACAGAAGTCACACGGCCTTTTTAACACCATTTGACAAGTATCTGTCTTGTTTGCATGGTTCTTTCAGGATTGCTTCCATGTATGTGCAAATATGGAAATATGCTGCTTGTGGTATCTTCTTTGGCTCTCTGAGCAACTGCATTTCTAACAAAAACCAAGATTTCTTGGGTTTTATGTGGTAAGAGTTCTCAAAAAAAAAAAAAAAAAAATCAGCTGTGCATGATGGAATAAACTACATCTGTAAGTCAAGTTGGAATGCCTCCCTGGTTTTGAAACAAATTGAGAACAACTGATAGCTCCTTCTGGGGAAAAGTGGAAGAAGAGATGCATCAGCTGTGCATAACGGAATTTTATTACCATAGAAAGAAATAGCTATAGTGCTCTTCACTTAGTTGATACAAAGAGCTTAGCAACTAGCAGTAAATCTTGTGGCTACTGCAAATTTTCTTTAGGAAAGCCTGTAAAATATAATAAAATGTGAAGAAGATGGTTGTTGTTATTCCTCACGAGCATATCTTACATGGTGGATGTTCCAATAAATGAATCTTTCAGATCTTAAACAAAATAATTGCTAATCGCTTTTATTAACATTAAGGTGTTTGTTGTTTTTTTTCTTTTTCATTTCTTCTTATTCTGGAGATTGTATTGTGGCCTTCTCCAGCAGCTATGCTGATCAGCACTATCCAAGACACTGCCAGGACAGTGAGACGACCTCGTCTCTGCTTCCCTCTTTGGCTTGTCACCATGTATAGAAAGTTGGTTGACGTGGCTGAGGCAGCCAGATAGCTGTTTTCACTTCCACTCTGTTCTGAGCTGCTCTGTAATTTTCCCTTCCTTTTTGCTAGTTGTTCTTTTTGTCCCTTTGACTTGCTGCACTACTTATCCTTATATCTTGTGCAGAGAATATGTTCCCCATGACAGGAGGTGAGAGGCAAGACTCGCAAGAGGTAAGCAGCATAGTGTGAGTGTTCAGGTAGCTGGTGTGGAAATGCATGTTCTTGTGTATCTGTCAGGTGGCACTGCTTGCTGGAAAGCAGTAACCTTTTCACATAGAAGAGGCCAAAGTGGCTGCTCTGACAGCAGATTGGAAAATCACTGGAGAGCTAGCTGTCAACTAATGACTTTCCAGAAAAAGGTTTGAATTTATCCATAAAAATCTTTGCACTAACTAGGATTTTAAAGAATACTGAGATCTGTTTGCTGCACGCTTTAGTGATTTCTAATGCTGCAGTGGAGGAAATAAAGAACCACTATTCATACTGTGCATCCAGACTTGCTTTCTGAGGTTTTGCTTAGATAGGACTGAGGAGATAGAAAAAGTAAATGGATAGAAAACATGGCAGGTATGGTCAGCCCTTAAGTTATCTTAGAAAGGATAGTATTTTTGTATCTCCCCTGGCTATTTAGGTACTAAATACCTACAGGTTAACATGCATATTTAATGTTTTTCTTTTTCACTTTAATATAGATGGTATTGCTATTACTGTGGAGTCACTTTGTGCATCATTGTTTTTTTTTTTTTCTCATGTTGCTTAGATCTGCCAATTTTTTGTTCTTCGCTTGGGAATGAAGTTGGTAGTACAAAACTTTGAAGCCTATGGAACATAATGCAAATCAATACTTAAATTAGAACACTGTCTAGCAACCTCACCCCTGTGAGTTAGTGTAAAACATTAAATGATTTAAACTGGCTAGCAGTGTCTGTACCAAATAGCTTTCAAATATATGTATCTGAGAAGCTGGAGACTGACAGCTGAGAGGGTGGGGAAGGTATTACACTGCTGGTAACTCACTGATTCCAACTGTCTTACTTATGCTTTTGTAACAACGTGGATCACTTCAGCTTGTTTTCACCTGCTTCGGCTCTGAAATCCATGTAGTTAAGTGACAGCTATCTTCACATCTGACAGTGAGCTTACTTTACATAGAGAAATGCCTTCAGGTCTTCCTGAAGTCCTGTTTCAGCAATGTGTTTTGATAGGTGGTGGATCTGACTGTGGTGACAGCAGATCTAGAGGCTTGTTTCTGAACTTGAGCTGTATCTACTTGGAATTTGAGAAAAGCATGGTCTCTTGCCTTTTTTTGTTACTCTTTGTTTGTTAGTTGGTTTCTGTTAGTGGAGGCACTCTGAGTGGTGCTGCCCATACAACAGAGACTGCCGCTCAGCAAATACCAGTTTATAGGAGCTTTTTGAAGTAGCTTTAGTATGACCATGTGTATCTGAAAATGATACAAAAGTGTATCAAGCAGTGGTAAGGATATAATTTGCTTGTGAGTGAGCACTTTGCATGTGGCTTCGTCTTGCCAGCAGTGCTGCTACCAACACTGGACACCAGCTTCTAGAAAATCCCTCAGAAAATGTTGCTTAGGTTATTTCAATTATGTGAAGTTTGACATCCTAAAGTTACAGTATGAATTTAGGCTACCCCAAAACACAGGAAATCAGTTTATCAGATGGGAAAATACAATACGTGTATGCTTGAAATATTATGGTGTGTTTTCTGGGAAGGTATTGCACTGTTTTAATTGGACTTGTTGATCCTAAGCTAAGATACTGAATTCACATAGACTGAAGTTTTTTGTTCTCATTCTATTGCCATATTTAAAGTTAAAGAAATGAATATGGAGAGCAAAACTATGTTATTAATCTTGTGCAGTGTGGTTTGAAGTTCACAAAGTAGATACCGTTTGGTTACAAAACCTGATGAGTTCATTGCAAGCTTCTGAGAGGTGTTGCCAGAGGCTCCTCCTGAATGTGGTTGAGGTGACAAATTAGAAAGACTATGGAAAAACTTTCAGGACTGCTGTGTTTTGTATTTGGAAATGGTGGTGTGTCCAGTATTGGGTTTTGGTAGTGAGGCTGCTATGTAGCCCATATCCCTGTGGGTGAAGGCAGACAAAGTAGTGGCTGTCCTGGGACTTAGCCATGCCAAGTTGTTTCTTTGCTGCGGGTAAAAAAGCGGACTGTCATGATGGTACAATACGTTTCAGCCTTTGGAAGGTGAGCAGAACCATGCCTGCTGTCCTATGCCTTGGATGTAACTGTTTCATGTGGCACTTTTGGGCCAGTGGCCTCTGGTTGGGGAGATCTTTAAGGAAAGCCTCAGGCATCTCAGGTATGATTACCTTGTAAGTAGGCCTACAAAAACACTGGAGAAGGATTTGGTATCAGGAAATCTTACTGGCAGGAAAGAGCTGATGGCTTTGCACTGAAAGAGAGTAGATTTAGATTAGATATTAAGAAGAAACTCTTCTCTTTGTGATTGGTGAGGCATTGGAACAGACTGCGCAGTGAAGTTGTGGGTGCCCCATCACTGAAATGTTGGAGGACAGGTTGAATGGGGCCCTCAGCAGCCTGATCTAGTGGGTGGCACCCCTGCCCCCAGGGACTGGAACTAGACGAGATTTACGGTCCAACCAAAAGCATTATGTGATCTTGTCATAAACAAAAGGGTGTGGAGTTGGCTGAGTGCTGGTGAGGTCTAACCCACCCAAATCAGCATTAGCTGAACCATGGTCTGTGTGGTTCAAGAGAAAACCTGTGTTCTCAAGGCAGCATCTGAGATGATGTTCTGTTTTACATGCCTGTGACAAACAGAAGAAGCTAGCAGAGGGTCACTTAAGACAGTTAGGGACCTTGTGTGTATGAAGATGAGCAAGCTGACTGTGCTGCTTGAAAGGAGGAGGATGAAATCCATCTTAGCATTGTGGTCTTCTCTGTAATATTGTAAAGTTGTTTTTTTTTTTTTCTTTTTGGCCAGGGATGAGCATAGAAGTGAGGAAAAGCTTCTATGGTGGCTTGTGCTACTGAAACTTGTGCTGCTCTGGGACGGGGCAACCTCTGCCAGCCCATTGACCTTCAGAAGGAGCCACATGCATTGCTTCTGTCTTCTTGTCACTAATTCTCATCTAGGTCTTTCCCTGACCTTGTAGTCAGGTGAGCATTAGTGCCTGCACAAGCCAGGGCACAGGGCTATACCTTCTGGCAGCAGGCTGAGTTCGGATATTCCTAAACTAACCGTGAAACCACATCCTCACTCTTGCATGTGCCTCCTTTTACATGGTAATGTATCTGCTCGATATGCTAATTCATGCTGTTAGCATTGGTAGTGCAATCCTTGCCTCTTGCATAACCACTTCAAAAACTGAAACTAGTCACTCCAGGCCTCTTCTGCTGCTGAAGAGGCATAAGTACTGCTGAGATGAGATTCATGTGACTGTTTTAGCTTGTGTCCCAGAAAGCTGAATTTGATCTTTTGGCAGGAGTTCTAAATCTTTTCCTATTTAATATGGGGAGGAAAAAAGCCTACAGTGCCCACCTTAGCATTACCGTTTGGTCAGGTAGATCTTACACACAGTGGTAAGAATGTGAACTTTTAACCCCTGTAGTTCAAATAACAAAAGTCAATGCAGCTCGCCATTTGATAAAAGGAAAGTGGGGATGGAGAAGAATAAAACTACAACTGTTTTGTAAAAAGTAAAGTTCTTTCAACTGCTACATGCTTTTACTGATTATTTAAGTACAAAATTTTAGTGAGTCATTAATACTGAAATCAGTAGTTGTACAAGAACATACTAAAGGTGGTAAGTTTTTCAAATTAAAATTGAGATAACAGCAGGCCTTCATTGATACTCAACATATACTTACCTATATAGTTGTTGGGTATCTTTCTACAGCAAATTCCACAGAGCTGTACAAGAAAAAATTACTCCATACATTCCAATGTTTTAAGGAGAGTTTCGGTGCTTTTTTTTTTTCCTACCCCACCTAGTTCATAAATCAATCGTGCTATGTATTACTGATTAGAAGTCGCAGTTGCTATAATGGAAAAGCATTTTAAATGCAAAGATGTTCTTACCTGTGGGTTATTTTAGGAGCAATACAGAAGCTTGAGGTGAAGTACATATTTTTGTCAGTGAAATAGTTCTTTGTTTCTTCAAGCTATGCCTTTTCTATTTTTTTTTCTTTTTTCTTTAAGAAATTACTTAGGAGCTTACTAAGACAGGAGTTGCAGGATGAACTACATTTCTGGCATTATATTCAATAAATTGCTACATGAATGTAAATTCCTGGTGATAATCTTGCTTATAGCACCTGTTTGGCTTTTCAGATGTTGAATTCAGCAATGTCTTTTGAAAAACATGTATTTCCCAAGTGTATGGTTTATCTTGATCCTTGTATATATCATCTTACTTGTGTCAGAAGAAGCAGGGTTTTTCATGCTGTCATTATTCTGCATAAAGTGTACTGTGCATCCTGACCATTATCCTGGGAACGGGACAGTGTGAACAAAAAGGAAGTGGTGCTTGAGTCCTGTGTTTTGAAAGTAAAACTACAATGTGGTCTTCCTCCATGCAAGGGAGAAACTGTAGCTACATGACCTTTAACCGTAAGAGCTGCAAGACAGGAACCTGTTTGGCCCACACTGACTTACTCATTTAACAAATCTAAAATGAAAAAATGAAACTACTTTCTTGTTGTAAGTGGGGAACGGGAGCAGCCATCTGAATTATCAAAGTATGTTTCTCCTATTTTTTAAACCTAAAGCGAGTGCTAAATTCTGTTGCTCTAGGGGCATTCTTCTTGGCAAGGTAGTGCTAGTGATTAAAGATCTAATGATTGAAGCTGTCAAAGGCTTTTAAACTTGATGTGAAATTCAAAAAGATTGAAATTTGCCTTTTCTTTGGGTGGGTACCTTACTGCACTGAGGAGTAGAGTAGCCTGGAGCACACAAGATGGCAAAAAACTATCAATCTATCTTAAAGCCTGTAACTCTTTCAAGCCATTTTCATAGCCAATGCTGTGTCAATTCCATTCAGTTGTAATTGCCAACTCCACAGCAGGCTGGTCAATCAAAATGCTAAATGGAGAAGCAGAGCTTTTGCTTCAGAGGATGTGGAAAACCAGATTCGCAACTGTGTTGTGTGCCTTTGGGAACCAGCAGGAAGGCTGAACCTCTTGTTATGTTTCTAACCTGATATAGTGCATGCCCTACCTTCTTGACTTCTCTGCTTGTTAGTTCTTGAGCTTCAAGTATCTCACTCTCTGAAGTTCATGCCAGCTGCTTTTTAAGGTGTGAGCCACCAGCAGCGTTCAGCCTTCCTGTAAATGAGAAATGGCAGAATCCATATCGTTTACCAGCTTAAATTGTAGCTATGTTTTTGGGTTTTTTGTTTTTCTTCTGACTTGTTAAGCCATCAGGCTTAAGGTAATTGTTACCACTGTTAGAATTTCTCCTGACGTTATTGTTCAGATACAAATCTTTGAGATGTGACTACTAGTTGGGGAGTGAAAACAAATTACTTGCTCTTCTGACTGTTGATGTGAAAGCCAGAAGAAGTTCTTAGCTTTTTTTTTTTTTTTTTTTTTTTTTAAAGCCAGTTGTGTAACGTTTGCAGGTGCAGTTCTTTTATTGCTTTCACAGGAGGTATTTCTTCCACAGCTGGTAAGTAAAATGATGTCTGTACTCCCTCTGCTGGCTCTGCAAAAATAACTTTCTTGAGACGAAATAGCCAAGTAGTACCTCTCAAAGGGGTGTAAGTGAAATGCTGATTTAAAAACTGGTTGCAGAATGCAAGAGGGGTTTTCCTGAAAAATGGGTCAACAAATAGTTACTGAAAGCTAATCAGGTGTCTCAGATGCTATCTCCTGCTATAATGTTAAACGCTGGTGTTCTGTATACCTTTGTAATGAAGTATGGTCTGTTTTTGTCACTGATTGGATAGGACTATCCAAACCAAAATATTAAACGTGTACAACTATGCATACATGTGAGCCCTATTTTTGGAGTTGTTTTATAGTTATTTTACACTGCATGTGCATGGGGAAACAATATCTGGAAGCCCTTCATGGGGGAAGAAACGACTTACAGCTTTCAATAAAGTACCAGCGCTTTGTGTATCTGTTTGTTTATTCTCAGGCCGTTTGTTCCTATGTGAAGAAAGGTGAGATATTTAAATGGAAGTAAAAAGTTCTTAGCCGAGGTGAAAGATTTCAGGCCTTGAACAGAGGTCTTGATGTATGTATTGCGTCCATAGGCAAAGCAATTGCTCTTGAAATTGAGCAGACATCTCTACATGCCAGTCCATTCCATTCTGGCTTTTTTTGTCATCTCTTTTTGGTATTGTTACTGTATCATACTACCCATCTGGTTGCTTTTGTTTTCTGGAATTTGGAGATGATGTAACTGTTTCAGAGGACCGAGGGAATAACCTTCTGTGCCATGCTGGTCAGAAAGAGGCCTGGGAACTCTGGATAAATGAGTTGTATTGCCTTCTAACATTTGTTATTTCAGGATTTCTCCGAACAAGAAACCCCTGAGCCATACAATGCAGAGAGCCTGAGTTCTTATTGCTAAGTCTGAGAGTGTGTTCTGGCTTTTTGTGCCTGCAAGGTGCATTTCCTGGAAAGCACAGAGTCTTTTGTCCAGACACCTAGTAGTAAAATTCATGACTTGTCAAATATTTCAGAGCTGTGAGATTATCATGCAAACCTTACTTAAGAATTCATTCTAGTCAAGCACTTTGTCTCTTCCTGTTAGATGTTTCTTGTAGTATACCTGAGGCTGTATCTGCAGGTACCTTTAGGCATTGTTATACCTAAAAGTGACTGCTTGGCTCTGTGACAGCAGGCAATTGCTTAGATTTTCACACAGGAGTTAGAACAACTCTTCTTTTTTTTTTTTTTTCTGTTAGTAACCCTCACCCTGCTGTTTATCCTACTCTTCCAGTTTTTCCATTTGGACATGCTTTTGTAGGTTAAGGCCATAGAGTTCATCCTTACGACAAGATTGTCCTCTTATGGTCAGAATTTAGAGTTTCGTGGGCATGCTAAATAATTTTTGTTTTAATACAGAGATGTATTTTAATAATGTTCACATTAACAAGTAAACCACAGCTTGCTGACCTGCTTAATAGAGGCTGTAAATTTTGACTTAATAGTGCTTACTTTAAACCCATGTCTTCTCAGGCGAGAACAGCTGTGAGTTCTCAGTACACAGGGAAATGCTTCATTTTCTAGGAAGGCCTAATATAGTTTTTGCTCCCTAACTTGGAGGTATCTGAAACTTCTCAGAATAGCTTCAAATAATAAAATGTCCTAAAATAGCTTTGTTTAGGCTTTCTTTCTTTGAGCAGTTTTACTGTAAGTTAATTAAGTACTTGAAAACAGTTGCTCAGTGAAAAATGCTTTTGACATCTAATGTCTTATTTTAATAATGGTTTCTCAACAAAAGAAGTAATGTTTTAGTAATCACCTGCTTTTTGATTTTTAAGGAAGAAAGCTGTCTTAAGCTGGTCTGTGTTAATTACATACATGAGGCAACATGCCTCAAACTAGCTTCTGGTTTTGACAGACAGCTGTGTAACTGTCTCGCATTTTGTTCCTTTACACTTAGTTTGAACTTGACTTCTGCCAGTAATGCTGCTTGATAACATTGGATAACTGTTGGATACATGCTCAAATACCAACAAGACTGTTTTTCATTTATCTCCCAAAAACCCACAATTTCATGCTGTTTTGTGTAGATAGAAATTTTAATGGCAGGAATGGAGACGTGCAAAAATCTTCATGCTTTAGCAGGGCTGTATCACACTTAGAATCAGCTTGCTGGTTAGTAGGCTTAGGTTAATAGAGACTTGCATGCCAGTTTCAGTATTGAATCTACAGTTGCAACATACAAAAAGAAGCTTGTAAACATTCAGTGTAAATACTTATGTTCTGAAAATGAGCTGGAACTGTTTGTAAGTTGTGCTTATAAACTTGTGTAAGTTGGCATAGACTGCTATCTGATCTGAAATATCCCTTCCCTTTGGAAAAGGAGAATGCAGCAGTGTTTTAAAATGTTGAAGTTGGTGTGAAATTAGGAATTTCTCTCAAACTTAGCTTCCAAACCTGCTTGATGCAGTGTACAGACCTGAATATGCACACAACTTAAATGACCTAATGTCTACCTTGGGTAGTTTGTTTGGAAGCACTTCTAGAATACTTCCTAATTAGAAAAGTTCTCAGGCATGTCCAGGGAGGAAATCAGGAGGCTGCTTGCAGGGAGACATACCTGCATATTTCAAAGTAACTTCTAGAAGGACCAAATTGCTAACTGTGTGAGCTTATGGCAAATCATGGTAACTTTTGTTTTGAGGTGCTGTATCATTCTTGCTTCCTGGTATCTTTAGTGCACTTCTCAGTCACTGTCGTCCAGGGGGGAAACTGTTTTCCTCAGTCTCACTGGGACTGGAGGAGGTGCTTGACTTCTCAGCACCTGCTTGCTGTAGTAAGGGGAACTTAGTAGCTGCAGGGTTTAGGTAAAAATGTAATTCAACTTCTGGCTTTTCAGAGCTGCACTGTGAGACCCGGCTGGTTGCATGGGGAAAGAAACGGGCTTAACTGAAGTGTGTTGCAGTCAGACTTGGAATTACAGTTGCTCTGAGGAAGTGAATTGAAAGCCACAAGCTGGGCATAGAAATGGTGGTTCTTGGAAGAATTTGTGCCTTTCCCAATGGCCAGTTGGAATTGGTCAAAGATGTAATTGTTGCTGGATGGTAGAAGTAAGTCTGTTGAGAAGCTGATACTATGCCTTTGCAATTCTCTTACTTCAAAGAAGCTCTGTGCTATTGCTGGAAACAATCTGACTGGAAAAGCTGAAGAACATGACTGTGCACTGCTGTAAAATAAACACTTGTGGGAACTAGCTGTCTGTTAGAAAGAACAAAACCGGTCTGATGCGGCTGAGTCAGTGACGATCTGTAGCCTTTATATAGATGGATAGGCTTTTGGTCCTTGGAATAACTGATTTCAGTAGTCTCCACATTCAGATGTCCTCCTTTGATAAGAACAATGTTACCAGTATTGAACTAACCCTGTGGAGTTACTGCTGAGGGTTCAGTACTGCCTTAAATGAGACTGAAGCCTCAGCATGTGCATCAACAGTAGCTAAGCGGTAGGCACTAAGAGCATGCTGTTTCTCTTTGTTATTCCTGAAAGCCTTGTGCTTCAGGGCAGTTAGGGAAATGACTGTCTAGTCCTCAGCACTCCCATAGATTCGTAACATATCTTAAGTTAGAGGAGACCCACAAGGATCAAGTTCAAAAGAGGGGAGTAGCAGACAACTCTCACATGTAACCCAGGATTCTGGGAACAGGGAAGTCTTGGTGATGGACACAATTACATGGTGCAACTCTTAAAAAAAAAAAAATATATATATATATATATATATATATAGATGCATGTGTATGTGTATATATATAGGCAAAACAAAAACAAACAAACAAAAAAACCAACTAAATCATCTGAGTTCTATTCATTGTCAAGGTACCTTATGTACAGCCTGAATACATACCAACTGTAGCAATTTAAGGCTGTCCAACTCTCACACAGAGAAAAGAGGAAAACAACTGACCCTGACAGTCTTCACATTTTGGTTTGGGAATTCACATCTGGTCTGCCAGGCATCTCAGAAAGAACAGATCCAAACAGTAGGTTTCTTTTGGTTTTTCAATGATCCATGACTACAGGATATTCGTAGAATTGTAGATTCATGAAATCATTGAATATTCTGAGTTGGAAGGGACACACAAAGACCGTTGACTCCAACTTCTGACTTCAAACAAGACCACCCAGAAACCAGGCCGTATGTCCAGACACTTCTTTAACTCTGGCAGCTTGGTGCTATGACCACTGCTCTGGGGAGCCTCTTCCAGTCCTGACTGCACTCTGGTGAAGAACCTTTTCCTAACACCCAACCTGACACAGCTCCATGCCGTTCCCTCAGGCCCTGTTGCTGTCACACAGAGCAGAGCTCAGCATTGCTCCTCCATTCCCTGTGAGCAGCTGCAGCCACCACGAGGCTTCCCCTCAGCTCCTCTGCTCTGGGCTGAGCAAACCCAGAGCCCTCAGCTGCTCTTCATACCTTCCCTCTAGTTTTGTGTAATTCTTACTTACACTGTAGTGCCCATAACAGCATGTGTACTGGGTGAGGCCCAGCCAGTTGAGGTTTTTGAGATATGACATTTCCCTGCTTGATGGAATAAGGATTGCACTGGAACTAAACAGGCACCAGTTTGCTTGCTCTTCATTGTTTAGTTGGCTAAATCTATATGAGCTGCTGTTTGACAGCATGGTAAATTAGCTGTTCACTTCAAACAGTGTCCGGCCTTGGTGGAAAAGAGATATATCATGTGATTTGTTTTGTGACATGTTGCTTACCTGAAATGACAGAGGGAAAATAGGTGTTTAATGGAGATAAATGATCTTAAAGGTGGCAGCAACATAGTTCTGTGAAGGTGCTCCCAACTGTATCTGAATGTGGATCCCTTAAGGTTGCTGTATGTGTGTGGCCTTTAGGGCTGATACAAATAAATAATCCTGTGGAAAATCTTCTGGGGAATCTTGTCATTCAACTTGATCAAGGCTCAAAACAGGATCAAAAGCTCTTGATCAAGGATGTGATGGGCAGCACTGGTGTGGAGAAGTGAGGAGTAGTATAAAATCATAGAGTGGTTCGTGTTGAAAGGGGCATCAAAGATATCATCTATTTTCACCCCCCTGCTACAGACAGGGTTGCCAACCACTGATCAGGTTGCACAGGGCCCCATCCAGCTTGGCCTTGGACATCCCCAGGGACAGGTCAAGAGAAAGACTTAGTAAAGAAAGAGGTGCTAAAACTGCTTGGAGTGCAGGACGTCCCATGGGAGTTGAACTTGGTGCAGGACCTGAAATAAAGCATTGTCTCTCAGTGGCTGAGAGGTGCTATGAGGGAGTTAAAAAACAAAAACAGACAAGAAGTTAATGTTTTAAGCCCAGTGTTGTTTGTGTGGCCATTGAGATGGCAGCCTTTTGCATTGTCTATCATAGAATCATAGAACTGCTCAGGTTGGGAAAGACCTTAAAGTTCATCAGGTCCTACTGCAACTATTAGTGGTGTTGCTGGTTAATGTAGATAGCTTTTCCAAGTGCAAAAGGATAAAGGTAGAAATAATATTGACAGAAGGTGAAAGTCTGTTTTGCTATTAGTGCCAAAGGAGAGCTGCCTCTGGATGTAAGGTTTAGCCTCAGTGTTGTAGCACAGATATACTGTTGGTCATCTGGGGCTGGCTGAGAGCTTGTTAGCCCCCTCAAGCTGCACTGATGGGATCTATAGCTTTGGCGTCTTGTTTACTAACCCTGCTCGCACACTTCTTGCACATGTTGAAGAAATTAATTCTGCCAGGAAAATTTATTGCCTTGTTTTTGGTGGTGGACTAGTAATTGTGTTCCTCAGTATTATCATAATGAAGTTTGCAAAAGCTCCCACAGCTTTGCTTCTGCAAAGCCATAAAATACGTTGTCTCATTCAGATGGAGTAGATTCTCAGGAAAAATAAAAGTGAACAACCCCAAAAAAAAAATCTGGAGAAAAAAACATAATGCCACCAGAAGGAGCAGGAAACTTGTAGGTAATTCAAAAAGGAGTACATAACTGGTCTACACTTGAAGTAACAAACTTTAGCTCCTCAGGAATGGGAAATGCAATAGCAGTTTCTGGAAGTGAGTCTCTCACAACTCTTTAGCCAGTTCTCTTGGTGTATTTCTGGCAGAGAGGGATTAATATAGCATGCAGCAGAAGCTACTGTAGCTATAAAGGTATAAAGGTAAGGCTTTAAGAGTGAGGATAAGAATTAATGGTCTTATGTTTCCAAAAGGCTATTCAAGAGCTTTCATCTTTGAATTTTTTTGAACTGGCATGAGATGGGACAAGAAGGAAGCTCCTTAAACACAAGAGCAAAACAACTGGCATTAGTGCTCACTGGGGATATCCCGGCTCTTACATGTTTGTTTTTATTTTTTATTAGTTACAAGCCATCACTGGGTAAGGAAAGGATGATAAATTTGAGGGTTATGAATGGATGATTTGCCACAGAAACCTGTTTATGTCTTGTTCTTACAGTTATCTAATAGAGTATTTATTAGTCCTATTTCTACATAGCAGTTACTCCAAGTTAGCAAAAGAGCCTTCAGACTTTTCCAAATTATTTGTGCTACCCTCCTTGAAAGAAATCAGTGATACACAGAATGACTTTACAAAAGTCTCTCCAGGTTTAATCTCATTAGGCAAAAATATTTCCTAGTGTTCCTGAGAATAATCTAAAATTTAACTCTTATATTTCCTGAATACAGGAAGAATAAAGTTGGCATGGAATTCTGTCCTTTGCCTGAATGCAACCTAGCTCAGGGCTTTTGGTGCTTTATCAGGAAGAGCTGGTTACAATTGAAAACATAAAGCTCTGCTTAAGAGGATATTAACATGGAGGGAAAAAAAAAATACATTTTGAAAGGAGGGTGTTCATATTGCCATGAGATTATGACTGTCTTGTTCTGGCTAAAATATTACATAAATTTTGATTTGCCACTGGTTTTGCTTAAATGGGCACATCATGCTCTGAAATGAACAATGATTGTTTGCAGTATTAGAAAGTCTTACAAGCTGACTTAAGATTTAGAGCAAAGAAATTTTCACCTCTACTTCTTGCTGTCATAAGGAAAGGGAGGAAAATAATTGCTTAGATTGAATAAAGCAATTATAGTTGTATACATGTGTGCTAGTAAAGGGGGTCAAAAGGATGAAGTAAATATAGAAGTGAGATCAGAATAGTTTAGTTCAGAATATACTGGAAAAAGTGTTAGAGGCAGCAGTAATTAAAGAATTTGTTGGAAGAAAAGTTTTTGGTTTTGTTTTTTAATAAGAAATTTCTCAAGACAAGTGATATGCCAGCACAAATAACTTATGAGGAAGTTAGTGCCTCTTTTGCTAGTTGTAATTATTGTCAGAATGTAAGAAACACATCCAGCTGGTCCAATCATGAGCTAAGCTTTAAATACAATAAGTAACTAAAATCCATGACTCCAATTCCAGCTCTGTTGGATGGAGTTTGGCACAGTTGCTGTCTCACTTTCTTTTTACTTGAAACTTGGCTGCATATAGCAATGTCATGGGCTCAGGATACGCCTCATTTAACACATGCCTGACAGGTTTTGTGACTGGAATGTGTCTTGTAATTTGGGAATGCAACCAAGCTCTGTAATCTAATGATGTATAATTTTAATTTGCAGGATGTCGTGTGTTACTTTCTCTTTTATTGAAAAAAAATTGTTTCTTGTGCTATAACTTCTGTCAATTGTGTTTTGATAAACACAGAGATGTGTGGTGAACTTACTAATGTATTTATCGAGGAACGACTTTGCTAGGAGCCACCTCCTCCTAGTTTTAGGCTATATATAAAGTTGCTCGTGTGTGTGACAACACTTTTATCCTGAATAAACATTTTCATCCTGAACTGTGTACAATTAAGAAACATTAAATCCTCAGTCATCTATTCAGGACCCAATGGATCTGAAGTAAAGTAAGAGGTTGGGCATTAGGAAGGCAAACACTTCAAAATAAATAAATTAATTCATTTTAAACAGCAGTAAATAGGAACCTTGTGATATTCCAGGTTTGGCTTCAGCCATCTGCTGCCTCAGTCCAACTTTTGGCAGCTAGGCTCATCTCAAGTTATCTGAGGAAGCTGACGCACACAGTAAATGCATTCTAGGTACTTGAATGCACTAGAAATAATGCCTAATGGGAAACAGTCATATCTAGAGGTTAAAACTTTTCCTGTGGGATTATAGTCTTAACAGTGGAATTACTTGGCATTATAAGTACTCTTGTCAAATGTAGGCTTTTTGTTTTAGTTTATGATGTCACTACTAAACAAAAAGAAGCTGAGATGTGTAGAAGGCAGTGCAGAGAAAGGCAGCATCATGGCCTGTGGGTAGAAAAGGGAAAAAGCCCTTCAAATGTTGGTCAGGGTAATGGGCTGCAGAAGGCCCCTTGACATTGCTCAGTTGATGGAGATTTAGAATGAGTAACTTCTGTTTCCAGAAAAGCATTTAAGCATGTGTTAGTGGCCTGAAGTGTTGCCAGTGGGGGAAGAAGTATTTGACTTCTTGTGGTTAACCCAGCACTGCAAGATGAAGTAGAAAAACATGAAAACATAGTGTTTTAAATACTTGGAACGCTCGATGCTTTCTGTGATTTGACAGGCTAATGATGGCATGGATTTTATTCTCGAGGACTTTCCAGTACGTATCAGTCAGTTCTTTTCTGAAGTTCAACCATTCTCTTCTTATATCTGTTCAGTTCTTTCATTGAAGTCAAAATACTTTCAGGGAGCTAATGATTTACTTAGGCTTTTGATAAAACAGCTTTTCTACTCAAAGATTTTACTCTAAGATTTTTCTGGAATGTATTTTCCAATTTTAATTCTTAATCAAGCTGTCTTTTCAGTCGGAGATGACTTGCTTCACGAGTGTGGAAGCGTCAGGGCTTGGAAGAGGCATGGCAGTGAGGTCTGGGCTGATAGCTGGTGGCAGAGAACCATGTCTGTTCGTTTGCTGACTGCAGAGTAGGCTGTTTCATGAGGGAAGCTTCACCACTTTCTTCATGCTATGCATGAATACAAAGGAAAGCTTTTCAGCAGCTTGATATGTACGGGAAATGAATCAACATCTGTCATTAGTTGCCTAATAACTCACCTTTATGTCTGTAATAACTTTCCTTGACTGCTTCTGAGGAAGGGAACAGTCTGGGAATCTGTTACATGAACATTGTCAGTTTGCAATGCAGAATTAACAGCATCAGACTAATGAAGTCCTAATTTGTTAAGCATCATTTCAGAAAGAAATAGAGTGGGGTCTTAAAGCAAAGAAAATTGTGTTAGATGACATTGCTGTCACAGAAATGGGGATCACAGTAGCCATCCACCATCCCTTAGGTATTCTCTTTTCAGTGGTACATGGAGACAGGACAAGGGGAAACGGACATAAGCTGCAGCATAGGAAGTTCCACACAAATGTGTGCAAGAACTTCTTTGTACTGAGGTGACGGAGCTCTGGAACAGGCTGCCCAGGGAGGTGGTGGAGTCTCCTTCTCTGGAGATGTTCAAGACCTGCCTGGATGCCTACCTGTGCGACCTGCTGTAGGGAACCTGCTTTGGCAGGGGGTTGGACTCGATGATCTCTGGAGGTCCATTCCAACCCCTACAATTCTGTGATTCTGTGAAATGTGGTAGACAATAGTGTGTGCATCCACTGCAGTCTGGAACAGCTGCTAGTGTTATTTCTGCAAAGTACGTCTGCCTCCTAGGATTAAAGCTTCAGAACAAAATAAAATTTGGCTTTGAAAACTCAGCAAAATTGAGGACTCTTGATTAATTTACTGCTTGGAATGCAGTTTTTGTAAGAAACTAAACTTGTCACTACAACACTGCTGAGCATATATAGGGCTGAAAGGCAATTTATTTAAGAGCTACCCATTCTGAGCATCTTTCTCTATAGTGCACTCGCCTTAGGTCTTCCATCTACTCTCAACTGCCCTTTTATAAGGCAGGCTCAGATGTTTACAGTACAGCAGCAGCATGCCATGAAGTGATTTCACTGCTTTACACTTTGACTCCTTTCAGTTGAACGTGTTTTAACTTGTGGGATCGTGACTTGTAAACACATACAGTGCTTTACGAGCTTTGTGTTTTATTTGCATGCATTTACTGTGAAATAAGTGAGGAGCTACTGTAATCTTCTAAGTTGGTAGGAGGGCTTTCTCTTAAAAATAAAAAAATCACCCCCCAGAGCAGAATACCTTGGCACTTTTAGCTTACTGTCCAGGTAGATTTGTCACTATTACTTTCCAGTATAATAATATTGTGGTCAACTTTTTTCCCCCTAAGAAAAAAGTCATGTGATAGCTTGAGGCTATGGAACATACCCAGTTTCATGGATTTCAACCCAATGTATGCAAAGGCATATTAGATTTTTCAGTGTATTAAAGCTGTTTAAAAAAAAAAAAAAAACAACCTTTAAAACAGATTAAAATGGCATGACAACTGAAACATATGGGGACAGTTCTTAACACTGCAGCCTCTTCATATGTAGATTTGTCTGGTCTTCGTTGAACTAATTAGATTAAACAAAGGCTTTCCTGAGATAATCACTTTGCAAGCCTTTTCCTATATTACAGCAGCCAGCTTTAGTGTGTAGCTGAAGGTCAAATGCTAGTACCAGCTAATACTTAAAATCTGAATGCATAGTGCTCATGCAGATGAATAAATTAAATTGAGTATCACAGGATATGTAATTGTTGAAATTCTGGATCTTAAGGAGTATGAGTTCATTGGAAATCTTAAGATTTAATTTTCTTAATTCTTACTAAAAGGTTTCCTGATGATTGGTGACTCCTTGGTGAAGCCAGCATTAAACACAAATTGCATAATAGGTGGTGATGTAGGTGGTTCTGTGGTGTATTAGTTCCTGTGCATTTGGGCAATAGTAATTGTGCTACCTTTGACCTCTCCTGTTCACATTTGATTGTGTTGCCACTTCAAACTATTACTTCAAGGTAGTCCTAATTTTAACCAGCGTAGAAGGAGGATTATAGCTTGCTTCCAAATAAAGGGCTTAGTCTTACTTATGTCTATGAAGGACTATTTCTGGAGACCCTTATTGAAGCGTGATTATCTTTAAGGGCTGTCACAGGAGCAACTGTATTTTCTTTTTTCAGGGAAAAGAAAACTAACACAGTTTTGTAGCTATTATAAAACATCTTCAGGAAACATTGCAGTTTCTTCTAGCTTGGTCAACATGGTATGTGCTGGTGGCACTGGACAGAGTTGTAGTCTACAGTTTTGTCATGCTGCAGTAAACATCTCTGTGTATGTGTTTGACTTTTTGTGTCTCAACTAGAGACTCATGAAACGACTGACTTTTTACACAGCTGGGAGCAGCTAATCTTTGATTCAATTATTTTAAATTATTGTCTTCAGCGCATAACAAAACACACTCGGCTATTGAATGTCAGTTTGATGCAGTTCTCCTGGCAGACAGCCACGATGACTTTGAATTAGTGGAGCTGTCACAGTCATGGAACAGCAGTGTCTTTTCACAACGATTTGCACAGGCATCTTCAGCCTACCTATAATGGTAGCGTCGGGTGCCTTTACAGTACAGGATTCTTTGTCTCCCAGGTTTTGCATACTGGAGCTTTGAAGTTGCTGCTAGTGTTAAAACAGGATGTGCCTAATAGCAGACTGACTTCTCTCTCTTAATCATTATGATATGCAGCTTTAATCTGGACGCTAGTGTGTCTTCAGCTGAGTTAAAACTTTTGATAAGCTGTAATTCATGTAATGGTGTGCAAGCAGCTGGTAATGGTTACCACAACTACCTGATTTCAAAATTTGAGATATTAGTGGATTGGAAGCTTAGAGTGAGTTGCTTCAGAGCTCGTGGTGCTCAAACAGTGCATTTCAAGTGGCTGGTGGAAGAGTAGAGTTTAGAACTGTGGAGCACTGATCCAAACAAGTAAAATAATGGAGTACTGGGAGAAAGAAATATTAGATGATCTGTTAGCCTTAAGGAATATGCTTTATTTTCTGATACTAAAATTTCAGGATTTGCAGCTTCCTTCTACATTGTCACTTTCTTGTTACCGCAGCAGACTGTTGGAACTTGCTGTAACAGGAAATGTTTAAATGTTGCAAGGTTTGACTTTAAGGATATTTCTTAAAGAAACTTGTAGTGATATATTGCAGTAGAAAACAGCACAGAAATTCGGTCAGGATATACATCCATTCTGAACTTGTGCTTTTACACTGTTGAAACGCTTGGCAAAAAATGTAGCTACTGGAGTAGGTTGATTTTTGGTCTGTTCATCAAAAATTGTTGATGTTTAGTAAAGTTTTTTATGATTCGGATCTGTTCTTGCTCAGAATTCAGGGTTTAAAGAGCTTTTGTCACTATTCCTCTGAGTTTTCCGGAAATATTTCTGAAGTGGGATGTGCAGAATAGTCTGTAATGTTACAACATCTGATCTGCAGAATTGTACTGCTTTTGTATTAATGTAAGATTCCAGAAGATGTTTGTGAACCCTGAAGATCTGCTGGTATGTTAGGACACCAGGACATAGGAGAAGTCCTTTCAGTATAAAAACTTAGCAATAGCTAAGAGTATTATGTCTCAGTGAAAATGAATCCAGGTGACAGAAAAATGCTTGGCCTGGAGTGTGAAGCACAGTATGAGTTACTAAATGATGTTATTGCTCTTCTCACGATGTCAAGTGAAAACAAGTATTGGTATGGCTTACAACTCCATTGCAAAGCTTTTCAGTGGAAAGTTAGCAGTGTCTAGAGCTGTAGCTTTTCTAACCTCATATCTGAGGTGGTATTGAATTTAGGAATTATTTGGGAGTTATTTGAATTTAGGAGTTATTTGGGCCTGAGGTGGAGAACTATGGTTAGAATCTTGAATTGAGCTTTTCTGGTCAGTCTTAATTATATTTGAATCAATTTTGATTACAATTAGTTGT
Organism: Centrocercus urophasianus; assembly: GCF_019232065.1. NCBI lineage: Eukaryota > Metazoa > Chordata > Aves > Galliformes > Phasianidae > Centrocercus > Centrocercus urophasianus. The sequence goes on along the minus strand of NW_024884697.1, from coordinate 41,376,824 downwards.
TGGACACTGTGTTTGGTCTATTCTTCTATAATTAGCAGCTACTGTATCTTTTCCATATCTATACAAACTCATTTGCCTGATCTGTTTCTTATCACACTGTTGCAACTTGTGACCAGGTGCCAGTTGGCCAACAAATTCAACTTTTGCTGGTTAAATAAAGATGAATGGCGCCTTGAAAAAGCATTCTTTCATACATGATTTGCATGAGTCCCATCACTTATAGGTTACCATATCTGACTGTAGCATGTTCTGCTGAAGAATACAGCTGAAGAAAACTGAATCCTAGCACGTAGGTTAATGCCATTGACCTGAGCTCTTAAACTATTGCAATAGGTTCATTGTTGTTGTTGTTATTTATGAGATTTTTCTCGTAACTGACATGAAGAAAGCTATCGAAGTTTAAAATGGAATTTCTATGTCAGTTAAGTTGATAGGATAAGATGCAGAAATTTTACGCGTATAAATATTGTTTGATGCCTTTTATCTCTCATTGGAAAATGACCATAGATAATCATTTTTTTTTCTCAGAATTTTCTAGATGTAGGACCAGAAGAACAGCCTTAGTGATGACATTTTCACTCCTATGTCTGTATCCGTGGTTGTCTTCAGTGTAAATGCAGTACTGTGACTAGATGTCCAGTATGGTGGGTCAGATATGGATGTAGCTTATTGTTTCTGGAGCAGAGAACTGAGACTTTCCAGAACTAAATTTCAGGTTATTAGGTGCTTATTTGTAGATGTCTGATGTCTTATTTGTAGATGTTCCGACCTGACAGTAGCCAGAAATCTTTCATTTGCGACTCTTTGCCTTTGCTTATGAATGAGCCCATGATACAATTAGTTTTCACTGCGACCCCAGTAGAGTTTCTAAATGAGATTCACTAAATTTGAATATTACCTGTGGCCTGGTTGGGTGAGGGGCAAGCAGGTGGTGGTGTGGTAGACAAATGGGCATGTGGCACCTTGGAGTCATGTTGACCTGGAAGTGCTCAAGTTATTTTCCATCTGAAGCTGGCAACTTTAATGTGTCATGAGGAAATATATAGTTAATTGTGCTCACCTTGATCTGTTAGGTTATTAAAGCTGACCTATGTGATGATGTGATGAGGCTCCTGTCTTCTGCTTGAAGCAGATCTTTATATAGGCATGAAAAGTTTGTGGATTCACTGTTTTGTTAAATGGATACATGTGTATATGCAGAGAATGTCAGCTGAGTAGGAAATTACAAATATAGAGTGCCTGTGCAGGTCAAATCCTGTGGGTTGGTGTAAACTGGAAGAGCTGACCTTAGTCTTCCATATCGCTTTTTTAGGAGGATTGTGCATTTCTTCTTCTTTTCTTTCTTTTTTTTTCCCCAAAAATAAAATGAAGATTCTGTGTAAGGCTTGAGTTGTGATGAAATGGGCTGCAGTGGGGTGCTAAAACTGCTTGGGCATGAAAATGTGTTCAGATGTATGTCTGCCTGAAAATATATTCTTAGTGACAGTACAAAAGTGGTTCATGTGTGGTTTTAGCTTACTGCTGAAGCTGTTATCCTTGAGATTTGCAGAAATGAGTTCAAGCATGTGCTCGGAAGCTTGCTCATCTTGAGCTCTGAGACTTCTCCGGTGTTTTTGTTGTATCAGTGTTTGTGACCTGAGCGTGTTGTTAACTGCGTGTTGCCCGTAGTGGATGTTCCATATTTTATTTCCCTGGGAGCTGATTTACTTCCAGGCGTTTATAAAGGTTTCCTGTTGGTGACAAACCATAGGGATGTACCGAGCAAAATCTAAGATGTGAAGACAACGGCTCTTCTGAGCAGTTAGGGAGTTGCAATAATGCAGGGCTATTTTGGGACAGGAAGCATTTATTTTATGCCTTATCACTATGCCAGCTGAATACTGATTAAAAACATTGTGACAAATATATAGAACTCGTCTTTAAGCAGAAATTTGTTCTGTAGCCTCAGTAAGATAGGATGGTCTTGCAATGTGATATATTAATCTGTGTTTATTCTTTCTCTAGATTGTGCCTGTCATTTGGCTTGGGGAACACAGCTCGCCATGGGACGACCTCAAAGATATCTCTCCAGAATGGGTCTCTTACTTGGGTGATGTGTCTGCTGCCTTGACTGTCTTCATACCCAGAGGATTTATTTTCCTTTTGGAAATATTTTAAGCTGAAGTCTTATTCCTTACTGGAAATTACCGGCGCTAAAGACTGCATACAAGATGGGTGATATGGCAAACAACTCGGTTGCATATAGTGGTGTAAAAAATGCTGTCAAAGAAGCAAATCATGGAGAATTTGGAGTCACTCTTGCAGAGCTCCGCTCTCTTATGGAACTTCGAGCTACAGATGCACTGCATAAAATACAGGAATGCTATGGAGATGTGCAGGGCATCTGTACAAAATTGAAAACTTCACCAAATGAAGGTAAGATGATTTTCACATTATTACTGAGAAAATTCCACTTCAGAAATGTTTCAGTCAAACTAGTTTGTTTGTCATTGTTGTTTTAATATAAGAAAGTTTATAAAGGTATTTCAGTTACTATAATAATATATGTTTCTTCTCTAAAGCAGGTTGATACTTCATTAAATAAGCAAGGGTTTCCAACTGTGCATCATTTTGATTTAGTGGCAAAATTGCACATAGGAGGAAGCTTTGATGTAGGAATCCAGATAGGAGATAGAAATGCAAAACAACAGTGTTTAACCTGCTGTGAATGTGTAAGTTTGTGAACTAAGGGATGTCATAGAACAAGGTTCTAGTAGTCTAATGCAGGGCTTATTAGTTCTTGTGTGTTGTGACCCAGCTTTTGCATTCCTTAATATAACAGATTTCACTAGTTTTAAAAATTGCTATGTAATTGTACTGTAGTACAATACTATGGGATTTCTAAGCCACGTCTAACTTAAGTCTTCATAATTCACTATTCTTCTGTAATTTTCAGTTGATCAACAAGATTAACTGTTGGTATAGCTTCAAGGCTCTGAAAGGTACTATAACCACGAGTAGGAGGTATGCAAAGTAATCACGCATTCTTGGTCTCTAGAAATAAGGATCTTTTAAACAAATGTTTGCCATTTCAGACTCAGTGGCATTCTGGAAATGTCACTATTTATAAATGTAATGAGTGTCCTTGCTAAGAGCTTTCCAGAAGTTTTCTTGAACACTTAACCCTCTTTCTTGAACACTTAACCCAATCCTCCAGTTGAAGTGAAAACTGTGAGTTTTAATTTGTGGAAGAAATAGGCTCCAGTTGTGTTGCTTATCTAAATTATATTATCTCATTGAAATCATATTTTTTTAAACATGTTTAGCTTATGTTAAGTTGATGTCCTGCTGTCGATAGAGATTGATACCAAGTACCAAAATCAAGATACTGGCAAATTCTGGTGTCTCTGCATTTAAGCACTCTCACAGCTTTTAAGCAGCTTCATGTTGGTAACAGTGAAGTACTTGCTGTCTTAATTCTGGAGAGGTATTGCTTTCTGTCCTTCTGAAATGCTATGGAAATTTTTTGTTGTCTTGTCTCAAGAACAGTCCAGTAATGCCTACATTTGAGACCTATTATAGGGAACCTGTTTTAGCAGAGGGGTTGATCTCATTGATCTCTTGAGGTCCCTTCCAACTCCTGCAATTCCATGATTGTGTAATGCTGAAGGATACTTCTCTGTGCATCTACATGTAGTGTATTTTGGCTTTCTCTATCAGATTCCTTAAGTCCAGATTGCTGAAATGATTTCTGAATGTCAGCTGGGTTCCTTTTAACAAATGGCAAGTAGCTAGCTCATATACCCGATGGACCACTAGACCAGTTTTAGGCTGACAAAGAAACACCTACGACCTGAGGGATGCAAATTCTGTTTCTCATCATCAGCTGTTCTAAAGTTAGTGCATGTGTACAAGCAATGTAACATTCTTAGGTTAAGAGCAGTGATATCCTGGCACCTTGTGAACCTGTTGAATGGTATTGAAAGTTATTTGTTTTGTTTTGTTTTTGTTATTGTTTTTGTTGGTTTTTTTGTTTGTTTTTGTTTGTTTGTTTTGTTTTGTTTTTTTCATTTGATGTTTTTCCAGTGAGAAGGGAAACTTCAGTAGTGTTCAAAAAATCGGGACTGAGCTGAGGGTGCAATCCAATTCTGCAGTGGTCTGTGAAGCTTAAGGCCCGTTATTACAATCTATAAGGATGCATGTTCATGAAAATCACCAAGCAGATGGTGTACTGCAGGGTTCACTTCATGGGTGTCCTGTAACGTCACACAGCTAGATAGCAGACTGATTCTACTGTACTGAGAGCTGCACAATCAGAGCCTTTCCTTTTAAAAGAGCTTAACATTTTAGATGTGTTTAACAATCGCTAACTTGATAAAAAGATGCAGCTTGTTTATAAGTGTGATAGCAGCTCAAAAGTTTGCAATAGATTTGCAAAAAGATTCAATAGCTGAACTTGATAATTACATCAGTAAAGGTTAAGATGAGTTACAAATTGTACAGAAATGGTGTTTTGGTTCTAAATCCCTATGTGAATTTTTCGAGAATAAGGTTGTCTCAGAGAGGTGTTACTGTAGAATTAATGTAGAAGGAGAACTAGGTCTCAGTGTTGTTATTCAAGGTGTAAATGTTAAAAGCAAAGAAATTTCTAAGGAGAAAACCTGAACAGGACTATGAAAGCTGCTTAGGAGTTAAGTTTGATCATCGTGGGTTCATTCCAACTCAGAATAGTTTATAGTTCTGTTCTGTGCATTATACTACTTCGAGTTCTCTGAAGTTACATGCGTATCTACGAGGCCTGATGACACTTCTTATTCAGAAGGTCTCTATGATATGAAATGCTGGCTTGCATAATTACTAGTGCTTCACTGCAAAAGTACAGACAGTTTTGAAATGGAGTGAGCAAGTTCGGTGTGTTATTGCTTGCTTTGAGGCTGTTGACATTGTAAGATATTGTCTCTTTTCAGACAAAATGAAGATCAGACCTACTTGATATAAAATGAGAAATAGAACTATCTTTGACCAGTGTCACTTTAAATAAATTAAATGCTTACTATTTAATGCTGATGCTTATGTCATTTTTATGTGTACAAACTCAAATAAGATCAAATAAATGAACGTTTGATGTATCTACAATAACAAAATCCTCCGTGTTTTCTGGAGAGAGACTGCCATCAATGTTTCCATAAGTCTACATCATTTTGATTGTTTACTAGTTCCTACTTGATTCTAGGAAATGACTGTTGGAGTAGTTAGATTATCCATTTAATATCAAAGCCAGTTGCGTACTTGTTGGTTACCTAGTGTGTTTTTAATGCCTTGATAATCCCTAAGCAGTTGGGTTAACTGCTGAAAAACTACTGCTCAGAAAATTGGCGTCTTTGTTGTCTTTGTTAAAAGGAAACACACATAACAACAACTTGAAACAATAAGGTTGTGAGGTATCCAAAGCTCTGCTCTGAATACAGCAAAGAGTTGATTCATTTTCCCTTCCAAAAGGAGCTAATGGTGCAAATTAAAAACTGTAGTGAGGCACTAGGCAACTGACTATTGTTGAAGGCTTCAACAGGAACTAAACATATGGAAGACCTTGGGTGCATGACTTTGCACTTAATATACTTGGTATTCTTTTGTTTTCATGGGCTTAGCTAACTGTTGAAGGATGCAGCAATTTCTGGTGAATGTCCCTCACTCTTAATTATTGGCGTCCTCAAGGATGGTGCGAGAACTGGAGCAGTGAAAAGGATTCAGAAAGAAATATAGTACCTAAGAAAGAAGGCAAGCATAAAGCTGAGATGATAAACCATAAGGACTGACTACATATGCAGTTCCACATAGGCTCTCTGATAGGGGATGTGAAGAGATAGAAGCTTCAGAGCAGTCAACAGCTGCTGTCCAGATTGAAGCAGCACTGTGGCTGCTACTCACCTTGTGATTCCTGGAGAGCTTCAGTGACTGTAATAGGGTTTTATATAATAAATAATGCATAAACTTGGCATTCATAGTATTTTAAATTGTTAATTTAATTAAACATATCATCAAAGTATTAGGTGAGCTATCAGATCCTGAGATGCTCTCTCTGAATGCAGAATCCATACTAAGGCAACCAGAGCTGGAGTCCCAGGCTTGCTAGAACTGGATGGTGCTGCTTAGTCTCTGTTGTAGCAGTTCTACTATGTAGGCTGCTCTGAAAGTAATGTAACCTATTTATTTACATGGAAATTACAACAGATGCAAGGAGCACAGTGACACTATTTGATAGAGCTAATTCTCAGCTACAAAACACTGTTTTACAACACGGTCACCACTGTTACAGTGTACTTTTGCACTGATAAGCAAGAGCCTGTGTTCTGTGTTCTTGAAAATCTGCTCAGTGGAGGTGACCACATGTCATCGATGCTGAAACTCACCACCCCCTGCTTCACTGTGCTCACATCTACGGTTTGGTCACCGTAAACGGTCAGCAAGTATCAATGAATGTTAAGAAGTGTAATTTTTTCCACATGGAGGAATTCAGTTCCACACATTTGCTTCATTTGTGTTCCCATGT
>NW_024884697.1:41179174-41370195 GCF_019232065.1 Centrocercus urophasianus | reverse complement strand
CAAGTAGGTAGACCTTCATTTTCTTGATTATTGGTGAAATGTGAGTTATGAAATATAGCAAGTCTGGTTTAAGGATGACACCTGTGTAAGTGTACATGATATGTTTTCTTCAGTATTATTATAAAATATGGAGTGACACATGACTCCATGAATAGGGAATCACTAACTTTGTCTTCTTACTAAATAGGTTTAAGTGGAAACCCAGCAGATATAGAAAGGAGAGAAGCAGTTTTTGGGAAGAACTTTATACCTCCTAAAAAGCCAAAAACATTTCTTCAGTTAGTATGGGAAGCACTACAGGATGTTACACTAATTATATTAGAAATTGCAGCCGTAGTGTCCTTGGGCCTTTCTTTTTACCAGCCTCCTGGAGGAAATGAAGCATGTAAGTAAATGAAAAAGTAGATACCTACCTCTGTTATACTACTGACTTGCTTTGTCCAGCATGCTACTATTGTGAATCTGATAGAAGATAATAAGATGGTGGAAATGTAGCTGATTATTCCTTATGGAGACAGTACTAGGACTCTTATTGTGCCTTAAAAAGGCAACACAGGACTTCCCATGTCATGATCTAGGCTGATTCTAGACAAAGTAGTGGAAAAGATGAAATATAAGCAGCAGGAGCTATGATCTGTCTGAGATCAGCCAAGCTTCTGCACAAGTATCTTGCTAGCTTCGTCTCAAATATTTAAGCGGTTTGTAACTTGTGTTCATCGGCTTTCTTTAGGAAGTCAGTGTGTCTTAATTTTTTCATGATTTTGCACTATGGCACTTGTAACTGTCCAATTTAAGAAATGAAGCTAAAAGTTCAAAACAGAAGGTGTAGGGATCTGGCCTCAGTTAAACCAAACTTTCACAATTGCATCTGGTTTGTTGGGAGAAGGGTAAAGTAGGAAATGTTGGCGTCAGGAGGCGGCTAACTAGTTGTCCAATCTTTGCCTCTTAACGCATGTCATGTAACAAGATAATGCAAACTGGGTAACTTTCTCTGTCAGCTTCTCTCGTGTTTATATAAACACGGACGTTCTTTGTGTGCTACCCTTATTGAAAATAATCTAAAATTGCTGTAAAAGCCAGCAAGGAGAATGTTTAGCAACCACTCTTCTGTATGGGAGAACTTTCGTTTTATGAAATAATTATCTCTGCAAGCCTTCTGCTCTAAATGCTCTAAATCTTGTTTCCTACAGTATGTGGATCAGTAAATGTTGGTGAAGAGGAGGAGGAATCTGAAGCAGGTTGGATTGAAGGAGCAGCAATCCTCCTTTCTGTAGTTTGTGTTGTATTAGTAACAGCTTTCAATGACTGGAGTAAAGAGAAACAATTTCGAGGACTGCAGAGCCGTATTGAACAAGAACAGAAATTTACAGTCATCAGAGGTGGCCAAGTCATCCAAATACCAGTAGCTGACATAATTGTTGGAGATATTGCACAAGTGAAATATGGTAAACTTTTTTTTGAGTTCAACTTTATTTTGTTTTCAAAGAAGTATCTGAAGTCAACACACCTAATGATCTCTTGTAGGCGACCTTTTACCGGCTGATGGCATCCTTATTCAAGGAAACGATCTCAAAATTGATGAAAGCTCACTAACTGGAGAGTCTGACCATGTTAAGAAGTCTTTGGACAGAGATCCTATGCTGCTTTCAGGTGTGTAGCATTGAAAGAATGTGATTAGCTTTCCTTTGGGAACTGATGATTTTAAATTGTGATATTTAGATCTAGTGAACTGGACCTTATCTAGGCTGATATCTTCTGCAAAACTTTGTCCAAGCGAACAGATTCTTAAAGCTGATGAGCATTTCGTGTGGTTGATTATGGCTTTATTTTCCAGATAGTTTTTGCAATTATTTTACTGTGTTTTAAGGTACCTATATGCATCATCTTCTGATTCTGTCACTATGAAGTTTGAGAATGGATTTCCTATGTGCTCTTCATACAATAGTTGAAGTTTCAATGGAAAATCCAATACCCTCTTCCAGGTACTCATGTGATGGAAGGCTCTGGAAGGATGGTAGTTACTGCTGTAGGTGTGAACTCTCAGACAGGAATCATCTTTACTTTGCTTGGGGCCGGAGGAGATGAAGAGGAGAAGGAAAAAGAGAAGAAGGACAAGAAAAGTAAGCATAATAATCTTGTTTCGTTAGGAAGGAAACGAATATTGTAGAATGGAAAAGTATTATAGTCACCTGGAGCTAGAGATCTTTAAGTCTTATTTTCAGAGGGTTCACAGGAAGGAAAAAAAAAAAAAAAAAAGGGTCCAGTGGCCTAGAAGTGTGCATCATTAAAAAAACACATAACAAAAGCTTAATTAACAACTTCTGGTCACATTGACGAATTAGGGGCTGGGAAGTTTAGCCAGTCTTATTGTGTATAACTTGTTAAACTGTCATCTCACATAACTTTAAAGTACATTCATGTTTCATAACAAACACTTGTTTATGACAAAGGGGTTATTAACAATAAATCAGCCTTAATGAGCATCTAGTTCTGCTTTTAATTGTGTCTTGTAAGGCAAGCTTTTTAATGAAAAAATCCCATTTGAAAAGGAGAAGTTTGTATCATTGATGTGCTGAGCTCGTGGGTAACTTAATTAGAAATATAACATATTTTGTTAAAGGTAAACAGGTAGTTTCTTCTTTCAGCCCTTTTCCACAGTTGTAAATCTCAAAGAAGTACAAAATAAAAGAATTTAGTGATGCTTTTCTGTAAACTTTCCTTTCAGAAAAATAAGGAAATTGTAACCCAGACCATATAAGAGCTCTTCTGTGAAGGGTGAAACAGGACATCTTCCTTATTTGGAAGGCTTTAATCAGCTACTAGCGTTATAAGTCATAATCTTTTATCTTGCCTAAGAATCAAAGCCTAGAAATGCTAAATAGTGATGTTTTGATGCTAGCCTTCGTAAGATGTGTTAGGTGGTGAACTTTACCACCACAAAGTTTTCGTAGAAACCGTTGTGAGATTAACTGAATGGGAGGGAGTCTGCGAGGGTATTTGCAGAAAAGTATTCTCTTTATTCAAAGGAATAAGAAATGATGATGGGAAGCCATATAGGAATGTGCTTAGGAATCTTGGCTTTCAAACTGAGTTGGTGATGATTGAAATGTGTGCTCTGTGCAGGGGTTAAGATTGAACTGTGCTTTTTTTCTTGGTAGCCGTATCTACAAGTAACTTCAAAATTCTGGCCCTTTCTGAAATTTGCTTTGAGTTCAGAGTGGGATTCAAGCTTAAGTGGAATAGTGAAGAGTAGAAGCTGATTTGCAGCACTGTCAGGAATTGATTTAGAGCATTTTCCACTTCTTACTCTTCTCTGACAGAGGAGGGAGAAGGAAGTAAGCTATATTAGCTGCTATGGGACAAGATGATAGCTTTTATTGATAGTCTGCTAATATGAATTATAAAAGCAAAAGTTTTTTTGACAAATAGTGTTTTGATGTATTGTTGGAACAGAAAACCTGTCTTTAATTTGTCTCCCAAGATAGGCAACTTCCTCTTTCCCTTAAGTTATGTGACTGTTAAGATTCTCCTTGGTAAAATTCAGGTTAAACTAAATTAGCTTCTCTGTGAATGTTAAGGAGCTTAAAGTGACTATCTTTAGTTGGCTGTATATGTCTTGGTTCAGAGTGAAAGCATGTGTATGTGCAGGGAGTTAGAAGCAATTCAAGTGTACAATAACTTTGTTCTTGTAGGAGAGAAAATAGACCTAAGAAAGAACAAATACTAAATCAGCAGGTAATGAATTCTTAACAAGTCCAAAGTGACATCTTCAGGAGAAGATGAGCATACTGTTTTTTCTCATCAGCTGTTCAGAGGATGCTGGAAGAAAAGCTTGTATGTAAAAAAACAGATATCAGTAGTAATACCACAGTACACAGGAGGTACTAAATGTCATCCATGATAGGATGCTTGACAAGTTGATTTTCTTCTAGCTGAATTTTATTCTGTTTCCTTCTAGCTCTCATTCACTTCAGGCTACTTACTTTAAAGCAGAAGATAAAATGAAATAGCAGTGAAACTGAACAATTCTGGGTTTTGTTTAAGGTTCTTTGACTTTATTCTTTCATTTGAAGTTACTGCTAATAGTAACTGTAAAGTTAGATTTCTCTAGTTAAGAGAAAAGCTGCCAGTTTGCCGCTTGTCAGGGTATGTAAGCCATCTTACCCGAAAACCCAAACAAAAAAGGATAGTGACCTTCTAACAAACTGCTTGTTGACATAGTTAGGTTTAGCTGTATTTAATGTTTTGTTCATAAATTTCATTCATTACTTTTTAATTATTCTAATAGTCTTCATGATCTTCTGCTGACCCCCATTTCTGAACAGAGGTAGGAGTGGTATTTTGTTAGGAACTTGAACTATTCCCTTCATTCTTTAATGTTGGTGTGTTGCCAACAGATTATGTTCATGCTTGCGTAAATAGGGTTAGCGTAGATCCAGTAATCCAGCACTGTACCTCCATTAAGCTTTGATGTGGATTTATAAATATTTATTTGTAAAGATATACTACAGAAATTTCTGCAGTGCTATGCAAAAGCACTGATTCTGTAGGTGGAATTTTAAAATTCATTGCAGCAGTAGTCAGGCAGACTTGCCAGTGTTGGAACAGAGTAAGAGTGAGACTGTCAGGATCTCTTGCTTGTCACAAATCCCCTTCCCAGTAAAAGTGCAGGAAAGCCTTTTAGGTGCTTTCCTCACAACTAGACCACTACTCTCTTCAACTGAACACACTATGATAGGACAGCTGTCTGGCCCAGCAATGCCTTCTGCTGTATTTTCGTTTAGTTGCATATGAATGTTTGTATCAGTCTGTTCGAACTTAACTGTGTCTGAGTAATGCTTTTCTGTACGAGACTTCTGCTGTCCGAAAAAAATGAGTTGTTTCTGTGAGTTAACTTACACATCAACTATTTGTGTTAGCCTTCTTCTCCCAGTTTGATTTACAGTTTTTGAAATAGTTACTTGTCTCAGCAGATATTAATATGTCTTTTAGATAAGCCTTAATACTTAGATGGACTCTGCATGGCCAGTGTGAAACATAACTTGTTCCCTTCTCTGACAGGCAAAAAGCAAGATGGAGCTGTTGAGAACCGCAACAAAGGTAAATGCAGTTTCTGTGATCCTCCCTTCTAAGTACTTATTTTCAGTGACAACATACTTTAGCATGAAAATGCTTATTGCATCCTTACATTCGAAGTGCCTCGGTTAAACATAGTCTAAGTAAATCTTCCTAAAAAAAAATGATCAAATGAAAAATGAACTTGATAGTCTTGATAGTAAACATTTCTGAACTTTATTTCTGTGGTATCTAGCTGGATATTCGAGAATGTTATGCCTTCTCTGAATATCAGGTACGACGCAACACTTGTGCTAAGCCAATATAATCAAACTCTGTGTACTGTTGATTTCAGGGATACTAGAATGGCTAAATCTTATTTGTTTGTAACTTATAGCTAAAGCTCAAGATGGTGCAGCTATGGAAATGCAGCCACTGAAGAGTGAGGATGGTGTGGATGGAGATGAAAAAGATAAGAAGAGATCAAATTTGCCAAAGAAAGAAAAATCTGTTCTCCAAGGCAAACTTACAAAGCTTGCAGTTCAGATTGGCAAAGCAGGTATGCCTCACCAGTACTCTTTTTGCTGATGCCTCACGTTTGCATGAGAAGATAAGCTGATCAAAGCTAGCTACTGAAGTGAAGTGTAAAATTCAAATACATGTAAGTGTGCCATCATGCTTACGGGTGCTGATGGCTTCCCTGACTGCATAATACTGGTAATGTTTTTCCTGATTTAAATACTCAAGCTTTAGTGTATTAGCTTCTAGAACAGAAAATTCAGACTTCATAATGTTGGATTACTGTTATAAAAGATATTTCTAGATAAACATAGCATTTAGTGATATATCTGGAGAACAGTAAATTGACCGTAGAGTTCAACAGGCTATTTCTGGTGTTTTCACAAGGTGCAATTTCTTTTGCTCTTTTTCTTGTACTATCTGAAGTGTGCCACTCAGCTTGTTAACTTCAGTTCTAATTTGTCTTCCCAGTTATTCCAATGTCATTGAACATTGTGCTTACCTGCCATATTAACTCCCAGCTTCAGCAGGAAGTAAGGTATGAAGAGATACCTGCTTTCTCTGCTGAGTATGTCACCAGTATAGTCATGGAAAGCTTCCTGAACTCCTTTAATTATTATTCTGAACAGTCAGTTTACTTTACATAATGGTCTCTCCTTCATAATTAAATCTACACTTTTCAATTAATTGGGAAAAAAAAAACCAAAACAACCCATAGTTTATAGGCTTTTAAGTGAAATTCATGAGGAAATACTTGTGTTGAAAATCAATATACCTGTGAGAACTATCTCCATGTTTTCTCAATTGCCTGTTGAAATTCTGAATTGTATCTTCTACAACGGGAGAAATGTTTGCCCTTGACTTATCCAGAATCTGTATTGTCACACATTTTAACTATTTCTTCTGAAAACTGTTTTTTCTCTTTTTAACAAGGTTTGTTGATGTCTGCAATCACAGTCATTATCCTTGTGTTGTATTTTGTGATTGATACCTTCTGGGTTCAGAAGCGACCCTGGCTTGCTGAATGTACACCAATTTATATTCAGTACTTTGTGAAGTTCTTCATTATTGGAGTTACAGTCTTGGTGGTGGCAGTACCAGAAGGTCTTCCGCTTGCAGTCACCATATCATTGGCTTATTCTGTTAAGGTAAGTGGGTGGAAGGGGAGCAGATTGTAAAGACAAACACATTAAGTAAAGACTTGTAAGCAATATTAGACCTTTACTTGTCTAGTCCTCACTCTCTTAGCTGACCAGTTAGGTTCCCAGTTTGTATTTGATATGAAGTGTGACGCTGGCATCTTTGAAATATAAATCTTATGGTAAGTCTGGGGCATAGCTTACTTCCTCCTTTGAGTGTGCAGAAACAACAGACTTGAGCCAATAGAATCCCACCTTACTTGTGAAATATGTTTTAATATTGTGTTTGATAAAGCTGTATTCATGTTCTGTATGCACAAATATCCTTATTAGTCTGAGCTGTAACAGTAGTTGGTCTGACATGCAGATGTGGAGAAAATAGGTTGCTCTGTTTAGGAGCTCTTTGGTCATGCTGATGCTTACTGTGACATGATAGACTTGGGGTAATCCTTACAGCAACTAGCCAGAGAACTTGAAAGATGAGCGTGTTCTGAAACTGCTGTCTGAAACTGAACACTCTAAATGAGAATTTCAAAAATGGGGGGTGAAGGTTATGGTTGACTATTAACTGCTTTTATTTTCTTAGAAAATGATGAGAGACAATAACTTGGTGAGACATCTGGATGCATGTGAAACAATGGGTAATGCCACAGCTATTTGCTCAGATAAAACAGGAACGTTGACTATGAACAGGATGACAGTGGTCCAAGCTTACATCAGTGAAAAACATTACAAAAAAATTCCAGCACCAGAAGCTATTCCAGAGAATATCATGGCTTATCTTGTCACAGGAATTTCTGTTAATTGTGCTTACACTTCCAAAATACTGGTAAGTACACTTATTCATTTTAACCGAAACAACTAAACATCTTCAAAAGATGAAAACGGTCTGGTTGCTGCATGGCAGGCAATTAAGGATAAGTGTGTGGCAGAAAACTGTATAGTGTTTTGTACTTACTGTGAATTACTTAACAGTTCAATTAAGGCTGAACTTAAAGAACTGTTTTGAATTGATGATTCAAAGGTATGTTTTCTCCTCGTAAGTTGGTAAATTTGTCTAATTTTGTTTTTATAAGGAGAGCTTTTTATTTGGAAGGCATCATAGTTTGATTTGAGCGCTACTTCAAAGTCAATGTTTAAGGGTAGCGTAGGATGCCCAAAATATGATGGGAAAATGCAGGTGCAGACAAGTTTGGGTTTTTATTTCAGATACTATTATGACAAATCTGTAGGCTGAGTACACAAGCAAAACCACAGTCCAAAAGTCAATTGTCAGCCAACAAAGGTGTTCGCAGGATTTTTTTTGGTAGCAGTTGAGGGAGCGCATCAAGGCCACAAGCATCTATCTCTGTGGAATGAGTTACGGCATGTGAGGAGTTTCATAGTCCAATTCCTAAAAATCTTTTTATAGACATAAAAGGTACCTATGTATAAAAGTCTCTTAGGCAGGTGCTCTGGACCCTTCATTTTTGCAGCTGGATTAGCACCAGTATGCTGATGTCTGGGGAGCGTGTTGAACTGAACGTTTTAGAACTTAGCTTTCATTAAAACACAAGATGTTGCAGCTCTTAAGAATGAAAATAGATCCCTGTCTTACAACAAATACAGTTGTGATTGAGATATTTGGGGCCTGGTCAGGCAGAGTAAGTTCTCCTGCTTTTTTTTTTCTTTGTTTTTCTGCAAACTACAACTGATGTTATGTATATATATGCTCAGAAATATCTTTAGGAAAGTATTCTTTCACATGTGACAAAAGTCTGTATATTCCACATTTCTGAGATAAGAAATCGTTCTGGTATTAAAGGGCTGAAAACTGGAGAGATTTCAGAAACATGTTGAACAGGACATTGTCTGGAAAACAGAACTTGTAGTGAGGCTTAAGAAGCTTAAAGACTTAATTCTCTTCCATAGAAGGCTACCAGGTGATGTGTTCATAGTATATTATTAAGGAAGAACTGTTACAGGTGAGAATACATTAACTTTGCAGAAATAATGGCATCTAGTATTTTAAAGACAGTTTCCTTAAACTTAACAGTACTTGTAAATTGCAAAATTATTCAGGGACCCAGTACACCCAAGTGATCCAGACAGTTATTTCAAGCAGTGGAAACTAACTAAAAGGGAAGGTCAGCTCTGCATTTGATATAGATTTCATAGGTGATTTTTGAGCCTGAGAAATGTATTGAAAGACTAAACAGGTGCAGAAGTCACTTATGAAAGCCAGTAGTGTGAGCTTATGACTCATAGGAATTTATAGATTAATCATTGCAAAAGTGAAACTTCCCAACTCAGAGCTGAACTTAGACTTGGCTTCCTTGTTTTCTAAATGCTGTACTTCAGTGGTTCTTACATTAACCTTTTAATAAATGAAGATTATTGTTTTTCTTGCAGCCTCCTGAAAAAGAAGGTGGTTTACCACGTCACGTTGGAAACAAAACTGAATGTGCCTTGCTGGGTTTTCTTTTGGATTTAAAACGTGATTATCAGGATGTACGAAATGAGATCCCAGAAGAGAAGTTGCACAAAGTGTACACCTTCAACTCTGTTAGAAAATCTATGAGTACTGTGTTAAAAAACTCTGATGGCAGTTTCCGAATTTTCAGTAAAGGTGCCTCTGAGATAGTTCTTAAAAAGTAAGAACAGCTACTATTGTACTTTAGCACTTTGAATTTGGCTCAACTTTGTGAGACTGTAAACTGCTGAACAACATTATGCTGTAGTCTGCAAATTATTTCTGTAGCTGTGTTTATGAACAAGTGCAACAGTCCTGTACCCTTGAAATAGCTGCTAGTTTCCTGTCTTGTGTCTCTTGATTATTTGACTTCATGCAATAAAATGGGAAGGAACACTTGAATAACTTTAAATCTAATGCACTGAAAGATATAAAGCAGAAGTAGAGCAGAAGTAGAGCTCTTCAGCGTGTGATTCTGGTACAGGCAAGCCTGTCTAGTTAAACCATCTTAATTTTAAGTGTGGAAGTCCTGGCAGCTGATCCATTCAAATTCTGTCTGGAGTTTGGTGCATTCGCAAAAGATTACTTCCAGCTCCAAATGACAGTGTGAATGGGTGTCAAAGCTGATTACTTTAATAGAAGGTTGAACCTTGAGTAAAAGAGAAAGTTAATTGTTCTTTTAGTATGACAAAGCAAGTTGTTTCCTTACTTGTCTGCCCATTTCCAGAGGCCTTTTGTTTTATTTGCTAGGGTGTTAGTGAGAGATGTGTTGCCATTGGAACAAACCTTAGTATGTAGAAAGCTGTGGTAACTCCTAAGCAGGCTAGGGGAGAAGGCATGTGTGCATTATGCTATGTTGTCTAGGAGCTGTAGTTGTAACCAGTCTGTTTTCGGTCCTGGCTTCAAACTCTTTCTAGTCTTAATAGTAGCATGTACCATCCTTAACTTCTAGCTTGCTACCTGGCCCCATGTAGGGACATACTAACACACTAAGTAGAAAAGATGATTTTTCTCCTTCTCCACCAGCTTAGCGCTCACAGCAAAATATCAGTCTTTCAAGGACTTTCTAGTTCCTTTTGATACAGAATTTTGGAATAATTCATATCTAAATCTTAGCTAGATTTTAAGCCAAGCTTCATCAGTAAGTATGCTTACACGTGCATTTCTTCTAGCTTTGGGGAATTTTTTTTCTTCTTTTGTTGTTAAGCAGTTGAACTTTAGAATATGCTAGAACTCATTCAGCCTTGACTCATGCAATTCATTTGGCTTCACATCGGAGATAATAAATAGTGATAGCTAAGAAAGAACAAGAAAATATGGAGTGATTTAGATGGTACTGGAGTAGCTGTAAGCCTGAAACTATTTGAGCAGCACCATCTGAGAAAATCTTAGCTGTTTTCTTTATCTTCTGTCTGTGCAGTGAAAGAAGTGGATCATAACATGGCTTGCCAGTTGTGCTGCACATTCTTTGCTATCACAGAAATGACTACTGAGCACTGAAAACTTAAACATGAATATGAGTGTATATATATATATATATTTAAATAATATAAATGAATCTCCTGTAAGTGTAGAAGAAATGCTGCAAAACTTTTCAAGCAGAGCAGTTTTTCTTCTTTATTTACACTCATGTCTCAAGTCAAGTATTTTAACTAAAACTTGTTTCATTCTTGACATAAAACTTACTGATTTCCATATAGTCATCTCTGTATACTTGGGATTACTCATGAACCCTGTGATTGGTGATAATGTGAGATACATGCAGTGGTTGCTGACATTTGAACAGGTAACCCAAATCAATGACAGACTTCAAATTTCGGTTGGAATGAAGTTGTCTATCAGATCTCTCAGGTGTTGTCAAAATGTCATAAATCCTTGGCTTTTTTTCAGTGCCCTATTAGTACTGATTTGTGAAACAAGCTCTTATGGTTTTGTGTTAAAGTCTTTGGTAAAGACTCAAAGGAACAAAATTAAATTTATTGTTAAAAGCATTTGGTAGTGTTATGTTTGCGACATTATTAGTAAAGTATGTATGCTCTAGGAAAGCAGTGATGTCTAGGCATAAAGAAACAGACTAAAATAACACAACTTGAAATGCTAGAGTATGTTATTTTGAGCCTAGTCTCTTAATTTTTTTACAACAGCTTGAAGTATTTGTTTTTTATTTAATGCTTTATGTTTAAGAACTGCCAAACTCTCTCAGAATTGGTAACATGCATGTTGGTTATTTTGTAAACCTTTGTACTGACGAAGGATAGCACTGGTTCTTCATACCATGTGAGTTTGCTTTTCATTCTGTAAGTTTAGTGCTGAGGCATTGTGTGCATGTTTTGGAAGCTTACTGTAGTTCTGAGCCATGTGCAACTGTTAAAGGTGGGACTATTTTGTTGAACTTGAAACTCGATTAACTGACACAGCTAGTGCATTTACTACATTTAAGTACAATGAGAAATGGTTACTCCTGGGAAGTAACTAATTTTGTTTCCATAATTTACAGAGCATTATTTTCATCCCAGGACAACCATCTCAGTGAACAGCTAGCATGTTTTGCAGTTAGGAAGAGATTAAGTGCATACGGAGAAGATTATCTGATAGTGTGTCTGTCTGGAAGAGTAAAGCTTATGGAAACTTAAACAAGTTGACTAATAAACCACTTCATAAAGAAACCTTTCTTTATGAAAGTCTGAACTTTCATAAAGATCTGTTAACTTTAATTTTTTCTTTTCAGGTGCTTCAAAATACTGAGTGCTGATGGAGAACCAAAGGTATTCAGACCTAGGGACCGTGATGATATTGTAAAAACTGTAATTGAGCCAATGGCTTCTGAAGGGCTCAGAACCATTTGTTTGGCATTTAGAGACTTTCCAGCAGGGGAGCCAGAGCCAGAATGGGACAATGAAAATGACATTGTTACTGGTCTGACATGCATTGCTGTTGTTGGGATTGAAGATCCTGTGAGACCTGAGGTAGGGTCACTGTGTAAGCTGCAGTGTTTCTGTTTCAGGAGGTCCTGGTTCATGTTGTTTTCAGTCATGCAAAGAGTGAGTTTTGCATCTTTAGCATAGTTAATAAATGAAAATCTTATTTCTTAGGGGGAAAAGTTAATGTAGCTACAAAAGCAGATTAAAACCTTAATGACACTTATGCTGTGTTACTGAAGCTCTGTACAAACTAATGACTTAAGGCGCTTACTAAGCAGTGTCTCAGTAGATGGAACAACTGGTCTTTTTTCTTCTTTAAACTACTAGGAATATTAGGAGTATGGATTAGGATCATATTAGCTATTGTGTTTGCTGCAAGGTTCTAAAGGGGAAGAGGATTTGTTAACTGAGCTAAGGAGATCTGCTTGTGGTTGAAGTCTATGGAGGGCAGTGTTTCTCAACAGTAAAAGCTTTTATGCTTTAAGGGGGTCTTCATTCTGACCCACATTAGTGTCACTTCACAGTCAAAGTTGTGGGCTGACAAGTAGTGTGTGAGCTGTAGTTCATTTTACATAATCATAAACGTAAAGCCAGTACTTAGTACTTTTGACTGCTACTCCATAACGTGTATCATGGGACTTTCTGTGGTGGATTTGCACACTGCAGTATTTGGAAAATAAAGGGGGAATAAATGGGACAGACAAAACAAAAAATAACCAGGGTGTGTGTGTGTTTTTCAGGAACATGATGAAGGCAGGTTACTTAAATTTCTTAAATGCTCCTTAGCAGTATGTTAAAATAAGTTGTTTTGGTTTAACTTGAAGACACTTCACTCACATGTCTATGTGAGTTTGTCATGTGAAAGTCATGTGAATTTGTTAATTTATTAAGTGTTTGTATAGTCTTAACTTTTTGTTTTTTTGTTGTCTTCACTTTTTGCATATAGGTACCTGATGCAATAAAAAAATGTCAGCGTGCAGGCATAACTGTACGTATGGTCACTGGTGATAACATTAATACTGCTCGTGCTATTGCATTAAAATGTGGTATTCTGAATCCTGGTGAAGACTTTTTGTGCTTAGAGGGCAAAGACTTTAATAGGAGAATACGCAATGAAAAAGGAGAGGTAAGCATGCTGACTTAATTTGGATCAGCTATTTTGTAAAGGCTTGTAATTGCAAAATACACCTGATGTTCTTTTTGCAGATAGAGCAAGAGCGAATAGATAAAATTTGGCCAAAGCTACGTGTTCTTGCAAGATCATCTCCTACTGACAAACACACTCTGGTAAAAGGTAAATAAAAGTTATTTGAACTTCCAAGTAAAGTTCTATTTCTAGAGAAAAATAGGATTACAATTTGTGGGAAATGTCAATGAGGGTGTCTTCATATGCCAACTCTTTTTTTTTTTTCTTCTTTTTTTCCCCGAGAGATAAATAATAGATGGTTCTAGTTGTTGTGTGTTTTTGTTTGTTTGAGGATGATAAAATGACTTTCTCTTTGAACCTCAATCTTTGTTGTATTGTCTGTTTTGAACTATAATACTGAGATGTCATTTTACTTTAGGTATAATTGACAGCACTATCTTTGATCAGAGGCAAGTTGTAGCAGTAACTGGTGATGGTACCAATGATGGTCCTGCACTGAAGAAAGCAGATGTTGGATTTGCTATGGTACGACTTTTTTACTTTCAATATTTTGAACACTCTTTTAATAAAGCAGTTTATCAAATCACTTTCAAGACTCAACAGCCTTACTTGTTTCATGAGCCTTACATACAGCTCATTTAAGGGCGTTAACTTCTCTCACAATTAAAACTAATTACTTTTTTGGTCAGTTTCCCATTTTTTTTATTTGACTAAAAATGTCCTTCTGGCTTTTGCCAATGAGTAGAATGTACAAACTTACACTGCAGATCCTTAGTCACTTTTACACAAAAACTGTTGCACTGCAATTCCTGATACTGAAATATTCCTGGAATGAGATCTATTCAGCATATGGCAAAATGACCTGACGTGGTAAACAGCATACAGTGGCTTTCAGTAAGCCTTATATATGAAAGTTTGGATTAAGTTTATTCACCTGTGTTCTGTGAAATGGTGCAGAAGAACAGGGAGACTAGGAGGACGAAAAGTACAAGTTGATATTTAAAATGCCTTTGGAGGTGGTACCAAGACATCTTGTACATTCTAAATAAAACAGCATATTCATAGCAGCCTAGGATCTGCGTTTGTCTGTATGAGCTCAGAAACACTTTCTCAGTTAAAATTCTCAAACACTCTTCAAACAAAGTCTAACTGTCCATGAAAATTAACTGCTGGGGATAAAACATTTTAGCCTAAATTTTTCATGTGTTCAGTACGCCTTATTGCAGAGACCTAAGCAGCCTACAGTAGCTAAGGGAATTGTACTGTTCTTCCTGAGCTGACTTGAAGGAATTAAATAGCTGACTTATCTCTTCTCAGTTAATAGGTGAACATTAAAAAGATGTTAAAAATTTAATACATAAATGTGTCTTCCATAGGCAAGGCTTGTGTGGTGGCTTTTTTTGCTTTGTTTTTGTCTTTACTTTCATTGTGATTTATGTATTTGTTCTGCAGACTGGTTTGTCTATGTGGTACTAAATATTAGGAAAATTACAGCTAAGAATTTGAGTCCCTTCAAAACCGAATCACTGTCAACAAGTAATTTAAGTTGCAGCTCCTTGTGCTGTGTTACAAATTTGGATTCAAATTTACGTAGGTAGACTAGTGTATATTGCTTTCCCATGGAATGATAGAATCGTACTCAAAGATAACTTTAAGTTGTATGCATAGATGGGCAGGTGACTTTTTCTTAGTAAACATCAAGAATAAGGATCCTTAAATTTCCTATTAAGTTGTAGTTAGGCCATTTAAAAAAAGAAAAACCCCACCTTCTTTGAGTGGATATTACTTAACTCCTAAACTAAGTTTAATTTTTTAGATATGTAGGAGATTCCAGGTGCTTAAAACCTAACAATATCATTGCATTGCAATGTTAAATGCAGTTATACTTAATGTTCTGCTTTTCATTGCCAACATTCTTCAAAAAGCTTTTGGCAGTGTACATCACTTTACCATGTAGGTACACGTGTATTTTCCTACTCCTGGAATCTATATAGCGTGTGGATTAAACTGTAGTACTGCACCATCTGGTGGCCTTTAACTTGAACAGGGAAAACTTGCACAGTGTGGTTTTCATTGTCAGCTTGAGATTTCTTTATTCATTAAAATCTTTATAGTAAAGATGAGGATTTTTTGTGTTTTCCATTCTGCAGTAGAATGTGGAAGCAAGATTTGCTGCAGCACAGCTTTAGGCTGTTTACCTTAAAGTAGTTCTAAAGACGTGGTGCATTAAAATGAATGCTGATATGCTGACCAGGGATGTAATTGTTCCTACTATATACATCAGCGCATCCTGTTGCATTTCCTAGTGGTTTTCTTTTTCTACCAGGGAATTGCTGGAACTGATGTTGCTAAAGAAGCTTCTGACATTATCCTTACGGATGACAACTTCACAAGTATTGTAAAAGCAGTTATGTGGGGACGGAACGTATACGACAGCATTTCTAAATTTCTTCAGTTCCAGCTTACCGTCAACGTAGTAGCAGTAATTGTCGCTTTTACGGGAGCGTGCATAACACAGGTATGTACATTGGTAGATACAGCTAATGAATGCTGTAAATATCATGACTGACTCTCTTGAATTCAACTTTCAGGTGTATGCTAGCCTGAAGAATGTAATGGTCTCCATTCAAAATGTGACGGTGTTTTATAATAAATGCCTTTAATAGCTGCAGTTTGTTCACTTACGCTGGAGGGAGCTTACGTTCCTGTCTTTATAGGATTCTCCGCTTAAAGCTGTGCAGATGCTGTGGGTAAATCTGATAATGGACACATTAGCTTCTCTTGCCTTGGCGACAGAACCACCCACTGAAGCTCTTCTACTGCGAAAGCCTTATGGTAGAAACAAACCTTTGATTTCTCGTACGATGATGAAGAATATTTTGGGTCATGCATTCTACCAACTCGTAGTGGTCTTTACGCTCCTGTTTGCTGGTAAGAGCACTGAAACTTTGCCAAGCTGTAGGGAGATGAAGCCTTAAAAACTATTTATTTATTTTTGTTCTAATTCTAGTACATGTTCTATCTATCTGTGTGTGTGTATAAAGCCACCAATTTGAGCTGCTGATACGATGTCTTTTATACACAGGTGAGAAAATTTTTGATATTGATAGTGGAAGAAATGCACCTCTGCATGCCCCTCCTTCAGAGCATTATACTATTGTCTTTAATACGTTTGTAATGATGCAGCTTTTTAATGAAATTAATGCCCGGAAAATTCATGGTGAAAGAAATGTTTTTGAAGGAATCTTTAACAACGCTATCTTCTGTACTATTGTTCTGGGAACATTTGTTGTGCAGGTGAGTAACTTATTGCTTACCTTGGAAATGCTAACCAACTAATGCTTATGCAACCAGATGTTTTATTTCTGCAGTGTGAAGAATCTGCAATGTCACACTATTCAAAAATAAATACATTATTAAAATAATAATAATTTTCAAGTCTTGCTTGACAAGGTCTTCAGGTATAACCTCATGAAATTGTCAAAATCAAATGTTGAACTACTTGTATATACTTTTTGAATTTTCTTTCCCTCTCTGTGATCCCAGTTGTCCAGTCTTTTGACAGTTTCTCAAGAGGCTGTATGTATTTCTTACAGAAATCAGTTGTCTGTATTGATGCTGTTGTTTTAGGTCTTATTTTGGCATGAAACACTGATGTCTGGGGACCTTTAGTTGGTGCATCAGATTTGTAAGAGCTGGCTGGTTAAATCTCTGTTTACTAACAAGATGAATTAAATTATCTGAAATAAATCAGACTAACATCCTGGTGTTGAGAAAGACCAAGTCAAAATCTAATTAAAGGAAAATAGTTGACACAAAATATTTTTACCTTCTAATTAACCTTTATGTTTAATTAATCAATACGAATAACAGTGAAATAACCAACAATTTGATTTTTGTATTCTTACAATTTAATCTTTTTCATTTTCACACAGTTTATTTTGGATGTGAGTAATCTAAGGTGTAAGATGAATCTTAGCCTTGGAATTCCTTGGAGTTAACCAAACGTATAACAGCTCAAGCAATGCAAGCGTGTGCTTTGTGTGAAGTTGCATCACTTAATCTACTTTTAAATTTCTTCAGGAGAATCTTTCTTAAAAGCTGCTTCTATTTTTAGAGCCATAAGTGCAGCAGACTTGTTTTGCAACAAATGCAAATACGTAAAAATTATTCCTGCCTGCAATTATGTTCTCTTTATCAGCAATTCATAAAGGGCTTATCTTCCTATATAACTTAGTGCTGTGTTTTTTCATAGTGTCCTATTCTTTGTTAATAAAATAAGATACTCCTGGGCTTTCCAGGTCAGGAGCCCTATTTAATGGTAGATACTGTCTCCTTTTGACACTTGCCCTACTGCTTGAATGTTTATTCTCCAGGGCAGTGTTCCATGCATATAGTTCCTATGCAGTGGGATACCTTGCTCATTAGAGCCCATGCAGCTTGTTCTAGTAGTTAAGTCAGTGGGAATGTGTTTAACTTGGCTTTCAGATTTCAGCTCCTCATCACAGTTTGTCATATAAACTCTCATGCTTAAGACTGGGATACATGGTAATATTCTGTTGAATGATTTCAGAAATCGTGTTTGTGTTTTGGATATCTAAGACTTGCATTAATAGAAGATCATTAGTTAACTGGGTTCTGAGATGGCTGAACTAAATTTGTAGCGTCAAGTACACGCTGTAAATGTTAAATGAAGGGGAAAAAGTGTAAGGACAAAGAAGCAAAAAACATTTTTTTCTTTTTGTGAACCATTTGAAGAATAATAATAAGTTCTTAAAATACTGAGAAAATTGCTTAGATTTGGAAATATAACTCTGCTGAGACGGTAGAAGTGTGTGCTTAATGAGATAGTAAATCCAGTGTTTTAATGCAGCATTGTCTATGCTGATCTTGAAGCTTCAGGGAGTTTTCTGTTAATGGATCACTGACACATGTTTAATGGTATTGCTCTTCACAGATAATTATCGTGCAGTTTGGTGGAAAGCCTTTTAGCTGCTCAAAACTCTCAATTGAACAGTGGCTGTGGTCTGTTTTCCTGGGCATGGGAACACTACTCTGGGGCCAGGTAAAATAGGTTTTTTCCAAATGTCAAATCCATTTGTGTTAATGAATTTGTATTTTTCATGTATAGCATTTTACCTTAAACATTCTGATCTTTGAAGTGGACTACGTAAATTTGTAGAAATTAACAGTAAATGCTGCCTAAATTTATCTGGGTTAATAGCTAGGAAGTCTGTGGTTAGACATTTCCTTACTATGACTTGATTATTTGGTTATAAGTCAGACCAAGATACTGTGTCTGGTTTAGGACAGTTAGGAGGAAGTTTTTGGACAGGTTGCCCAAGGAGATTGTTGATGCCCCATTCCTGGAGGCATTCAAGGCCAGGCTGGATGTGGCTCTGGGCAGCCTGGTCTTCTGGTTGGTAATTCTGCACATAGCTGGGGGTTGAAACTTGATGATCATTGTGGTCCTTTTCAACCCAGGCCATTCAATGGTTCTATGTTTGTGTTCAGTTATTTTTAACTAGAAGCAGCTGTAGTTGCCTTTGAATATGAAATTGTCTTCAGCCAGATAATAAACACTTTAAGAATTTCTATAAGAACATAAGGCAATTAATATACTAATGTTTCAATACATTTAATGTGGTGTAGAATGGTTTTCTTGAAAAATGAGAACTGTTATACGTGCTAGTCTTTTTTGTTTAAAGATATCCTAGAGTAGCAAGAAATGCAGCAAAACTCAAACGTTTTCTCTTTAAAATTCTTCATTTGCATAACTATGAAATATACTTTTAAGCTTACTGCATTTTGATTATTTTCTTTCTTGGGGTTTCTTTGCTATTGCACATGTAACAGTGCTTGCAAGCTTATTTACATGAAACTTTAGAACTCTGTGTAGTTTCTCATTAGTTAATGACATGGTTGTCTAAATTCTTCATACCACATGAAGAGTTTTCCAGTACAGTTTTTTTCCCTTCTAATTTGTAAAGAATACCTTTTCAGGATGAATTTTAGTTGTAAATAAATACATAAATGCATATTCTAAATGTGGGTCTAAACTTTTTAAGAAGGTTTTTGGAAAACTGATTATTTTTTTAAAAATTGAATAGAGTCATGCTGAGGTTTAAAGGTAGCCTCAAAGAGAGTCATGTAGCTTGAGATATCTTTGATTCCAGAGCATCCTGGAAAGGCAGAGCTTCCCTGCTGCAGTTCATGCTGCTCTAGCATCTGATCATAGTGAAAGGGCTTTTGACTTTCTGCTAATAGTAGAAACTGAAGTCATAGTAACAATGTCAGTATGAAAGGCAGTTTATCTTGCTTTTGGAGCAGTGTTTTTCCTCTGCAGCTGCTGAAATGGTCTTCTAGATTAATGATGCTCAAGGAAAGCAGGCTTGGAACTGATGTGGATCTGCTAGATGGGATGTATCAAAAGATGATTCTCCTTCACTACATAGTTCAACAGAATAGCCCTGAAGGTGGGGATGAAAAGGAAAGCTGGAACAGACACACATAGCTTCTCTTTAGCTTCAGCTAGATTAATTAATTAAAAATAAGTAGCAATTTAATGTGAGCAACTAGCAATTTAGTAGTTTTATATAAGGGTTTTGGAAACATCGCTTGCAAGTGGATCAGTACTGTTCAGGAGACAAAAGAATGCCTGCCTCTTCTATGTTTCTGAATAAGCTGTGGCTACTTCTAATTAAATGTTGTTGAGGTTGTAAGAAAACTTAGGCTTGTGCAGCTATTTCAGCTGGAGTGATGGCTCTACATTGACACTTATCCCGTTCATGTCTTTTTTTTATTCAACTTTGCTATTCATATATACAGGATATTATGTTTAAACGCCTATGATTATGTTCTTTTCTTTTTTTTCTTCCCTTAAAATAATAATAATTCTGATCCATACTTCTTATTTGCTGTTAGTTGATTTCAACAATTCCAACTAGCCGCCTGAAATTCCTGAAGGAAGCTGGTCATGGAACACAAAAGGAAGAGATTCCTGAGGAAGAGCTAGCAGAAGATGTGGAGGAGATTGATCATGCCGAGCGAGAATTACGTCGTGGTCAGATCTTGTGGTTTAGGGGCCTAAACAGAATACAAACTCAGGTATGGTCTTGGAAAAGGTAGGATGCGGTGCGTGTTAGGAGGGAAATCGCTCCTCTCCATCCCTTTGACTAAGGTGGCAGTTTTAAATGGTGTGGATGAGACTCTCGAGGGGATATGGATGACTGTACAATCCCTCAGGGTTCTCTGTTTTCTTCTGCTCTAAATTCAACTCTTACCTGTTTATCTACTGTATTTAAAGAAAAAAAAGTGCCTTTTTTCTTCACTTTTTGTGTGCTATAGATGGGGATGGTCCTCTCTTGTTCTCTCTCTTTCTCTCTCTCTTGCTGAGCAAGCTGTCACAATCTCTGATTCCTTGCAGATGGATGTAGTGAATGCTTTCCAGAGTGGAAGTACCATTCAGGGGGCTCTAAGGCGGCAACCCTCCATCGCCAGCCAGCACCATGATGTAACAAATATTTCTACCCCTACACATGTAGTGTTTTCCTCTACTACTGCTTCTACTACTGTGGGGTGTGAGTGTGTGTTCCTAAAGTGCATGAAGTTAACATTTCCTGATTCACATACCTAACGTTTCTCATTTTCTCCTTAGTACTTAAACTCATCGTTCAGGCTTTTCATAGAGCTTTTTCACAAAGTGGAGTCCTCAAGACTTTTTTTTCTTAGAGGGCTGAGAACAGGTGGAACAATTGCAACAAAAGACTTTCACTTTAAAGCTGTGAGCCTGCACATCCTGTGCCTTCATCCATTCGTGTACAGAAGAATGTTTAGGATAAAACAGGAAAACCGTTGTAAATTTTCGAGTATATGCCTTGAAAGTCACCTTACATGGGTGACTTCTGTTGAATAAGCAAATTGATGAAGTGTATAATCATAGACCTAGTTTAATTGTCTTGCACTACGCACAGCACATGATATTTGAAAAGGCGAAGAAACGGATGGAAAAGCAGTGCAGTTTTAAAAATATGAATGTAGTTAGAACATGGAACACTAAATGCATTTTCTTTGTAGCTTGTGAGGAACTTCTGAGTTTCTGCTTTCAGTGGACTTTTTTTTTTTTTACTGAATAACACAACTTTCTCAACATCAGGATTCAGGTGGCGAAACAAGGCTTCTTAATTGCGTACAAGTCAGAAGAAACATAGCTCATGAAAAAGAAGAAGGGCTTAAGGACTAAGTAGTGAAATTTCTGTTCACGTTTGAAGGGTTTCTTTTCCTTTCTAGGTTCTTCAGACAGCAGTTCATAAGCCATCAGTAACAGTACAGTTCTTGTCTCACCTCAATTCTGCCCTCTTTATATTGTACTCTAAGTGGCATTTCAGTTTCAGCCTTCCTCTTTGTAGAAGTTAGAGATTTAATTACTCATATGTAGGCTTAAATTATGGAGTCTGAAGATGTGTAACAGTTATAGATACTAGCTCTCAGTATTCAACTGTTGTTGAAATCATTTTCCATCCTAGTTATGTATTATATGTTTAACTGCCCTAACTTCCTATAGACCAGTTAAATAATTGTTTTTTAAAATAACTGTGAGAAGGCTTCTTTTCCCCACCCCTGCCCTGCTTTTTAAGCTTTCAGATTACGAAGTGGATGAAGACCCTTAATTTCAGGAGCTGCCTTAAATGTTTTCTTCTGATTTCTTTATTTTTATGTTTTTCTTTTTGGCATGGCCAGAATTTCTGTGTTAGCTTGCACAAGCTAACTTGTTCTCCCTTGGCGACACAGATACTTCCCTACCCTGCAAGTGAGCAGTGTTGAGAAGCTTAGCTCACAAATTTGCATGCCTGAAGCACACAAAATGAAAAGTAGATTTCACAGTAAGGATATGCAGGATTGCATCTCCTACTTAAAATGGTAATGAGTAACCTGTATCCCTAACTACACTCAAGAACATTAATTAGACATTGAGAACTCTCTAGAGAGCAACTTCATGCCATGCTGTCATTTGAGCAGAACCTAATGGGTACTGCATCATCTCATTGCATCAAATGACCAATGCAGATACAAACCTACAATAGTAAAAAAACTAGTTTTTGATCCTCGCTATGAAATACAGCCTTCTGCTATTCCTGCTAGGAGATCCTCTTTTAATAGTTAATGTATATTAGTGGCAAACAGATAGGTTTATTCATTTTGTCTTTTTTGGAGCTGTTAGCTGGAAGGTAGTTCACATGTACTGAGGTTGCTACTCCAAAGGAGCTGTCTGGCCAGGAAGATTTGCATTCCTTGCTATTCTTTCTGGTACCTACTATAGGATAGGCCTGATAATATAAGAAATTGTCCTGTTTGCTCCTCCCTTATGCAATTTTATTGTTAGCTATCTCATCTCATTATCTTTAGTAACTGAAAATAAAGCCTTAAAAGTGATAGATGTTTCTCTTTTAAGTGTAAGATAAAGTACTGGTAGTCTGATTCTAATCTTCGTGGCCAGACCTTATGAGGGTCCTCGGTTTGTAGGATCATCATGCAGGTCAGTTGTTTGTCTTTTGTGAGTCACATTTTTATTGTGGATATTCTTCTATCCTTATGATAATTACAGCTCTCCTAATAAGCTAAAAAACTGTGTTTCATTACTGCTTATGTTCTAACATAGCATCTGTAAGCAATGAAAAACAAGTTCCATGAGGCAGTCGTATTTCATTTTGCCACTGAAATCAGTGGCACAGTGGGATGCAACATGCCAAATAAAGGCATTGTAAACTTTCAGTCTGACTCTGTCACTCCTACTGATTCACTTGGAAAGTGACAAGAGATTTTATGCAGCACTCTGGATTTGTTTAAATCTCACATAACATGCAAACTCTTAAAGTGTGCTCAGTTTTTCATGTGATAAACAGTAAAGCATTAGATGCTGCTGTAATGATTTCTCTCTCAAGCACAACGCTATTTCCCGTTCTCTCCATTTTGAATATTACGTATCCTTCCTGTCCTCTTGAAGTGATTTTCATCATCAGTGGAGCCCAGTTGTATACCTGCAGTATGAAAATGTGGACTTTATAGCTTTTTAGTAAAATTCTTAATGAAAGTTAGGGCGGGGATAGGGGAAACAGCACCTGTTTCTGGATCTCAAAGAACGTGGTCAGAATCAAATGTGTAGAGCTGCTCTGATAACAAACTTGATACACTGCTGCTGGAGAGTCCTTCTCTGTTTGCACTAAAAGGATGTTTGGTGTATCTTAACTCTTCAGAAATCATCATTCCTGTCCTGCTTGACCTTCCAGCTTCATTCCTTCACCTGGAATTGCTTCTTTTTTACTACTAAGGAACTCAACGCATCCTGTATGGAAGCAGTAATCCTGATACACCTCTCGAAGTCATCTCAGATGTCCTAGAAAATCTTTTAAAATTTGACTTACTGTTCTGTAACAGTTAGTTGGTCTGTACTACAGAGTTTTGCTCTGCTTCTTATTGTACTACACAGAACTTTTTGTGTACTTTCCTGGAGACTTACTCAGGTTAATTAGAGATGTTGCATACTGAACAGGCAGAAGCTAACAGAAGCTGGAGAATGTGTTTTGATCAAAGTATTGGACAAAGGGGTCATTGGTTTTCTATTAAATATTTTATATAAAGTCAAGAATGAATCCTGAATTCATGTAGTTGGTCAGGGAAAGGTGGAGCGCAGGAGGTAGGAGCAGGTGGCTTCATCCTTCACATCGCAATTAGAAAAGTGTAAATTCCAGTCATCTTGGACGTGCACATTTTGTAAAATGAGCTTGCACCTTTTCCCTATCCAATTTCATGTCTAATTTCTTTCTGAAATGTTTGTTTATGGTTTCTTTAAACTTAGTGTTCTGATTTGCACATGTTAGTTAAACAATGAAGAGACTTGAAATTACGGTCAGCCTGGGGATTTTATCCATGAATTCAGTGTAAGTTGAAAATTCAAATAAGCTAAAACTGATCACCTGCTTCTCTCATATTTAGTGCTGCTTGAACAGTCTCTTCCAAATTGTAACCTGTAGTAGCTACATCTTCAGTATACAATACAGCATTCAGTTTCCTAGTTCTGGTGTTTAGCTTCCAAATCATTAGGTAAGAAACTTTCTCCAGTGTGGTAGATGGGTATATACTCGAACATTTACAGCTGTTTATAGTTAGTCATATCCTTTTTTTGCATGACTTCGTTACTGTCTGGTCATTGTGACATTGGCTTACACATGCTTGGCTTCTTCATAGTCAGTTGAAATCCTAAATTCCCAGCATGAGAATTAGTAACTCTTTTACCCTTTAACTTATTTTCAGCCTTTTCCACCCCCCCCCCCTCAGTATTCTATAAATCTCACTAAAAATTATTTAATTTGTTCATAAGTAATTGTTGGCCTCATTTAGAAAAAAAAAAATGCTTAGCCCACGTTAAGTAATTAAACAATTCTAGTGCCATGTCTGAATTTTAGGCCCTTCAGCTTCTTGCAGTATTTTCACAGTTTCTATTCCTACT
This sequence comes from Centrocercus urophasianus, assembly GCF_019232065.1. Lineage (NCBI taxonomy): Eukaryota > Metazoa > Chordata > Aves > Galliformes > Phasianidae > Centrocercus > Centrocercus urophasianus. The sequence goes on along the minus strand of NW_024884697.1, from coordinate 41,345,456 downwards.
CTGTAGACTGGCAGTGCTGTACTGAAATGCTCTTCATTTTTTACAGTTTATTGCAAGTTCCACTGCATCACATACAAATTCGAATCACTCATGTCTAGCTGTTTGTGGACTCAAACTCATAAGAACCATGTCATTACCAGTAAATCTGCAGCACGCTAACACCTTTTTTTCTTTGTTTACAGATACGAGTGGTGAATGCATTTCGTAGTTCTTTGTATGAGGGGCTAGAGAAACCTGAGACACGAAGTTCAATTCACAATTTTATGACGCATCCTGAGTTTAGAATAGAAGACTCCGAGCCTCATATTCCCCTTATTGATGATACTGATGCTGAAGATGACGCTCCAACAAAACGCAACTCTACCCCCCCACCCTCTCCCAATAAAAATAACAATGCGGTTGACAGTGGAATTCACCTTACAACAGACATGAACAAGTCTGCTACCTCTTCATCCCCAGGGAGCCCGCTACATAGTTTGGAAACATCACTCTGATTGTAAGCTGAATGTTAACACACTAGCTGCATTGTAAAGAAATTGAAACTGGGTCTCTTCACACTTTATGATGGACAAGATGAGATTCTTGTCTCGGACTTCAACAGAAGACACACTTGTACGAATGTAGATTTATTTTTTTAAAAAAAGCTTTCTGCCAGACTGGAGGGTGCTTTTCTGGGGGTGGGAGTAATAATGAACTCTGACAGATGAACAGTAACTCGGCATAAGTGACCTGTGGATCATCTGTTGTACTTAAGAATGGTCCTGAACGGTGTGTTAGCAGAGCTTTAGTTTATCATGATCCTTTTTTGAGGGGAAGGCTGGGAAGGGCAAGGAGGCCCTGGATTGTTGAATTGATACTTTAATTTCTGCTGTTGGCTGTTAATAATTTGGATTATTTATGTTTATAAATGATACAGATCTGTTTACAAGGTTTGTAGATACTTTTTTGTTCCTGTTCATAGATGGGAAGCTTCCTTATAAATGATGCAGAGAAAAATAATAATAATTAAAAAAAAAAAAACTAGTCCTTCAAATACTGCTGTATTTTCAGGAAAAGGGTGTTTCTATTGAAACTGTACTAAATTTTGCCTGCAATTTACCTTGTTAAATATTGTAGATAAATTGCTGATACTAATAGCCAAATAGATAACACTAATGCTTTGTAAAAACATGAGCAGTGGTGTTCTAATGAAGTTATGGCCTCTGTCCTGATTAGTTTCTTAAATACATTTACTACTTAATGGTTTTGAAACAACTGTTTAATTTTTAAAAATTTTGAGAAACTTACTGAATAACTTTTGTTCAGAACTTAGTAGGATTGTTTAATGCAGGACATCAATATGTGATGGAACTTGCTTGAAATATTTCTGTTATCTCGGGCAAAATGGATTAAATCAGAATACATCAGAATCTTAGTCCTTTGTTTTTGTCTAAACATGTTAGTTTAGTGCTGTCTTGGTGAACTGTGAGTGGAACTGTGATTTTTTTCTAATCTATAAAATCCTTCATGCAGCATGAGGGCTGTTGGCATTTTGAAAGGTTGTTAGTGGGTAGCATACATGTTCTCCTTTTTGTTTTTGAAACTTGTTTGTAAACATGAATAAACCTGCCCTTTTGTTAAAATAAAATTGCAGCAATGGTTTATTACAGATTTTTTTTTTTTTTTTTTTTTTGCCCTCATCTCCATCACAGGAAACACTGAAAAGTGCTCTCTTGTATTACTGGTTAAAACTACTTTTAGCTACAATTTCAAGATGGTAACAGCCCCACTAAAAGCAGGACTGTGGGTAAATGGAGTTGCCGTGGCTGCCTCAGAATGAATGTAAGATTAAGGTACTCACAAGTCTTCGCTGAGCCCAAAAGATACTCCTTGGCAATGAATAGTCTGGCTGAGATTCTGAGATACAGAGATTTATAAGTACATCCCTTTGTAAAAGGAGGAAAAGAAGAACGGACCGATGGCACTGGTGAAAGTACACTTTCCACTTGAATAATATGCACCAAAACTAACCTGCTAGTGATAGACTGGAAGAGCCACGGTCTGCCTCCGCTGCATCCTTTAAACAGCTCAGGATGGTGGAGCAGCGCTGAATTTCCTATTGCTGTGTTTTCCAGGTCCGTTACTGTTCAGAAGAGCATGAGTTTAATTCTGCGTTTCTTTTCAACAGCTCTGTATTCATAAGCGTAGTGTTTGCGTGGATCGTTTTTCTTCTTTCCCAGAATAGTCCATAATATTGAAGACTTTTTTTTTAAAGCGGTCCCTTGGGAGGAACTACACTGGTAATGAGGGAGGAGATGATGATACTAGAGCAAACTGCAGAAATGAGCAGTTAAGGAGACAAGCTCGAGCAGATCTTTTCCTTTGTGGTGGGATAACTTCATGCTTGCGTTTGTTCTTCAGTGGCTGATGTTGAATGTGTAGCACTGTATCCCACTGTCAACCACATCTGAATTCAGTCTTTTCTAGTTTACTGAAGAAAATACATTGAATTCTAGGCAAGGGGAGTTTGCACTTGACACTTTGTACAGTAACTTCTCCCACGTGTTTCTAGCACTTCTCTCACTTCAGATATTTCTTACCTAGAGTGCTTGGTGGGGTAATCCTTTTTATGTACGTGGTTGTTCTCCCTACTACTGAAGTCAGTTAAGCATCGGTTTAAAATGTGAAAGTTTCTTTACCCATAACAGTACGCCACCGTGAGAGGAAGATTCACTGTATCATAACTCAACTTGATTTTGAAAACAGTCTTTAGTTTTTCCCTCTTCTAGTTGTGCTCATGACTGCGTTGTATCTTTTGGAATAAATTCTACACATAAGACTTTTGGGGGACAGGGGAGCAAATGTAGGCTTTGTACATCAGTGGTCCCTCTTGATTCTGTTAATATCAGTGTGCTGTTCTTTATAGGAAGTGTAAGTGAAACCTAAATAAGGAAAAGTTGTTGGGGGGTGTGGGGGGAGGGAATGCTTTCTTTGTGATCTCAAGAAATCATAACATGTTGCCTAGATTATGAAATGGTTATCACTAAGCTATTGAGGCCTTCATTGCCTTTCTGGTTGTAAGGTTTACTTGTCTATTGTAACTGAAATAAATAAATGTGCTGTTCATCTCAGTCTGTATGGGGACTGAAATTCTTGAATGTCAGTACAGGACTGATTTAAATCTGAAACGCATGCTTATTCTATAAAACAGCTCTTACTGCCATGACTTTAAGCTCAAGAAGTCAGAGTATGCATGGTATTATGATCAAGCAATAGTAACTAATCTAAATGTAGTTCTAGACTGACTTCCGTTTGAATTCAGTATCTTGAATGGGATCTCTAATATATTTCCTTATAAGACAAATCTCAGGGCAGATAATGTTGGTTTTGGAGGAGGGGTGAAAAGTTGGTTGTTTTGTAAGTGGTTTCATTTTTTCTATATTGATCTTGACAGGAGGAGGAAAAACCTTCAGCATGGAATAGTCTGAAGAGAAACAATGCTGTAATGTCAAACCAATAGGAAAACACGGGGGTCTGTAGCAAGTGTGAGCATCCAAGGACGATGAACTGACACCCAGGGATTTAGAACAGTAGGAAGCTTTCCAGTGTGTTTCCAAGTGAACAAGTAAATGTAATATTCATAGAAGGATAACTCATATTCAGCTGATAGTACTGGGAAGTTTTCCCAAAGACATAATGTGTGCAGCTTCTGCTAGCAGTGCCAGCTTCTGCAGTGTAATGTCTAGACAATACTAAGCCTTGTGAAAACTAGAGCGTCTTAGCATCCATTCTGCTTTTGCAATAGAAGTGCTTGGTTATAAAGAGCTCCTTGCTTTTCCCACCACCATACCGTCCCCCAAGCAGTGTATATCTTCTGATCTTAGAGATTCCAAGCCCTCACCGAAATACCTTAACTTTTTTGGATGAACCTTACCAGCTCCGACTTAAACTTACTTACCTTGAGACAGAAGGTCTGGCTTGCTTGTTCAGGGTCATGTCCTGAGAATTTTTGTGCCAGAGTCAAGAACCAGAGAGCTGCTTCAGCTTATCTCCTGATCTCTATGCAGAAATATCTAATCAATTTCTTCAGGAGATCACAGCACCAACCCAGGAGTTGGCTTACATGGTATCTAACCTAAAAGCCTCCTTCAGGTACTTAAAGGAGCCTGTATCATTTTAAAAGGACATAAAGATCTCAAAAAACTCAAATTCTGCTGATTTTTTTCACTGCTTTTCCTGGGGCTTAGCAGGGTTATGCAACTTTTAAATAGGTGGACTACTCGGATATTAAAATTGAATGCATCCTTTTTGTTTGTTTGTTTGAAAACATATTGCAAACAAATAGAAAGCTGTGTAAAATCCAGAGCTTAGGAAGGGAGTGCCTTTACCCTAGTCAGCAAACTTAAGTTTGTAAGTAAGATGAAGTTTCCTTCAGACTGCATTCATTCCCACTAGCTCAGTTATTTTACTCTTTTGTACTCTAGACTTAGCAGAAATGGAGGCATCAATTTTGTCACAGAACAGTAAAAGAAAATAAAGTTACTGATTTTTTTATCATTTTATTTTTGGTAGTTAACGAATAAGATTAACCTGTGTAGAATTAAAAAAAAAGCTCCTAAACTCCATGTGAATACCTTCCTAAAACTTCTGAGTAAAGTGTTGCTCTTAAAAAAATAAAACAAAAAAAAAACAAAAAACAACAACAAAAATCCTACCAATAAACCCCAGAGGATATATTAATTTTCTTTGACAATTTCAATTTTCTAAGTAAAGGCTTTAACCTGTCACTTTCCCTTTCCAGAAGTTGGTTGCTCTGATGATGGCCGTAGCTAAAAAGCATCTTTAGATTTAACCTAAGCTAGTCTCAAGATCTCCCGAAGGTAAGCAGCGATTTGGCCGATGTTTGTGAGGAAATGAGCTCATTTCTGATGCTGTGCTGGCAGGTACTGAGTAGTGTGTTGTGCTACGTACTTCAGGGGGGAACCTGCTGAACTGTCAAATCAGAACATTCAGGTCCTTGCCGGAGGACCTGTCAAAAGACACATGGGTGAGAACGTAGATTGCCTAAAATGGGGAGATTTTGGAATTGATATTTAGGTAAGAGGCTCTCGGATTTGCTTTATGAGCAGCAACACTTCTGCAGATGAGAAGGTAGATCTTTACTCACCAGACACTATGTGGGCCTCTACATTGTTTCTGACATCATACAACAGTTTAATACAGTGTTGGGAACCACCATATAACAAGCACTTCTATTAAACTGCTAGAACTAAACTACTATGTAGATTAAAATGAAAAGAAAAACCATCCACCAATCCTGGAACATTTATTTGCCGTGGTACTTTAATTTTCTAAGAGGAATAATTCCTAGCTTTTTTCCTTTTACTGAATTATCTGGGCCATTTTAGTGAACATAGCAGGAATGTGGATATGACCTACAACCAGGTATGATCTCCCTTTTCCTTGCTTCTCCTTCCAGTTTGTCAAAGACTGTCCTAAAGAATCAGTGAAGGGCATGTGCAGTAAGAAGTATAATTATGGAGTTCTCCTGTATCATCCTCGTGCTTTGCCTTGGGTCTCTGCCTTCTACATCAAGATCTCACCCACTGCCAGCATGCTGGGAAATATCTGTGTGTTGTGGCTCTTCATTTTTTCCCCAGCAAATTATCAATTATATGCTTCAGATTTTAATTGGTGTGAAGGCCTAAAGAATTATATCTTAAACTAAGCGCGGACACTCAATGAACATGAAAAGGAACAGTAGTGAATGGCAATTTCAGGCCAAGCATTTTTCCCAGGTAGTTGATACAAACATTGCTGTGTGCAAGAAACATTTTGGATCGGTCTAAAGTAAGGGGACCCTCTACTGCTCTTGAGTGCAGTATGTGTAGTTCAGCTCCAAGTTAGAAGAGTCTGAATTCCTCCTGTAGTTGCCAGAGCCTGCACAGTCATTTGGGTGACTGATCATTAAGCATTCACCTTGGATGACCCACTGTCCTGGCTCTAGCAGACACTTGTGTAACTTTCAGCTGCCTCAGCATGAGTGCCTGGTGCCATTTTGAGTATGCTGATGAGCTGCTATTCTGAAACAGCGCAAGACTCTGTGGTGAAGGATCCCCTTCTTGTTCAGGGCTGCTGCTGTGGTTGCATCGCCTGGGGCTAAATCACACGTTGTCAGTCTCAGTGCGTCACTTCAGGCTCATGTTAAGCCATTGAATTGGTATGCTGAGGGAATCTGGAGAGAGCTGTCAAGCAGTTGTGTTAGTATTTGCTACCTGTGGTGAAAGGAAAACAAGAGTGCAAAAAAGGTGTACCGTACCTGGAGAAATCACTACAGATGAACTGAAAGTCTACAGGAACAAAGGAGATGGAGGTTATTCCAATCCTTCAATTCCTTCACATCAGGATTGAAAAGCCTTGAAAGCACTGCTTTGGTAGGGATTGGAGGGGGTTGGAGAGTCACAGAAGGAAAACTTCTTCATGGGTTAGCTACAAGAAGTGAATAAGGCTTTCCGTGTATGCTGTAAGCTAGCAAAAGAAACCAACTACATTTTTTGAAAAACAAAAGGTAGTCTTGAAAGATTTATAACAGAGTTTATTGTGAAACTACTGAACAATAATTTTGTTGCACCTTAAAATTCCCTTTCTTACCCTCTTTCAAAAACAGGCAACAATAAAAACCCACAGAAATCCAGTTGTTTTTTTTTTAAATGAAGTAAAAACATTTGAGAAGTGACTTTGTGTAGAGCTGTCGTAAGAGCAAGCAGCATTTGCTTACTATCTGTTAAGGGCAGTAGGACCTTTATATTGGCTTTATTTATGACAGAGCATGAAGACAATTTGCAGTTGCATTTTAATACTCTGCTGCTCTATGCTTGAACTTACTAGGTTTTGAGCCAAACTTTAAAGTATTTTAAGGAATGTACATTACTGAAATGGAAATCATAAAGAAAATCTGTGGATATCATTTGAGATGTTAACTTCTTAAGTACATTTAGTTGACTTTACTGCTGTTGCTTGCTCATTTTATCCCCCAAAATCAGTAGCAAAACTATCCAGTTAAATGAGTTTGCAAATTCAGTGTAACCTGCAAGTCACAGGCATTATGTTCGGACAAGAATGGAGACCCACAAATTTGCGAGCTGATGTTCACACTGTTTTATCACAGAGCTTAGCTGTTGCTATTCATGAGCTACGCAGATTCTGTGCAATGTCTAATCCCTGCTTCTTCTCCTTTCTCAGCTTACAATGCAGTTCTTCCGACAGCCATCTGGAAAGATATTCTGAGTTATAAAGAGGGGTACTGAGTTAAACCAGTACTTAAACATTCAAAACAAAATATTATTCCATCATTATTCTATGCAGATGGAAGACTATTCAGCAGAAAATAACACTTACAGAGGAAAATTTACAGCCTTTTTTCTTCACAAACATTAAAGATGCTTCATGAGCCAGTTCAAGTGAAACTTCACCAAGTTCTACTGCTTTGAACAGGAACTTGTATTAGATGACTGTCTGAGGCTCCTTCCAATCTGTATTATCCCCCAATCCTATTTTTAAATACTCTGCAGTGACTATCTGTTAAACTTTGTTTATGCCCTCTGATGTTTGGTTTTTACTGTACAAATAGGGTTTGCTCAGCCACTCTGAGGTAGCAGTCTGTAATACATGGGAAAGCCTACGGAAAGCGGTACTGCACTCACGTGGAAAGTGGCTGTTCCTCCAGGAAGAAGATAATTTGCCACTCAGTTATTTGGCTCTTTTGAATCATTCCAGTGTACAAAGAATGAAACCTACTTCTAAGGGAAACAAAGAGCTGCTTATTTGCAGATTGGTGTGGTTTCTTTGCCCTCTATTAGGGATGCTTGCAAGAAGTTGTTCCATTTTCTTGGAGCTGCTGTTTTATCCTGCTGGTTTCAAACACTGGTTTCTGAAAAATATGGTTCTCTTGTCATTGCACAGTGCTAATGAAATCTATATGATTGTTTAAATAAGAAAGAACAGAGCACAAATATACATTTTCAGTAATAGAGGCCTATAATTTCAATGGAATTGAGAAGCTGACTTTTCAGTTCAACTTACAGAATGGCTGTCTTTCAGGCTTTTTTGATACTGAGTGAAATAGTAAAAGAGAATGCAGTATCAGCTTCGGTGCTTCTTCTTCCGCCTCAAACTACAAAATAGACCTGGTTACAATTGTAGTACTTCATGTTACATCAACTTTGGGTGTCTCTACTGATTTTCAGTCAATTGTGTGTATAATTTTAAATGAGTGCAATGTGCAGATAATCTGCAAATGTAGGAAGCCTATTATTTGGTACATATTCTGCCAAATATTCCAACTTTAAGATCTATAGTAAAACTAGCTGGCTGACCAAACATTAAAGTGACCTGAGATTATTCAAAGAGGAACTTGACATTCTAGCTATTTAAAGAAGTCAATTTTCTGACAGTTGCTTTAGCAATGTCTTATTTATAACAAAAGAAAAGGTTTCTGAGACTAAAAAGATTTTAAATGAGTATGTTTACAAGACATGTGAGAACTGCCTACAACACTAAATATTAGTTTATTATGTTCTGGCTCTCTAATAGTACAGAAATTACTTGAATTTTCTTCTGTAGGGCCAGTGTATTGCCACGTTTTGTTTCAAAAGTATTAGCATTTTAATAAATGGTGACCTAAATTCCATAGCAAGAGTTAAAATATAAAGAAATAAATTCAGAATTGCTATTTTTAAAGATCAAGCAGAAACTGCCAGGCATTCTGCAGGCGTATCAGTACCTGAATGCAGTTATTTCAGCTTTAAACTTCATTCATTCTAGTCTTTGGAAAAAGGGCTAAAAACAGTGCAAGTCTGAATATCAATTACAGGATGTCACATTGACACTCATTACTATGATTGACATTTTCTGTACTTCAGTGGTGAAGTTCTACGGACTTTTTGATCATTGGAGCTGATAAAATATCCCTCTATGATACCACTTTACATGACATTTTTTATTACTGTCCCCAGAGGCAATCCGCACAACAACCTGGACCCTCCATGTTGGTTTTCCAAAGCCTTGCTTGATCTTTATTAACAGTTTTAAAAAGACCGAAACACTGAAACATTCTGGTACGCTGTCATAAACTCATTTGAATCATTAAAGCTTATATAAATTCTGTTTAGCATTTTTATCAATCACCTGGATGCAGAATGGAATGCATCCTTAACAAGTTCTCTGGTGATACTGAACTGGGGAGATGCTGTTGACTCTCTGGGGAAGGACGAGAGATCCTACAAGAAAGATTTGGATAGACTGGAGAATTGAACAGTAATCAGCACCAGGGAATTCAACAAAGGTAACTGACCACCTACTGGTATTGCATCTGGAATACAGTAACACTGGATACAGGCACAGGCTGCAAGGTGAGTGATGGTGAGCAGCTCGGCAGATCTGGGGGTGCTGCTGACAGCAGGCTCAGCACAAGCCAGTGGTGTGCCCTGGTAGCTAAGGGGCAATCTGTTTTTTAGGATGCATTAAAGGCAGCATAGACATCTGATGGAAAGAGGTGATTATCTCACTGTATTTAGCATTGGTGCAGCCTCGTATTGAACATTACATGCAGTTCTGGGCTCCACAAAAAATAGCAGATCTTAGGATATTTGAATGCGACCAGAGGAAGGTAACAAAGCTGGTAAAAGGCCTGGAAAACATGTCTTACAGAGGAGGCTGAGGACACTTGGGTTATCTGGTTTGGAGAAAAGGAGGCTGAGAGAGGAAATGAAGAGAGAGAGGTGCTGATCTCTTCTCTCTGGTAAGCATTGATTGAACATGAGGAAATGGCACAAAGCTGAGCCGGGGGAGGTTCTGACTGGATATAAGGAAAAAATTTGTTATTATGAAGGTGGTTAAACACTGGGACAGGGTTCCAGAAAGGTGGTTGATGTCCCACAGCTATTGGAATCTAAAAGGCATTTGGATAATTCCCTCATTAATATACTTTAACTTTTGACTAGCCCTGAAGTGGTTAGGCAGTTGGCCTCAACCTTTGTGTAGGTCCCATTCCATTCAAGTTCAGTTAATTGCTGAAAGTTATTTACTGACTACAGCCAGAATACTGCCCAATACAAGGTAAGTGTTATTCTGTGTTTCTTGTCTTCCTTCAGTACTGCAAGGCCTGTAGTGTAACTTAAAAACAACAAGTTTGAGGAAACTTCATGGAGAAATAGACTCACCTATTGGCCGCCCCGTTAAAATTACACAGCTCAGGAGGTTTGCATCTGGGACAGAAGAATAATGATGTGAAATAAAATAGGTTAGCTATTTCCAGAAATGTAGTTGGAGGGGGAAATGTTATTTTTGCATTAGTGTTTGTTTCTGTTGCTATTCTAACATCTCCAAGCAATTGGAACAAGCTTTGATACTCAAAGATGATGTCCCGGTGTTGTGGGCCTGGTTTCATAGAGTTATATGTAATAAATTGGTTTAAGTGCTATATAACTGTAACTTTCTCTAGTATACATAATGTTTCACTCCACAAACTACTAGTAGGATTTTGGAAGCTGGAGAAAATGCATTGCTGAAAACTAATATAAAAAGAAATGAGTCCATCAAACTTTTCCATGTCCTCTGGCAGTAGGTGGGTCCCAATGAACTGTGGATGCACTTTCCTTAGCTTTCCTTTTGCTGTCACATACTTAAAGAAGGTCTTATTGTTTTTCATATCCCTCCTTCGAATTCCTGCTAAGCTTTGTCTTTCCTAATTCCAACCTTCTGTATGCAAATAATTGTTAAAACCGCCTTCCTCTTCCTGAAGTTCTACATCAAATCTTGTTTTCCCTTCTTATCTTCCTGTTACCTCATCAACTTTTATTAGTGGTTACTTTCTTATAAACTGAGGCAGAATAGACAGTCAAAGGTGAAGCCATCAGTAAGACTCAACTGAGCAACAGTCCAGGCATGTAGCACCCCCTGGCAGATGTGACATGAGAAACAGAACTTTGAGGCTACTGTTGTTACTTGCAAATATATACAGTAGAACAAGAGAAGAGAAGATCTGTTCCACCCTGGCTGCTGTGTCAGACCCAGAAATGCTAAGTTCCAGTACACGTTCTGATAAAACAGTAGAAAACAGAACTACCATGTACCTATCCAGGGACATTCCAAGGCACCAGGCCTGCATCCAGCATTCCATGTGGAAGATAAGCTGGAGGAAAAAGGATGTGAGATGATCACTGCTTCCTCTACAACTCGATGTCTGTCTCATCACAAAACAAGCAAGGTTATAGTTCGAGTTGAAGCTGGCTCTAGAAGCAACAGAGTATTGCCAGTATTACCTCGTCAAAAATCCTGATGGCATTTGCATGTGAAGTAGCAATGAGATGTGCTGAATTAGCTCAACTATCTCTGCTCCTGTGATGGATTACTTAGGTTGTAGATAATCTATGTAATATCTAAATATAAATCTAGATAATCTATGTAGATAAACTATGTATGGCGCAATGTTGAGTATCATCTTCATAGTTAAAAATCCTAATATGAATGGGGACTTCTATAAAATCCAAATAAGAAAAAAAGTACAAAACCTGTGTTTTTTTAAACTGCAAACTGTAAAATGCAAACGTGAAATTAATGGCACAAATAAAAAAGCACATTCTTCTCAGAAAAGACAGCAGAGCCTCTCTCCACTATCTCATACAGAGTAAGAATAACAGACTAAGAAGAAACTTGTGGAAAAGGTGGAACTTGGTACCACCTTTGTTCTTAGCCCATCAGAATGTAGAGACAGGGGAGAAGCTTGATGAACAGATGATATTTCAGCTCAGTGTGACAGGAAGAAAGAAGTAATAAAAGAGATTAACTCAAGGTTGTGGGGCAAAACCCACATTACCTAGTGTGCATACTTGGTAGAAGGCAGCTTAATCTCAAGGTCTTACCTGGTGACCAGCTGACAGCAAGTTTCAGTTTAAGTATAAACAAAGCACTGAGAAAAATCAAGATGTTATGATATAGTCTTTATTTAGCAAATTCATAAGCTGTATCTACAAAAGCAATTTATATATGCAGAAAAATGCTCGTGATGATCTGCCAAAAAGTTATTTTACAAATCCATCTTTCTATCTCCAGTTCTTTCATCTTCATCTAAGTTCAAAAGACAAGCTGTTCAGCCAGTGGGTGGGAATCAGTAAACAACCACACAGTTTGTAAACATCACAGGAGGGAAGGAGAACCAGTGTGAGAAACATTAGGGACACGTTGCACTATACTGTGATTACTGAAAATACCTTGTTTACTGTCAATAAGCCTTACAGCAATCAGAAAACTTTTTAGTTGAGTTGACCTACTTTTAGCAGTAGCATAACATTACAAGCTGTGATGCAGATCAGGTTGTTCCTAGCTGATCACGTGGTGGCACTGTGTGCTGATGAAACCTAGAAAATGAGTCATCTAAGGATGTCGTTTGACAGCCTCTCCAAGGGAACGTGCAGAATAAATACTGCCAAAAGCCACAGTGCAACACTTAGCAGCAAACTCCAACCACTTACTGTGCACCAGCATTAGCATCGATCTGATCCTGAGGAGAACTGGAGCACATTAAGGAATAAATAAGAGAAGAACACACTACTATTCTTGTTGGTTTAGCACTCTAAACCAGTTCTATCCTAGGTCAGATGCACATTAATGCCAGTATGAAATAGAAGAAATGATGATGACCCTTTAGGCAGCAGCTAGCTGCTAGGTTTGTCTGTTTTGGCACTACAGCTAAGCATAAATGCGGCACAAGGACGCAAGAAAGTTCAAAGTTAGAACAACAATCTGATTTAAAAGCCATCTGAAACAAGCCAGTCAAACTAGCATATTTAAACACTGTCACTGCACAAACCTTGACATACCTTGCTGACACTGGAAAGTCCATTAAGCTTCACCCTGAGCTAGGAGATACTTTAAAAAAAAAAGCAGAATTTTATCAACAAGAGCAAGAAGCATTCAGAACAAACCTTGGATTCTGACTCAGTCTTAAAGTATGCTATGAATCCAGGTACTGTTTACATACCTAACATATCTTGCTATAAACTGCCTATAATCCAGAGTTCTATTATTCTCACCATTTAAATTTCAAGCAAACATCCAAAGCAGTGCAAGAAATATAGAAATACTGTCCTCTTATTCTTCCAATTTGACTCTGATACTATAAAACAAAACAAAAACCAAGTAGCTAACAGAAAACAAAAGCAGCAGAAATTCTCAAATGCAATTCTGTGGATTTCAATTCAGTAAAAGATAAGAGCAATAAGAAAAGGCATCTGAACAAGGCATGACACAATGCACACATCAGGATTATTGAACAGAAAATGTCATTAGTTAAGTGAAATTCTGTTATGCCCTTCAGTAGGTAACTTTAGCAAGTAGCTTTAATTAAAAACAACTCTTACAACCCAGAATTTTATCTCCACACATTTTTCTTTTTTTTTTAATGTCCTTGGAGGCTTGCCAGTAATTTCTTGGAGCCCTGAAATAAGAATTTGGAGTCAGATACGAATTCTGGTTCTGATTATACTGCAATTCCCTATGAAATTTGACTCCTTGAAATGTATTTTTCAACAGCAGTCTTTAGCATTCAGCACTGTGTGTGTCTCTGCAGAAGTTCAAGACTATGTAAAATCCTACCTGTAGAACAAACTACTAGTCAGACTGGAAAAGTACCTCACAATCTCTGAATAAAAAGCATCGTATCAATACAAAATACCTGATTTAGCAATGACATGCACATCTTCTGTTTTTTAATTCAATCCCATAATTCCCCAAAGTCTCAGAGAAAACCTATGCATCCTGCTCTGTTTTGTTCCTTCAAGATGAGGAAAAATTCCCCAACATTCTTGTCTTTGTTCTTCACTGGCACTTTATCAGCTACCCATCCTCACTGATACGCTCCGGATTATTGCACAGCCTTCAAATCTGAACATCCTTCATTCACTTCCTTATGTTTATTTCATAGCTGTCCATCTACATTCAAAAGGTATTTTCTTAAAAAGTTTCTGACAGCTTTTTGGGTTCCTGAAGTGTTCTTATCAATTGTAATTGCAGGTGGTAAAACAAGGTGATTTTTCTACATTTTCTGTTTAAATGGAAAGCATACAGTATACATACATTTTTCCTTTCTAAAAGCTTAGTCAAGCAAAATGCATTAAGGTTTTATCACTCCTTATATTCTCTACATTTTCACTGCAACATTGAAAACATCACCCATCTACTTTCAGTGAAGTCTGGTTTATAGTAAACCCCATGAACTCCTGCCAACAGGAATTCTGCTATGTGCAAATATCAGGTTCCTCTGCAACATCCAACAAACAGATGTTGTGCCACCATTTATTCATCAATTTGTCACCTCAGACAGAATTTGTTTTCACCATGTTTGGACTTCAAGAAAAGCTACTAAAATTGAGTGAGTTCATCTATCAAGAGTTCATCTTTATTTAAATTTATGGTAGCTTCTCTTAGTCCTGTCTATTCCACTTCTCAGTTTCTTCTCATTATTAGTTCCTTTATGAATAACGTTGCCTTGAGGTGTACCAATAAGCAGACATTTCATCAAGCTATGTATCTTCACACGGCAGTTCATCAGTTTTCATTAACTCACTTTTGCAGTTAATAACCACATAATGTTAGATGAAGTTGTTATTCAGCTGTACTAAAAGGAGATAATCTGCAAACACCATAACGTGGCATCTGCCAAAGCATCACATTTATTCTAATTTTTGCTACATTGTAATAAATTCTTCAAAACTTGTTCTAACTTCATGAACCTAGTAAAACACATTAGTATTCACTGGTTTTAAACATCCCTTACCAGAAACTTTGCTGAAGTTGATTATGCAATTTTCCCAGGTTCTGTATGCAATGGAAACACTCATCATACCACATATCTATTTAGAAAATGCTGCTTATTTCTAGAAAAAGTAGATGCAGGTGCTCTGAAATAGAAATCTATTTACCAACATACTCGTGTTTCCGGCAACACAGCAAACATTACTAGTATTGGTCATCTGTTAAAACATTATGAAAGGAGAGGAGAAGGAAAAGATGTTCCTTAAATTTAGAATTGCATGTGGCATGCAGGTAGTGATGTCATGGCTATAAACCACAACAGGATTATAGAATCCTAGAATGGCCTGGGAAAAGGACCACAATGATCATCCAGTTTCAACCCCCTGCTCTGTGCAGGGTCGCCAACCAGCAGACCAGGCTGCCGAGAGCCACATCCAGCCTGGCCTTGAATGCCTCCAGGGATGGGGCATCCACAGCCTCCTTGGGCAACCTGTTCCAGTGTGTCACCACCCTCTGTGTGAAAAACTTCTTCCTAATATCTAACCTAAACCTCCCCTGTATCACTCAGTTTAAAACCATTCCTCCTTTCCTATCACTATCCACACTTGTGAACAGCTGTTTCCCCTCCTGCTTATACACTCCTTTCAAGTACTGGAAGGCCACAATGAGGTCTCCCCAGAGCCTTCCCTTCTCCAAGCTAAACAAGCCCAGTTTCCTCAACCCTTCCTCACAGTAGAGCTGCTCCAGCCCTCTGATCATCTTAGTGCCCTCCTCTGGACCTGCTCCAAGAGCTCCACGTCCTTCCTGTGCTGGGGGCCCCAGACCTGGATGCAGTACTGCAGATGGGGGCTCACAAGAGCTGAGTAGATGGGGACAATCACCTCCCTCTCCTTGCTGCCCACCCCTTTTTTAATGCAGCCCAGAACACAGTTGGCCTTCTGGGCTGCAAGCACACACCGCTGGCTCATGTCCAGCTTCTTGTCCACCAGGAACACCAAGTCCTTCCCACAGGGCTGCTCTGAAGGAGATCTTCCCCCAGTTTGTATAAATACCTGGGATTACCCCAGCCCAAGCACAGCACCTTGCACTTCACTTTGTTGAACCTCATTACGCTCCCATGGGCCCACTTCTCCAGTGACAGAAGTTATCCATTATCCCAGAAAATTCTACTAGTCAAACCAATCTCATTATCAGAAAAAAAATCTGTGGCTGCAAGTATTCTCACAGTTTCCAACAAAATGTGTACGTTACAGAGACCATGATTTATAACGAACACTGGAGGTGAAACTAAGGCTTAAACAGAGCTTGCAGCATACTTGAAGTGCATATTATTACGTGAAGTATCTTCACTGTGCTTTTAAGGTACTTACGGAGAAACATTAAGAAATGTAATTCCCTGAAGTCATTATAAAGATACGCTTCTTTTATACAAATTATCCCAATTAAAAGGAACAAACAAAAAAACCCTTTGGATAACACACCCATTTTTTTTCACAAATTCTAATGACTTAAAGACAAATTCTTTGGCAGAGTAACTGCCACTCAGCTTCTAATCTAGACAGTTATTTGTTTTGTAGCGTAAATTATGCTGTTTCTCTTTACAGGTGTTTCCCTTCAGGCACTTAAAAGTTCTCTTATGTATCCTTCAATAAAAATACAAATTGTACAGTGAAAAAGGAAAAAATCTTAAAAATCTATCAGCTGCAAGCTACTGTGAACATTAAAAATTATATTTAGATTACTATATTTCTGTACTGTGCTTAAGCAATGCCCTGTTACACATTCTTCCTCTCTTGCCCTATTTCAAGGATACCTTCAAGTATCAAGGACATCTTACAAAGTCATTTAACCACGTATGTAAATTTGTCACCATTTCATCAATCTATGCAAATATAAAACTAATTATTTAAGGAATCAAAGCTCTTGACATTTTAATCCATCCCACTATATAGTTATTGAACTATAGAACCATGTAGATCTAAAACACAATGCCTTCCAATTTCTAATTAGAGATACATGTGGCTTGCATGCAATATCTAACTTGTCTGGCTGGAAAAAAAAAATCCAAAAAATAAATGAATCCAAATGTTTTAGTTTAGCTAATAGAATAGCTATAACCAGTGCAATTCAAAAAGCTACAACTCATTTTCATTAGAAGATTTACACTGGAGATTATGTAGTTTATTTGGAAATAGAACAGTGATACAGATTACAGACATCATAAATACGAAATACTCCATAGCCATCTACATGAGGCTGCCACTGATTTTAATGAATACAAACCATTCAATATTCAATAACTTTCATGTATTTTAATAGGTTTCCTGAGCTACCTCATTAGCAGATTTAGATGTAAAATGTAAATTAATATTTTAATTAAGCTAGTAGTACTTAAATATTGGGTAATTTGCCATGTATGCCTTGCTTTGGTAAGAGCCTCATCTGAACTACGTAATACAGTTACGAGCACTTCACTAACATAAAACTCCTATCATATCTTTTACCTTTTGTGAAGAGTAGAAAGCTGTGACATGAAGCAGGTGCTGATTATGGTTCTATCTTGCATTTAGTGGCAAAAAAAGCACCCCGTTTCCACAGCAAGAAAATCTAGAGTTTCTGTAGCTGGAGTGTTTGCTGTCTCCTCAAGTTTTTTAGACCAGCTGATGAAAGGTCTGCCAGGAGCACAGTGCGGTGCTTTGAAAGGGCTGCAGCTACCTTCTAGCTGAAAGCTAGAAAGATCTGTTTGGAAACAGATCTTGTACTATCTAGATGCTTATCAAGGTCTACTGATCTGCAGTCCTATGAAGAGTTAACAGCCAGGAAAGCAATGCATGGGGTTTAACTAATTTTTATGCCTTCCTTCTTTGATTGCTCGCAAGAACAAGAAAAATGTTTCTGAACTTTCCCTCAGTTTATCATATGCATTCTGATACTTAACACACTGTACAACTTCCTTCTGATCTACTCATTGCTCATTCCTGAAATTTCAATTTTTGTTCAGATTCAGCTGATCTGATCTGTCAGGCTAAGGAAATAATTTGATACAATGATTTATGCACAGAGTATAAGAATACACAACAAATACACCTACCAAGCTTTCCCACTAAAAGCTTCCATGAGTGCTCTTCAACAAGTCTTTGAGGTCAAACAATATTTTTGAAAATTTCAAGTGACTTTCTTCAAATAAACTATTCTGTCATCCCTAAAAGGTAATTTCCAGTTCTCTCTCAGGTATATGCATCTTAGACTATAAGTAACATCAGTGATTTTTTGAATCACCCTTGCATTATAAATCTGTATGTACAAGCTTGCAATCCTTTTATGTTCTAGATGTCATTGATAAAGAGATTTTAATGGGACTTTGATAAGAAAATTTCTCCAAACCAACAGCACTCCACAGTTTTACAGTCTTATTTCAAAGCTCTTTTTAACACAGCAGAAAACAATGCAGCAGATTGGAAAGATGCAAAAGGAAAAAGTTGCAATAGTTCTATAACTGCAAAATAGCCCCAGTACAGGAAGGATGTGGAGCTCTTGGAACAAGTCCAGAGGAGAGCCACTAAGATGATCAGAGGGCTGGAGGGCCTCTACTACAAAGAAAGGTGGAGGGAACTGGACTTGTTTAGCTTGGAGAAGGGAAGGCTCTGGGGAGACCTCATTGTGGCATTCCAATATTTGAGAGGATGTTCAGTTCATCCCTAGTGCCACATGCATTATTACCTATGTAATTATGAAACAATATGTGCTCAACTTAATTTATGCATGCATTGCAACATGTATGCAAGAAAAGTACTAAGCTTGTCCAAGCGTCCTTGAATTCAACACATAATTTAATCAGGCCCTTCCCTACTGTGACCAGGTAACCCACATACCTTTGAGCTACAATCTTAGCGCTCCTCTATGCAGTTTCTGGTTGGACATACACACACTACCTTAACTCAGTATCTGAGAACAATATCACAGGTGATAAAGCAGCAGCTTGCTGAGGCATTATGCTTGGAAGGCATCTTCTGATGCACCATTTGTCTTTGCCATCATGGCATACAAGCAACCCTGTATAGCAGATTGCAGCTGTGTATTACAGAACAGTTGCTCTCAACCATAAAAAAGTTCATGTCAACTCATAATTTTACTAAATAATTAGGAGATTCAAGAATCAGAAAATCATTCTAAAAATAAAATCTATGCATGCTAATGAGAAAAAGAAATCTACATAAAGACTATTACCTGCCAGCCTTATAGCTACAATTATTATAGCTAATTATATATCTGCAACAAGGGAGTACTTCATCTCCTACAATCATTTGGGAGTCCTCAAAATGCCCTCAGGTGAGGGAAAGCAGCAAGGAACAGATTAACTTTGTAAACCCTGAAAGTTGAGAAACTTTCAGCCAGTAGAAACAGTGATATCCATACTCCTTTCAGTAGTTGCAGTTCTTTCTTCACTTTGTGCCTATCACCTGGCACTATGTCAGGAATTTTAGGGCCAGATACAGATTTTTGTTAATTGGCAACACTCTAAAATGAATAAAAGATACTGATCTGCTGGAAATGTATGTACCTGATGCCAGCTGATGTAGCTGGCAGTAAAAGGAGAAAGATTCATTATTACTTAACTCCCATTTATATCAGCTTGTAAATATAATGCCAAGTACTCCTGCCCACTGGCTTCCAGAACACAAGATACCAGAAATACTGAGATACTGCAACAGTGAATTACAGAAGTAGAGGATAATTTCTCTCAGAAAATATAATGCAGAAACTTGAACTGGTACTAAAATTGCTTCCCAGATGCATACAGCCCATGGGTGCTTGGCTGTTTCCCTGCTGATAGGCTTCACTCAGTCAATAAACCTTAGGAGAAATGGGATAGCTGGACAAAGAGTAAAGAAGTGGCTGGAAGACTTCCATAGTGGTAAGGAGGGCAAGTGAACTCACTGAGGATACCTCAGTGTTCCTACAACATGGCAGAATGTGGGACACTCAAGTCTTATTATTACCAATTTTTTAATGCTAGATTTTTACTTTGTAATAGTTATGTCATGGAAGTTAACATGAAGGGATGAATTAGAGTGCTGTGTGGAAAAATACAGTGCCAAGCCAAGAACAAATAATGACATAAAGCTGTAGTTTTACTTAGGTCAAAGTTTAAGTCAATGCGTCCCACCATTTATTTTTTGAAAAACTTCTCTCAAGCTCTGAAGCTGTAAAGCCAAATAACCATTATGCAATGAAAGGTCTGAGTAGAAGATAATAATGGAAACCTTTTTCACATACTCGTGATAATCCTGCTTCTTCCAGTATTTCTAAATTGCTATTTTAAATCTAAATTTCATGGTTAAATATAATTGATTTGGAGCTGTTCTGTAACTGACCAATCTTACATGTTGGCCTAATTACTAACCTGATTCTATAGATGCTGGAGTTCAATGTCAGATGAAACGCTGCAAAAATGCAGGCTAGATTAAAAAAAAAAAAAAAAAAAAAAGGGTAATTGCAGTATAAGCTATTTCTCCATGAATGCCTGCATATTGAACGACAGCCTGATAGCAACCTTAGCCTTCCATTTGCCAATTACTTTTACCTATTTCTCCTAGTACAACTATTGAAGCAGTATTTTTCCCTTGAGGTTGGTTTCCCTATCTAAGGATTTGAAAGGCTGCACAAACATTGGCACCACTAGTAACAGTAACTTTTTTGTAGTTTAAACAGAACAAAAAGTCTACTTGTACTTTTTTAAAGCATTGCAGCTGGGAAGCCCACCTGTATCATGGGTTGCATTAAGAGGGGTGGCCATCAAGACAAGGGAGGTAATTGTCCCCCTCTCCTCTGCCCTTGTGAGGCCCCATCAGGAGTACAGAGTACAGCTTTGGGGACACACAGCACAGGAAGGACATGGAGTTGTTGGAACGGGTCCACTAAGATGATCAGAGAGCTGGTCCTATGGAGAAAAGTTGAGGGTGTTGAGCATGCTCAGCCTGGCGAGTGCTCCTGGTAGACCATACTGCAGCCCTTCAGTACTTAAAGGGAGTTTATAAGCAGGAGGGGGACAGCCTTTTTGTGTGGGCAAACAGAGGTAGGACAAGAGGGAATGGTTTAAAGGAGAGGAGATTTAAGTAAGATGTTGAAATTTTTTACTCCAAAGGTGGTGAGGCAGTGGAACAGGTTGCACAGGGGAACTGTGGATGTCCCATCCCTGGTTCAAGGCCAGGTTGGATGGGATCATGAGCAACTTGGTCTAGTGGATGGCAACCCTGCCCTTATCAGAGGGTTGAAAATGAATAGGCTTTAATGTCCTTTCCAGCCCAACCCATTCTGTGAATCATTAAAGGAGCATTTGAAGACAATTCTGTGCAGTACAAACACTAACTGGGAAATGTGGAAAGCACAAACAGGTTAATAAAGAAGGGGAGGGGGAGAGAAGAGGCCAATACTAGCTTGTTTAATGCAAAATCGCTCACAGAGGTGTTACTTACAACTTATAGTTGTTCTGCGTTAAAGGAAGATCCAGGCCGTAACTTTCACCAGCTCTGAAGGTTTTGTCCTTTCCCCAGCTCCCCTGAAGGAAGGAAGAGGCAGATAAAAGCACTGATAGAAACACGCACTGCAGACTGACTCCTGAAATTACCCTCAGGCACTCCTTGCCAAGTCTGCTGCTTGGGTGACGCTCCTACAGCGAAGAAAAACGACAGGCTTTAGTCGGGGAGAAAAAAAAAAAAAAAAAAAGAGAAAAGATCGAGTACCGACGGCGGGAAAGAGAGCGGGTGCTGGCAGGGCACAGCCCCGCCCCGCTCCTCCCGTGAGGCCGCCAATGGGCGGATCGCAGGACGCGAGGCGGGTGCCGCGGAGGAGCTCGGGGCTCGACCGGCCGGCCTGGAGCGCGCGGGGTTTGAGGCGTCGCTCGGGCGGCCGCAGCAGCCCGCTCCGCCCATGGCCTCCGCGCTGGTAAGGGAGCGGGACGGGGGGCGGAGAAGGGCGCGGGTCTTTGCCACGGCTCTGACGGAGCGCCGCTTTCCCTCAGGAGGACCCTGTCTTGATCCGTCCCCTCAGAGGCCACGGGGCGGCGGTGACGGGCGTCGCCTTCAGTGCGAGCGCCGCCGAGCTCGGTGAGTGCGCGGGGCGGGAAGCGGCTCTCCCCGCCCGCCGGACTGAGCCGCTCCGGCGGCGGTTCCGGGAGCGGGTCCGGGGGGCGGGGCGGCCTCCCGCGCCGGCCGGGCAGCCGGGCGGCGAGTCTCTGCCTCTTCCTTAAGCGACAAGTTTTTGAGCAAACCACAGGGCGGGGGAGGGGTTTGTCCCGCGATGAGAGGGGAGGAGGAGGAGGGGGAGGAGGAAGCAAGCAGGCGAGCAAGTAAGCGAGGGCAGCGGCGGGGCCGTGCGGGCGGGGGCCGTGCCGTGCCTTTCTGCCGCCCCTCGTCTCCCCGGCCCGGCCTGCCGTACCTCCGGTGTCGGCCCGAGCCCCGCGCGGGGGCAGCCGGGGGCGTGAGGGAAGCCGGTGGCGGCGGCGGCTCCCCGAGCTCCGCTCCGCGAGGGGCTGCTTGCGAGGGGCTGCCATGAGGATCCGGCTGGCGAGAAGGTGGACGTGGGTCCGCAGAAGCTGTGCGTTGTTGGGCTTCTTGACTGTCGCCTACTTCGCTTTGGAGCTGTCTGTTTCTTCCTTCGGTGCCTCCCTCGCCGGGGAGAGCATCTCCAAAGGGAAATGGGAGCGGCGCTTTACGGACGGAGCAGAAGAGGCGGTGGATTTGGCTCGCCCGGTTTATGACAAATCTCCACCCGATTCTTATGCCCCGGGAGAATGGGGCAAACCCACTCGCCTGCAGCTGAGCCCCGAAGAAAAGAAACAGGAAGCAGAGCTGATCGATAAGTATGCAATTAATATTTATTTGAGTGATAAAATCTCTCTCCATCGGCACATTGAAGACAATCGAATGAGTGGCTGTAAAACTAAATCATATAACTACAGAAAGCTGCCCACAACCTCTGTTGTAATTGCCTTCTACAATGAAGCCTGGTCCACGTTGCTGCGGACAGTACACAGTGTTCTTGAAACTTCTCCTTCAGTGCTTCTGAAAGAAATTATATTAGTGGATGATTTGAGTGATAAAGTGTATTTGAAAACTGACCTTGAGAAGTACATAAGCAGCCTGAAAAGAGTTCGTTTGATACGGACCAACAAACGGGAAGGGTTGGTTCGCGCGCGCTTAATTGGAGCTACCTTTGCTACTGGTGATGTCCTCACCTTTCTCGACTGTCACTGCGAGTGTGTCTCCGGTTGGTTAGAACCATTGCTTGAGAGAATTGCCGAGAATGAGACCGTTGTGATCTGTCCTGTTATTGACACCATCGACTGGAACACATTCGAGTATTACATGCAGTCAGCGGAGCCCATGATCGGGGGCTTCGACTGGCGACTGACGTTCCAGTGGCACTCAGTGCCGAAACACGAACGGCTGAGGCGCAAATCTGAAACAGACCCAATCAGATCCCCAACTATGGCCGGGGGCTTGTTTGCTGTCAGCAAGAAGTATTTTGAGTACCTGGGTACCTATGATACAGGAATGGATGTCTGGGGAGGAGAGAACTTAGAGTTATCATTTAGAGTGTGGCAGTGTGGAGGCATGCTAGAAATTCATCCGTGCTCTCATGTAGGCCATGTGTTTCCAAAGCGTGCTCCGTATGCTAGACCGAATTTCCTTCAGAACACAGCGCGTGCTGCTGAGGTGTGGATGGATGAGTATAAAGAACACTTCTACAACAGAAATCCTCCAGCGAGAAAAGAAAACTATGGAGATATTTCTGAGAGAAAGCTACTAAGAGAGCGTTTGAAATGCAAGAGTTTTAACTGGTATTTGAAAAATGTCTTTTCTGAGTTGCACATACCAGAAGATCGTCCTGGTTGGCACGGTGCTGTCCGCAGCATGGGCATATCGTCAGAGTGTCTTGACTACGTTTTACCAGAGCATAATCCTACTGGAGCTCACCTTTCTCTCTTTGGATGTCATGGTCAGGGAGGGAATCAATTTTTTGAATACACATCAAATAAAGAGTTTAGGTTTAACTCTGTGACGGAGCTATGTGCTGAAGTCCCTGAGCAAGAGGATTTCATAGGTATGAGGAGCTGCCCAAAAGATGGATCTCCTGTCCCAGAAATTATTATATGGCATTTCAAAGAAGATGGGACTATTTATCATCCTCATTCTGGAAAGTGCCTTACTGCTTATCGTACTGCTGAGGGGCGTGCTGATGTGGAAATGAGAACTTGTAATGCTGCAGATAAAAATCAGATGTGGAAATTTGAGAAATAATCACTAGCGGTACTAAGAATCAAATTGAGCAGAGTCTCCAAGGTTTTTACATATGTGAGCAGATAGCAACGTTTGACTGTATACCTTGGAATGTCTTCAGATGTGTCTTTCCAGTAGTGGTGTAGAAACTATCTGCTGTGGTGAACTATATGGAAAGCAAAAGCAAATGCTGGGAGTTAGTTTCTTAAACAGTGATTTACATTTCTAATGCCTTCTATTTTTGTAAAATTTTGACCAATTAGTTTCTTATTTTGGTCTCTCTTAATTATGGCAAAACAAATCCTTTTGAGTGGACTGAAGAGGGATTTTCTCATTGTTTACTCTTAGAAAATGAGCGCATTAAGCCTGCACAATAATGTTACGTGCAAGTAAAAATTTTGTACTTACTGAAGTTGAGGTTCTTGCGGTGTTCACCTATTTGCAGATTCATCGAAATAGACATATCTGTTGCCCTAAGTTATACTGCAATAGCATGTGACTGCATTGACATTGATGTGGAAAGCTGAATCTGAAGTCTTGGAATATTCTGGGAATATTTTTTCTAGGGAATTTACATGCTATTAAGGGTTTTAGGGTGACCTCTAACAATAATACCGCATTGAAGAGAAGGAAGGACTTCTTAGAGTGTGTGGATTTGGGCACAGCTTTGCAGTCTTGCTCCTGTTCTGCAAAACTCACCTGGCCAGGATGAGTCTCAAGTTTAGAAAAGAGAGCACAGTAGCAGTGAAACCAAGGACATGCTAGAGGTGCTGCAAACGGGAAGAAATGAGTGGTTAGAAATATGAGTTCTGCTGGAAGGTAGTAAGTAAAGCACAGAATTGCATTAGCTGCTGCTGTTTCTTTGCTATGTATTTAATATTTACATCACTGTGTAAGCTTTTCATTAAGTTGGGCTTTGTAGAGCACAGTCTATGTGACTATGCCATGTATCTTTTTTTTTTTTTTTTTAATTTTAATGAATCTTACACATTTTAGACTGACAGCAGAGTAGGGGGGAGAAATACGAAGGAAAAGTTGAGCTGTCTTATTTTGTATTATATGTTTGTCACCAGCTGGCATGCTCTGCACACTTGGTAGTCTGGAAATAATGCAACATCCACAGGTTCTTTCTATTCACCATAGTGTCGTGGGAGGCCTAGTCTGGAGTTGCTGAGGTAAAGAGGGCTGGAAAGGCAAAGGAGAGATTGGAAGAAAACAAGATGTCTTGTGAACCATATAATAAATCTCATTAATGTTTTCTGTATCCTGTTATACTGAGCTTTGAGTAACACCGATTCTAGAATCATGTCATGATTAGCTTTCAGTGTGATTATAGATAGTAGATGACTGATACATTTTTTGTATTTGAAAAAAAAATCTTGATTCTGTGGTTTTTAGTTATATGCAATTAAGTTGAACACTTATTTTTATGTTTTGGGCATTTGAAGTTTGTTTGGTCCCTTACACTGAAGTGGTAAATGTCTTTCAGTAGCCACAGTATAGTAATCCTTGACTCTGGGCTGGTGGGAACTTGAACTTCGAGCAGTAAGAATCTGGATAAAGACAGCTGAGCTATGCAGTAGATGCTTGTTTAATAAAGGCGTTGCTAAGTAGAAGGATTAAAGGGGAGCAAGTGAAACCTGAAGTGACTATATTAAAGATAATAAAGCAAGAGTTAAGAAAGATATATGTTAGTATCTTAGTAATTTTGAAGAACGGAAGGGTTTGCGTGCAAACAGGCTGAGATTGAAGGGGAGCAGAGGAAGAAAATTTGGAGTGGGGGATACAATGTTGAATCATGCTCAAAATGCTTGCCACTGTGTGGCATGAATTGTTTTAAGCCTCTAATTTACTTTTAGGAGGTTACTTACAACTTAATTTTTTCTCTTTTTTTTTTTCTCTCCCCCTCCCTCCCCCCCCAAATACAATTTTGGGGTAAAAGGAGCTTCTTTACTATATAAGGGAGACATTCCGGAAAAAATCCATTCCACTGCAGTAAGGAATTGTTTTGCAGACCTACGAGTTATGAATCATGTATCAAATGGTAAAAGGCAACCAGTCATTAAGTACTGGAGGAACGAATTATACAAAGTTACGTGCTTTTGTGAAAAGCTTGCTGTAGGCTGTTATGTTCAGTAGGTACAACAGTAAAAAGGCCTGGGTTCTTCTACGTGACTGAAGCATCAGCTGTATATGCAATGCATGTTTCCTCAGATGAAAGTAAAAAGCGTGAATATGGACTATGCAAATTTTATGCAATTAACTTTTTTTAGGGTTTGACAAAAATATATATTTTGTATAATGAACAATGTTCATGTTAAATCTGCCATTTGAAGTGTTCCTTATCTGTTTAAGCAATAAATCAAAGTGAATCTGCCTCTTAAAGTTTAAAAACTTATTCTATGCATACTTGAACCTTTCTTCCTTCTCCCCAGTACCTCCCCTTCTGTTTTTGTGGTTATTTAAAACCTAAATAGAACTGGGAGGGGAAACAAAACCAAAAAAGGCAAAAGCAAACTACCTGGCTGAGGTAAACAATCTGGATTTCAGACATAAAGTGTGTATTTTCTCCCAAATGGAGGAAAAAATTTGGAAGGGGGAAGTAGGCAAGGAAAGAAAGAGAGAAGAAAAGCTTGCTGTTCCCAGTTCAGCTAGTCTTGAACTGGGTTGTAGCAATTGTACAGAAATCTTCCAGTCTGGTCGTCTCCCAGTGCAGATTCCTGGAAAATCTGTAGCTGTGGAAGATTTTCTATTCTGTTTAAATTTTAAAAATTTGGAGAGCACTTGTATATATTTTAAACTACTGATTTTTATGTGACTTAAGCAACTGAATGTAAATTTAACACTGAATGAATGTGAGATTACTTTGAGGTTTCTCTTGAAAAATAAAATCCAGAATGATAATTAAATGTTGGCTAGTTTTGTTTTGTTTTTTCTTTTAATTTATTTATTTTCTCTGCCACTTGCATAAATAGCTTATGCTACATGGTGAAATTGCCACGATTGTGATCTTTGTGGGAGCTATTGAAATTTCTTCATGTGGAGTCCACTGTTAGAATCCCACATTAGTTACTTGGTCAGAGGTTTAACTGCTAACTCTTTTCCTTGAAGTAGGAAATTTTTGGAATCGCTGCTATCTGTGTTTGTGTTGTGACGCTGCACCTTATCACAGTGTGATTTGCAACGTTGCTGTAAGGTGTGAGATTTTCCTGTTTGTATTGTTGTTCTTCAAATATTCACACACACGTTCTTGTTCTCCATTTAATGTGTAATCTTTGCACCGAGTGAGCTAATCGTGCTGGGCATGTTTCAGTATGAAGGGGGCAGATGGGATGTAGGGGCAAAGGAAGAGTGAACAAGTGGTGCATTTAGCTGGGAAAGCCTTGCTATGTGTATCCTTTCTGATCTTTTGCACAACTTTATCTTGTAGTCACTACTGTGGTGTTCCAGGAAATGGAGGCGTAGTACGTAATTCCATACTGAGGTACCTTGTGTTTATTTTTCTGTATCTACACATACATACATTTCATGATGGAACACAGGCACTGCAGTTTGAACTTTCTTGTAATACTGATGTATGTTGTACCACCTCTGATGGAGTTGAAATTGTAGTACACAAAATGCTGGAACCATGTTGTATTATCAGAGGATGTGGAATCATGTGTTTTGAATGAAACATTCAGTGCTGTCATGGTGGTGTGACAGAAAATGGCAATCAAGCACAGCTTGTTTGGATAAGTACTGTACTTTGTAAGGCTTTGTATTCACATCTGCCAGGGCACACAGGTGGAGTCTGAAATTGCACATTAACGGCACTGTATTAACTCAGGACGACGTATCACCTCTATTGTCCTTTTGATTATTTATTTTTTTTCTTTTTTCTTCTGTATTGCAATTCCATGAAAGGAAATTTTTTGTTCATTTACTTGTTACTTTATTTAGTTCATCAGTTTCTGACGTGCTGTTGTATGAGTCTGCAACTCAAAAAGCATTCTTAGTTAGAGATAATCTTACCTAGGTAAGTGTGATGAGCATAGTTCCTGCTGACAGTTATCTGCACTGTGCTGGAACACTCTGAGTATGTTTGTGTCTCAGAACTAACTATAAAATAAAATAAAATAAAAAGATGGGAACTGCATAGAGTCTTGGTGGGTGAGCAGTAGGGCTTAGGAAAAAGTTAGGAATTCAGGATTTCCATGTTTGAACTAAAAAGCCTGAATTGAATGCTGAATTGAATAATAATTCTTTGGGGGCTTTTTGTCATTAAACGTGGCTGAAGTTGTCGATCAGGTGAATCCAGGGGAAATCATTAATTTAGGGTTTGTGATTTCTCCAGAACATTTACTGCAAGTGTGTGAAGATGGGCTGAGTTCTCTGTGTTCTCAAGACACATTCATGGCACTTTGCACCCAAGGAATGCTGCGTGGCAAGCTGGAGAGGATCAGTGTGATGCTGTTGTCAGTGTTGGCTGGGAGATCCAAGAAAGAGAAGATAGAGATAGGGAAGTACTTCAGACAAATCTCAATGCGGCACAGGTCACTGTGTTAGGATACCAGACAGAGCAGGGAGCCTCAGTATATGGGCTGCCTGTACCCAGGTCACCACCTGGCTTTCTGGCAAGACAGTTTCAGTGGAATTTTTTTGCTCCTGAGTTGATCAGTAATCAAACTATAATTTTGAAAAGGGGTATACTATGTAGAACTGGAGAAGGGGCTATAATATACTACCTTGGGTATAGACAGTGGGAGTCCCTCCGTGGCTTGTGATTGAATTCTGCTGATGTTGCCTTGGAGCTGGGAGCTCCGTGCTCTGTGAGAACCATGGGAAAAAATTAAAATACTGTTTTCCTTCTCTAGCCCCATAAAGATGATGCTTTTGAACTTCCCTTACCTTCTTCCTGCCAAAGAAGATAAACTGGTATGGTCAGTAGAGAGTAGTGCTCTTTGTTTTCTTTCTTTTCAGTTGAACTCTTCTTTGCTTGACATCGATACGTGCAGTGTAAATAGTAACGTCCAAGCTGTCAAGGCAGAGTTGAAAATATGGCTTATTCAAGACCTTAGAATCACAATTTTATGAAGTTTTATAACTCATTTTTTAACTTCATAACATTCAAACAGATTTGTGAGCGTTGTTTTCAGAATTTTTAGTTCAAAGCACATGAAGAGGCAGAGTCTATTGTGTAAAGTGGTGATTCTGAATGAGGCGTGTGTTGGACGGCCAGATTGTGCGTGCATGTCTGTAGAGAAATGTTGGCCTCTAGTTGGACTTGAGCTGACTTCTGAGAAATCTGCTCTTCGTTCTCTGATGAAAATCTTATCAGGCAGAAAGTAAATAAAATGAAAGTTGGAAGTTAATAGATTTAATAGAGCAGCATACTAGCAGGGATCCAGGACGAAAGGATTTTCTTGAGTTGTTTTCCCTGGTTTCATTTAAAATGGGATTAATAGCTAAGGTGGAGGTCTGCCAAATATTTCTAAGTACGTTTGGTTAAATCCTCTAGTTCTAATTAATGAACTGAAAATCTATCAGATGGGTATCTACTACCATTCTTGAATACATTATTCAGTGCAATACTTGCCCTTCCTAGTAGCTGGAAGATGTACCTAGAGAAATAGTGCATTATTACAGGTCATGAATCATTTTTGTTCATGGCAATAATGAAACACAAAGATGAAGACAAGTTGAAAGATAGAAAGTGACCAAAGACGAAGTGTGACTGAGAATCAAGGTAATTTGTGTCCTTTTTGCCTGTTAGTATGCTTTTAATGTGAAAAATTGGAGGGGATGTTTAAATGTCATAAGCATATTTGAAATGAACAGTAGCTGATAGTGATAGTTATAAATACCTTGATTTTATTTAATAATATTTAATTGAACAGAAAAAGTAGATTAAGAGGTAGGGGGGAAGTATAAGGGGATTTATTCTATGTGCACTCGCTAGAGAAATACATTACAAGTTCAGAGGCTAAAAAAGAAGCAAGTCAAATAAAAATGAGCAGTATGCTTCAGTTTTTAACAAGCTAAGTAATGGATTCAGCATCAATCAGTTTCCAGTCAAAATATGTATTTTCTTCCTTGATATCCTGTAACTCGAACAAATAGTTGTCTCATTGCATAGGAGGTCAACCACAGCAGTCAGAACAAATCCTTCAAAAAGAACAAAAAACAAAAAAAAAACCAACAAACCATGAAGCTAATGAAAGATGTATATAACTTGTAATAGATTTCTTACCCAGCTAGATCATGAAACTTGACAACACTGCTGGAAGTGGAGCTGTATCTGCAAGAATGCTTAACTCTTGAGAAAATCTAATTGCAATCCTGCTTCAAATAAGTATTTTTTCATATTTCTGCAAATATGTCTTACTGCTCCACTTTTTTAAGTATTTTCAAGAATCAGACTGGTATAGGAATAAATTGGAATCTTTGTCTTTTGGGTGTATTCTCCCCTGGCTATGCATGCACACAGCCCCATTTGGTGCATGTCAGTGAATACCACCCAGTTCTTCCAGCAAATCAGAATGCAAGACCATCATTAATTTACTGTCACTGATTGATTCTTATAGTCGGGACACGTGATTTTGGTAAAGCTTGGCAATACTGGAAGACCTTGAGGATACTCAGAATCCTCTCAGGAAATATTTTACTGATTGGGAGGAGGACTGGAGATAGCACTTGTAGGTATCCACAGGATTTGTAAAGGATAGTGAGGACAAATTGGCAGTGAATGCCTGCATCTCAGACTGTCTAAATGATACTGTGTGTGGTTTCAGGCTGATGGCAATACTGTTGGGCACTGAGAGTGTCTCTATAACAGTAGCGCTGATGATGTGAGAGCCTGCATGCGGGGTTGTGGCTGAGCCCTGCAGACACATTTCAGCATGTGTGTGCATACCAAATCCATCAACGTGCCTAAAGGTGCATGTTCACACCACACAGCTCAGCATGTATGGTGTGCATGCCACACACGTGAGTACACCTGTTAACATCACACCTCAGCATATGCGAATGGACCCAATATGTTCCTCAGCATGCCCGTTCACCTGTTTTCATTTCTCCTTTCAGTATGCTGTACCATGCCTGTTTGTATGTTTTTACATCACATTCCTCATCACAATTGAGCGTGTGTGTCCTATAGGAAAAGCAGAGCTTGGTTTCATTGCAGAATACCTTAAACATTTTTTTTGGCTTATTGAAAGCCTAGGTGTTTGTTTAGAGAACAGGCACAAAGCAGTGTGTAAACTTGACCTTTGCGTTTAATCCAGGTCTCTGTTCTTTGGTATTCCCTTCTATTGTGACACATGACCACAAAAACAAATTTTCTAGCATTATTTCAGACTTGGCTGTATGTACAGAAAGCCCTGAGTGTATGAACTGGACCAAGTTGCATATTGAAGTAGCCCGAGAGTGTTTTTCAGCTTTCATCTTTCTGGTTACAGGTTGCAGGTGGTCAGTTATTATCATTGCTACAGCGAGCATTGGTTAGTTTTTTTTCTCTGCATGGATTTCTGGTTACATTGTATTTCTGGGAGGAGAATGTGCCCCAGATCCCTGATGTGGCTCCCCTCAAAAAACTGCTCTGGACCTCCTGTGTTTGTTTCGTTTCATTTCTGATGCTTTGAATTGGCCATGGAGATCTGCATAGGCAAAGTACAGTATGATAACAGGAAGCCAAATGTTAGGATACTGGCTGATTTAGCAAAGTGATGGCAGGAGGTAAAGTCAAGGTCTGGTTTGTCCCCCTGCCGGACCCCACATAAGCTGGGTTGGAAGGCTCTTGCTCCTCTCCTTTTGCATGCTTAATGTATACACAGTGTGAACTTGAGACAAGAAAAGTACATCAGAATGTGAAGAAACAATTCCTAAGGTTCTGTGCCTGAGTAAAATGGAGAAGCAGTGTTACAAAGGAGATAAAATCCTGTATAGTGAAATAAAGAGAAATAGAAGAGTTAATTTGATGGAAGTGATTTCTGATGCACATTTAACGCGTTTACAACTTCTAAAGATTAGATCTGATACTAGAAATTACTTTTGACAACAATATTGCCCTGTGAACTCCTTTCTAAAATAAAATATTTGACTTTATAGCAAAAAGCTTAGGTATTAACCATATACTCTGAAGTCGATTTCGGCTTCCTTGGATAGGTTTGAGGCATATTCCTGGTAAGGGGACCTAACTTCCTTTGCAGCCCAAGTTCAAAGGTTTGATTTATTTTCTTTCCCTGGGCTTAAGCTTCTCAAATTGCCTCAGGAAGGCGTTCATGTTGCCTCGGGAAAAGAATTCTGCATCTGGTCTGCCAGTTATTGACCCTTTCCTGTGCAAGTTCTGAACTCCTCCGTTCTTCTGACCCTGGAGTTGTGTTAACTGGGCTTGAACTGCAGCAACAGAGATAATAAATAGCCTTTAAACTTCTTGGTAATGAAGAGGTGATTTGAAGAGAGAAACCTCCCTAAGGATGGAGAGAGGATGCTGTTTCAGCACAGGCAGTGGGGAATCCAAAGGAAGAGAAAGAAAGGTTTTTGTAGGTGTTCCAGGAAAACAAGAATGTCACTGCTTGTGTCATTAGCCTTGAAATAATCCTGTGAGAGTGCAAGTAGCAAGAAACCAGGCTTTAAATTTATTATACTGTCATCTCTTAAAATATTTCCCTTAGTTTTAGAACTGGAAGCGAAGAAGGCTAGTATTTGAAAGTCTGTCGGCAGTCTGTGAGGTACTTATTCATGTTCCATAGGTAATTGGCAGTTCATACATTTTAAATTTTAGGAAACATCCACCTTCTACGTTCCACGTTTTCAACATGACTCCTTCAAATTTTATTGTGGCTTATTTTTCATTTTATTTCCCTTCTTGTTTATGCCACTCTAGGTCACATTTTTCTGAATCAAAGACAAAAATAAAAATCAAGTACCTTTAGCAAAAGCTTACTTTGAAATAAAGAGATCAGAAAAGTTGGAATTGGGGTGTGGCTAAATATCCTATGCTTCCGTCAGATTTACGCCTACTGATATGGGTATTGGGAAAATCCAGTTCCACACCTTCTAGCAGAAGCCATTTTGGGAGGAAAATGCTATCTCTGAGCCAAGCTGCAAAGTCTAGTATTTTATGTAAGGTTAACTGACCTCATTTCTTCAGTTGCTGCCAGTGCTATCCTGCTGCCTGAAACAGGCATCTGTTTAGATACACAGGCATCTTTAGGTACGCGTTCTTTAGATATACATCTCAGTTTAGGTATATGAAGTATAAGAAATGTTGTCCTGAGTTTAAGATTGTCTGTTTCTTCTGAGTTAAGTAGTAGGTGCTCCAAAAAAAAAAAATAAAAAATAATTCATCTCAGAGAACAAAGTTCCTGAACATATCATTGAAAAGTTTCTGTTGTTTTTAATGACGTTCTTAGTATATGGTAACACAGTATCTGGATCCACACTCATGATATGTGTAATGTTCATCTTGCTCTATATGTGGGAGAGCTAGCTGTTAAGCATTATTTGCCTTTACTTCCCTAGTCTTTTCATATCCTTGCCATAAACTGTTGATGATGTTTCTGGCTGCCAGGCTTGCGTTGAGGCCGAGCAAACCAATCTATCAACTGAAACCCAGTAAATTCTCCCTCCCCTAATACCCTCCTAAACTAGCAAGGTGATGGTGATTTCAAATCTGTAATCATATGGTCTGATTTTTCAAATAACAATTGTCAGACTTTTAACATGTTTTAATCATTTTTTGCCAGCTACCTCTTCTTTGGATAGGTGTCTTATGATATGGAAGCTGAAGAAACAATGCAGAGCTTACAAATTTGTAGGTCACACGGATGCTGTGACCAGTGTGAATTTCTCACCAGAGGGGCAGCTACTTGCTTCAGCTTCCCAGGATCGTACTGTCAGACTGTGGATTCCTTGCATGTGAGTGTCATTGGGAGATGCTAGCTATATGTTTCTTTAATGTGCAATGTGAATACTGGGGCCCTTTCACGGTAAATGTTTCTGTTTGCTTCTCATGTCCCAGCCTGGGTGTTGACAGATACAGAAGAGCACAGGTAGTGTGATTCTTTACTGTTTACTTTTCTTCTAGGAAATAGTCTAGCAATTTAGAGATTATAATTTCATGAGTGTGCAGGAATACACGTGGTAATATACTTCTAGTTTAATGGGTGTATTTCTTTTATAAGAACTGCATGGCTGTACCTCATTTTGGAGAGACAAATGATGAAAGAAACAAGAAGTGTTTTTAAAGAAAATATTATAATTGATTTGTCTTCTTAGACTTATTTTCAAGCAGCTGTAATTATGAGCTATCCAGGATGATCTTGGGAAGAGTGGTGTTATTTTAACTCTTAAACATTTTGTAGATTAGTGTATCAAAATATTTAATAAATCCTTTTTCAAATACTGCATGGAGAATGGATCTGATAGTTGCAATATTTTCCAAATATTGGTCATCTCAAATACGATCACTTTTAAACCTGTATTCTGATATTTTATCTGCAAATAAGGCAAAAAAAATATTGGCAGCAATGATTTAGCCAGTGTGTATTGCTTTTTTCTGTTTGGATGAGATGTAGTCTTCCAAGTAGATAATTTTTTTTTTTTCTTGCATTTTTTAACCCTATTTTTATTTAATTTAATTTTTTTTTTTTTTTTCCAGTCATGGTGAATCATCAGTACTGAAAGGTCATACAGCATCTGTCCGTAGCGTAAGCTTCTCACATGATGGCCACCTTCTAGTTTCAGCATCCAATGATAAATCAGTCAAAATATGGAGCGTTCAACGTCGGCGCCTTTTGTTTTCACTGTTTCAACACACTCACTGGGTTCGCTGTGCCAAGTAAGCTTTGGTTTTACTCTCCTCAAAGAGGCTTTCATGGTGGATTCTGTGTTCAGAACTCCTTGAAAAGGATCTTTATTTCCTAAAACAGAACTAATTGAGGAAAGATCTGTGAATCGTATAAGCTGATCTATCGCTAATAATACAATTATAATAAGCCAATATCTCACACACACATAGTTTGCATTTATCTCCAAATTAAAATCTGAAAGTTTGCTTTGTGTTAATATGTGCACGTATATCAGACACTGATTCTTCATCCTTTTACTCTAAGGGACGTTTAGGTCTTAGATACCGAGTAAAGGATATTTAGGTTGTATATCACTGAGTGTCCTGTCTGCTTCCACTATCCTGTGTATGTCTGTGCTCTGGTAACAGCTTACTTTGCAGCATTCGCATATGTTTAGTTTTATTTTTCATGGCAGTGATTTTCTTAACTATTCTTCAAACAATAATGGCATAAAAAAAGGTCAAGAGTCAAAGTGAGTTAAATTTACAGAATTGGAGAAGGTAAAATAAAGTCTTTGTACTGAAAGCTAAGATTAACATCCCATTTATGGCAGAGCAGATTTTCAAAGACAAAAAAAAAAATTGTTCTTTCATAATTTCTTTCCATATTAATGGCAAATCTCCAGCTAAGAGGCCCACTTTAAACATCTTGGGGAAGAAACATGATACTTGTAAAGCACTGAGGCCCTACAAAATTCCAAAGTATCTAACCTTGAAAAGAAAAATGGAAGCTGTCGGAAATCACAGTTTTCTGTAATTATGTCATTGGTATCTGAAATGCCAACCTTAGGCTGCTGTTACTGTTGGTTTTTTCTCTTTCCATCACTTATGGGTCTAGTATTAATTGTAGTTGTCTGGAAAAGAAAAGTATAGAGGAAAGTTTACAGTTTTATTACTTCCTGAAAAACATGAGAAATTCAAATGTTGTTTGAATGCTATACATTTTACTTCTGGGTAGACTTATCAGGTTCTGGTGTTTTGCTGCTTATGTCTAGAATACAAAGTGACTGATACTTCTCAGACTAACAATCTGTACATTTCCAATTTCTATACACGTTCCAGATTTTCACCTGATGGAAGACTAATAGCATCTTGCAGTGAGGACAAATCTGTGAAGATCTGGGATACAATAAATAAAACATGTATTGATAGTTTCATAGATTATGGAGGGTAAGTGTTGCTATAAAAAAATGTAAGTGTATAGTTCTAATAAGATTAAGTTTGTGTTTTGTTTTGTTAATGTGTGCTATTTGAAGATAGGTTGTAAGTTCTTCTGTCACCCACATAAGCTAAAATAATTAATTTTCCTAAATAATGCTATTTAATATTGGAACTTTAAGAATTCTCTACTTGCTGTAGAAGAGGATCGTATTTTGTTAGCTTCAGTGATCTGCCACATCTAGGTATGGAGACATTTATTTTACTTCCTACTTAAAAACTCTTGATTCTTGTGTTTATCAATGCCATTATGGTCAGGAATAGATTTTGCAGCATTTACTTCTAGGAACTTTGTACACCAGTATCAGTTGTGGGTATCTGAGTCAGTAAGCTGTCCTTAAAAAAAAAAAATAATACAACAAATAACAAAACAAACAAACAAACAAACAAAAAAAAACAGATTGTACAGAATCATCAACCTTAATGAGTCTATGATTTATCAGGCACATTTTGTTCACTCATGCTTATTTAAGTTGTTTGGAAACTCAAGTAAGGTATTTCTTACATACTCAATACTTTATTAGAAAACCCAAATATTTCTACCAAAACAATTAATCAGTCTATTTTCATGAATTATATTTAGGTTTCCAAATTTTGCAGATTTCAACCCAAGTGGTACATGTATAGCTTCTGCAGGTTCTAATCATACTGTGAAACTGTGGGATATTCGAATGAACAAGCTGCTACAGCATTACAAAGGTAAAAACATCATTTGTTGTGTTTTAGAAAGGGTGGGACTCTGTTACAAAACGTCATTTACTTTGATATATGTGATTTCATTCCTTATTGGAGAAAATAGAGAAACAGATCATGCTGGCATTTTGTAAATAATCTTTTTGTAGCCCAGTGACCCTAAAAAAAAAAAAAAGAAAAAGCCTCAACATAAACTGCATTTTGATTATCCTAAACAAACTTTTCTTTTAGAGTGGGGAAGTAGAAAAGATCACAGAAATTGTGTCTATTTCCTTGTATAGACTTTGAATGTTGTCTTTTGTGTATTAGTTCACAGAGCAGAAGTTAACTGTGTATCGTTCCATCCTTCTGGTAACTATCTCATCACGGCTTCTAGTGATGGTACCCTTAAGATTCTGGACCTCTTAGAAGGAAGGCTTATTTACACACTTCATGGACACAAGGTATACACCATAAACCTATTAAAGTGGAGATTTTAATAAGTTTCTCCTTTTTTTTTTTTTTTAAGTGAAAGTAACATTTGCAATGTCTTGTCGTAATTGAAGATTAAATTTCAGTGAATGGCAAAGTGTTGTGTTAGTACACCTTTCTACAAGTGTGTAAGGAAGCACATCAGTTTTGGCTACAACTGTGCAATTCATCTGTCAGTATTGTGTGCATGCTTAACATTGAATAATGGTTTGTGTTATGAATTAATTTTGGAGAGTTAATTATTTGGAACTTTAGGCTTTTGTCTACTGAAAAACAGTGCTCTCCATAGGGGGAAGCTTATGGAAGATATTTTTTGTGAAGAACGATAGATTTTTTTTAAATCCTTTTCCTCCTCATGCAGAAGAAATCTTAAGTTTGATAATGAATCTCTCAAACACTTTCTCTTGAGAAATGTCATATATATTTGATTTTTTTGTTTGTTTGTTTGTTTAATTCCACATAAAATCTATGGAAAGTGTCACCTTTTTTTCCAGTATCTATTGTAGTAATCAAAATGAAGCATCTTACCAAGATGTGCAACAATAATGCATCCATCAAATCATGCAAAAATTTTTATAGCTAATTTGCTCCTTTATTATTGAAATTGTTTTTTTTTTAATATTAAATAACTATGAATTTTTTTTTCTTTTTCTGTGTATTAAAATACTATGATTACAGTCGTAGCATTTTACTCTGCTATTTTGTTTTTTCCTTCAGGGACCTGTCCTTTCTGTGGCCTTTTCAAAAGGTGGTGAAAAATTTGCCTCAGGTGGAGCAGATGGTCAGGTTTGTAGTGTAGTCTTTTGAAATTAAATGTCTTCTCAGTGTTTGCTACGGTTAATGTTAATTAGAGTATGCTGACATTCTTGGCATTTTGTCTAAGAATGTGTTATCCTAAAGTTAAATTTGGGTAGAAAAGTGGTAAATATGTTATTTAAAAACTTATGCTTAACTATGTTGGATTGGATATTATGAGAAGGAGATAATAGGCATTTCTCTCCAGGTCATTTGATTTACAGTAATGAAATGGTTTGTAATTGTTGCAGTTCAGTGTCAAATAAATAGGTTTTTAGCAAATAATAATAATTCATACACACTCAATTTGTTTTTCTCTTCTTTTAAAGTCACTACTTTGTTTTCGCTTGATGTTTCAGGCAGCACCCTTTCTAGAAATGACTTGAAAGCATTCAAAATGTATTCCTTGAGCCACTAGTATAATCTTTTATTTTCTTTATTGAAGTTTTCATATGAGATTTTTTTCTCTGTCCGAAGAAAATTTTGATTCTTAAGGAATCCTGAATTGTCCTTATTCTCATGAGCACTTTCTTGGAGCCTAACAACCTCAATAAGGAATTGGATGGATGACCACAGCCAGAGCATTGCACGGTGTCCAAGTGAAGGCTGGTGATGCGTGGTTTCCCCCAGGGGTCTTTCTTGGGACCAGTACTGTTAAATATCTTTATCAACAATCTAGATAGTGGGATTGAGTGCATCCTCATCAGGTTTGCTGATGATACCAAACTGAATGGTACAGTTGATGCAATAGCAGGAAGGGATGCCATCTGGAGAAACCTGGACAGACTTGAAAACTAGGCCCACATGAACTGAATGAGGTTCAACAAGGCCAATTGCAAGGTGTTGGGTCTGGGCAACCCCAGATATGGGTGCAGACTGGGAAGAGAAGTTGAGATCAGTCTTGTGAAGGACTTGTGGGTTCTGGTGGATGAAAAGCTGGACATGAGCCAGCAATGTGCTCTTGCAGCCTGGAAGGCCAACTGCATCCCAGGC
Source organism: Centrocercus urophasianus (assembly GCF_019232065.1). Lineage (NCBI taxonomy): Eukaryota > Metazoa > Chordata > Aves > Galliformes > Phasianidae > Centrocercus > Centrocercus urophasianus. The sequence continues at coordinate 41,306,384 of NW_024884697.1, read as the reverse complement.
TGCATCAAAAGAGCAGCCAGTAGGGTGAGGGAGGTGGTTGCTCCTTTCTTCTCTGCCTTTCTGAGGCCCCACATGGAGTACTGCATCCAAGTCAGTGGCACCTGGCACAAGAAAGGTGTGGACCTGTTGGAACAGGTTCATAGGAGGGCAGGGAAGATGATCAAAGGGCTGGGTTATTTATAAAGAAAAGTTGAGGGAGATGGGCTTGTTCAGCCTGGAGAAGGGAAGGCTCTGGGGAGACCTCATTGTGGCCTTTCAGTACTGCTCTAAGCGATCAGTGGAAGATGTTGAACTTGAAATGAGCTTGTAACAATCCATCTACTTTAGATTGTACTAGAAGTATGATTTAGTCTTACTGGAATTTCTGCTTATACGTTTGACCTTTCTGATGTTTACATATTTTTGCTTTTTTTCTAAAAAGCATTTTTAATATTTGCTGTAAATACTCTTGCTCTTACAAGCGAGTGATTTTTAAGTCAGACCATGCAGAGTAGACCATGCTCCAATCTCTTTTTTTTTTTTTTTTTTTTTTTTTTTTCTAATTCAGAGGATAACTGGAAGAAATCAACATTGGTCTTCTGGAAATTGCCATCTTCTGCTAAGTGTTATGAACTTTTTTTAATTAATTTTTCTCAGTATTTAGAAACATTTATTTAAAGACAAGTATTTAAAGACAGAAATCACGAAACTTATGCTAAATTTAATTAAATGATTTACATTTCCAATTACTTTGTTACATGAAAGAGATGCTATGCAGAAGTGTCTGTATTGTAGAATAGACCAGGCTTGTTCTGATGTTATGATCTATTGATGCTAACAACTATCAGTGAGTAGACTCAAAATAGTTATTTGCTGACATAGTGGCTTTTTTACAGGTATTATTATGGAAAACCAACTTTGATTCATTTGATTATAAAGAAGTTCTTAAACACCACATTAGAAGAATACAGACTGATGACCCTCCTCATCTTCTTGATATTTACCCAAGATCACCTCATCTCCATGATGAAAAGCTTCAGTCAGTTGAGGTGAGTGTAATAAGTGCTCCAATATAGGAAACTGGAAACTTACTTATAAACACCATCTGTGTAACATTTATAGTTAAACGTAGTCTGTATGTACTGGAAAACTTTTTGTTGCTGTGTACAATATTTTGGAAGCAATCATAGCTTACAAATTCATGTTAACATTACTAGGCTAGTTGATACTGGCAAATAATCCTATAGAATTCCTTTCACGTTTCTTGTGTAGGTCTGTATCCTTCTAATTAGAAAAAAAATGCAGACAGGTAGTCTGATTTCTACTGAAGTACCATACCAAACTGTTGCAGAAGATATCTGAATCTTCAGTGAGCACACAAAGTAGCATTGTTACTGATATTCAGAAACTAGATCGTCATAAGTTGCCCCTCTTTCCAAAACCTTTGGATGTTGTGAGAAGATCTCGTTATTGATCTGAAAACGTATCAAGCTTTTCTAGGACAGTGGAGTTCTTTTGTGTCATTATGACATAGTAGGTCCATGTAGTCTGATTTCCTGCATCTTGTTCTGCAGATGCTTTGCTGTCAGGTCTTCTATTAGGAAGCTTTAGAAGTACTGGGAGCTGGGGAACCAAAATGGTATGTTGAATACTGCCAGTTTGGAAAATCCTTTTGTCAGGTTGTCTGATAGTTAAGCTAAATAGGTGAACACTACAGTGCTATAGACAAGACAATTGTTTGTGCATAAATCACCATGGATATGTTTGTGACTGCCTTTGGTAAATCTGCATAGCTTTTACTTGGTGATGATTACGTACATTTTTATATCTTTGATATTCTCCAGATGTCTCTACTGTCCAAAAGTTGAATCCAGTATATAGATCCATTAATTATTTGACTTCTGTCATTACTAATAGGGTCCTATACAAATTCACCATTATCTGTTTTTTATTCAAATAGAATGCTGCTATGGTATCTGTTTCCTTCTCTGACTTTTCAAAGATTTGAACTTGACACTGAGAGGTGCCACTGTGTGCCTCTGCAGGCATGTTTGCCTTTCCCTATTGAATGGGCCTGAGCATGAAGACAGTACTACTACACCCTTGTAGAAAGCACAGATATTCAATCTGAGTATTATAAAGATTGAAAATATTTTGGTGGAGGTCAGGAACCCCAAAAGAATCCATCACGAAGTATTCTCACTTATCTGGTTTGTTGTCAACTTAGATGTGAAACTTTCTGATCATGGTCAGAGTAAGAGCAGGGTAATTTTTTGTATGACAGTTTGATAAATAAACTTCTCTCATGGACAGTGATGTATCATTGCATCATTGCATGGTCAATGAATGAAGTGTAAGTCCTGTTTGTAGCAGCCTTCAGTATCAAGGGTCAGTGTTTGAACAAACTCAGCCACAGCATTTACCATCACATTTAAACTACCCTTCCTGCATCAGCAGCTTGCTTCAGGATCTGTTCAAATTGCATACACTTTAAAGCACTTAAATGCTAAGAACACAGGTTAATTTATATAGTTTCAGGGTTTGGTTGAGTTCTTTTCAAGTTGATTTTTCCAGACTGCTCAAATGCTTAGCAAATGAATGAATATTTACTAAAGCAATCTTCCTCCTTGATTCCAGGCAATCAAGGAGATCTGGAAAAGTGTTGAATTCAGGCTACAGACAAACTAAGGTTCACAAGCACCTAGTTATCTTCACTAAAAGAGCAGATAAGGGAAATCTGATATTTGAATGTCAGGAAATTATTTACAAGCCTGTTTTGATGGATTTAGTTTAACCTATTGTCTGCATTTCTGCATGGTTGTAACATTTGTAGCATTTTACAGGCTTCTGGGTTAGCTGCTCCCAGGGAATATAGTAGTCTGAATTTTAAGACACAGCTTTGAAATTCATATTCTTGACTTATAAATCTTTATGGCTGTTGTTCAGTTGCACTGCATCTATGCAATTCTTGATTATTCAGGAAACAATACACTAGGATCTGCTTCACTTTTCTAAAGCTTGTGACCATTGCAATTATTCAGACAATTCGGAAATAAAAGTAAGTGACTTGAAGTGCTCACTTTTCTCCATTGACCATAGAGGTAATCTTGGATGACCAGTTCAAATACAACAGTATGTCTAAGTTTAAAATGAGGTGAACCCCAGTCACTGTCTCCTTTTTGAGCTAAGGAGCTTTTGAGGGTATTTGAAAATAGTGTGTTCAATCAGTAGCACAGTTTTAGTGCAGTATTCCGAGAGATGCGTTCCACTTGGTGGCAATTATAGAAAGTGAAATTTCCATTAACATGTTAAAATCCCAGTGCTATCTTTTTTTAAAGATATGTGGAGTTTCCATCTTTAGCATGATAATCTAATGTTAATTTAGTTTCTCATTAAAATGTCAGTGTACTTTCAGATGCAGATAATTTCACAGATGTTTGAAATCCACATGTACACTAGATGGCAGTAGAAATAAGAATATATGGCTACTGCTTGTTTGCCTTGAGAATTCCAGTCTATGAAAAAAACAAGGGTTAATCAAGTTCAAAGCAAAATTTTTTCTGTATGTTTGGAGAGACTATTTAACAGCTAGCTGTATCACTTTTCTAGGAAATGTTTTGCATGAGTCATTTAGAACTTTATCTTTTAACTTAATTAATTTATCAATTTGCTATCTTTTTATTTAGCATCAATGTCTTCTTATGAAAGACGAACATTTTTTGTTTCTTTTCTTGTTTGATTTTTATGCACTTTAGAATGAAATAGATAGAATTAATGCCACCTCTGCTAAGGCTGCTGTTGGTCTACTGATAAAAAGTTGAAAAAGGGAAAATTCATTTCTCTTTGCTACACCAGACTTCATGGTGTTTTGAAAGTCATCTAGTCCTTCTTTATTTCAAAATAAACGAGCTTCCTTTTCACTTAACATATTTAGCACAAGAAGCTGGATGCACTGGGCTGTAAATCTTCATAACTGGCAGCACAGCTTCTGGCCAGCAAAATATTTGGCCTTTGTGCCTTCTTATAATGCATATGTATACTAATTTTTCCATATATGAAAAGATTATCCGAGGGCAAAGAGAGTATCCTGTATTAATATGGTGCAGGTTTTTAGCTATGTGGTGCTGAACTATAAGATTTTTTAACTGTGATTATCATGAAGGTAAGTTATAGTGTGAATGCTGTAAGTATACCAGCAGTGTACATGCTGCAAGTCTCTGTTTCAGTGAAGTAAAAATCTGCAGAATAATTCTTAAGTCTGTATGTTTCAGCTGTAGTGAAGTGGGAACAATTTGGAGAACCATGGACAAACTAGAGCAGACAGCATGGGTGATGCAAACATATGACAGCTAAAGCTTTCTATAGTTTCTTTATTTGTAGTTACGGAGAACATAAACTAACTCCAGAACTGAAAACCTACTGGCAGCGTTAACTTGGTATTCCATATAAGACTAGCTTCGCTCTATTTCTACCCTGTGCCACAGTACTAACATTGTTTCAGCTGCCTAAAATGGTTCACTGCTCTATGGACTACGTTTTGATATGGTATATATTCTTAAGTGTCTGTGTCAATTAAAAAGAAAGCAGTATAACTTAGCAGTAGCAGATGTCAAAACTTGCAAAATCACTTTCAAATGAGTTGTGCAGTTTGGAATTTTTATGAATAATTCCTACTGTTCAGTATTTCAGCAGAAGCATTGGTCACTTTTTTTTTATTATTATTATTTTTTTTAATTTGAATGATTTTGAGGTAGCTGATCATGGTAAATCTATGTCAAGCTGGTATTTTTGATTTATTTTTTCTTGATTTATCATGAAACTAAATCTGCTATTGCTTAAGCTAAGAATGTTTGAGCTAGTTTTGAGGAAACAGATGTTTATAAAATATAAATTACATCTTTAATAAATGCATGTCTGGATTCTCTTTCTGTACTATATGATTGCACTTTATATTGTTGTGGATCAGCATCCTTCCTTTATTCTTAAGGCTTATTTTCAGCTTGTGGCGAATAGCAATTCCTCACTGAAGCTTTCAGTCTTATTTCCCTTCTTGTACTGCTGGAAATAATGAAGACTGTAATTAATTTTCAACAGGTCAACCCTACGTTTGATGTGGCTGATACACAAACAGTTGACCCACCTGTTGTAGAGATTAGTTCCTCTCCATCTTTTGGTACTCTGGTAAGTTGCCTTCTGAGCCAGAATGAAAGAAAAAAAAGAAAGAAAGGAAAAAATAATACTGCTTAGCTAGCTTAGCTTTAACTAAAGATGTTACTGATTTTTTTTTTTTTTTTTTGTATGAATAAAATGCAGTTTTAATAAGTTGTTGACTGTTCAGAGCTCAGTATTCCACCTTCTCAATGTAAGCTTTTTTTTTCACAGTTCCCAAGGCTAACCAGAAGATGGTGTAATAGTGAAGCTTCCACGTTATACTAGCAATTTCATTAATGTTCTAAGCAGAAATTCTAATTAGAAGCCCATCTTAATTCTATCTAGATATTGCTGTTAAAATCTCTGCCTTTTTCTCAGACAATTTTTGTAGCTGTCCTGAGCTTCAAATAATGAGAAACATAGAGTAGTTGCCTCACTGATGAGAATCCAGTAGAAATTCCAGTTTTTCCAGGGGAGAAAAAAAAGTAACATTTTAGGAGAGAAACATAGGATTAGTTCCTTCTAGTGTTAGCTTTTCATATGACATTGTTAGAGCATGTGGGAGGAGAAGGATGAAATGTTTTAACCATAGTTTTGCATGTGGGAGTAGAAATATGCTCTTCTAGTTTGAAGTCCTAGAAGATGTACTATTCTAGAATTTAAATGAAAACATCTTTTCGTTCTGAATCGTTTCATGGGAAGGTATGATTTGTATCTTGAGCAATTTTAATTACCATAACAAGAATTTGTGTAGCTGAGGGGTCAATACATATGAGTGGGCAGCAGGTATGGTTTCTGCTGTTTTCCTTTGTTGTGAATGCTTTACAGAAAGGCACGTTGTGAGGATAGTTTATAAAATGCTTTAAGGTTGTTCAGTGAAAATCATGATAGAGTTTCACATCCTAAAATAAACCTTTCCTGCAAAAACAAATAAACGTAATAATTCAATGTGAGAGATGGCATTCAGGTCACTCCAAAAGTGATGCCTTTTATTTATTTCTGTGGAAACCACAATAGATACAAAGAGCACAATGACACTATTTGATAAAGCAGATTCTCAGCTACAAAACACTATTTTTCAACATAGTCACCAGCATTAGGCAATTCACATGGATGAGCTGGTTGACACGCTCTTCATTTTATGGTGTGACAGCTGTGCAAGGCCATCCAGAATGAGGCTTGTCTTTCATGTCGCTGTTGCCACTGTTGAAACACACCACCCACTGCCTCACTGTGCTCACATCCACTGTTTGGTCTCCATAAAAATTTAGCAAGCATGGATGAATGTCAATGGGTGCAATTTTTTCTGCGTTGAGGAATTCAGTGACACACCTCTGCTTCAGACACACTTCTGTGTCAGATATGACTTTGTCAGACTGCCCTTCTTCTGCCATCTGTCATATGGCAACAAAATGTAATGGAATATTGGTGGGAAGATTCAACCTCTAATGCTATATACCACCAATATTCACCTCTGATGTTGTGGGTCAATATAAAAAAATAGGAGGCATTACTTTTGGAACACCCTGTAGCTCCATATATTTTAAGTTGCTGTAGTTGATGTGTTGTGATTTCACAATACAATATGGATCTCTGAGATAATTTCAGTCAAAAGTAATTTGCAGACTCACAGATGTCTCTTTAGGAGGCTTGACAGATTAAGGATTGCAGTGGATAAAATTTATTGATTGTCAATTCAAAATATGCCTTGTTTACTACTTCCTGTTCTTGATACTGATCACAGAATCCAAATGTACAGCTGCACTGTAATTCTTTGTTATGTACCTATAAATCTACCAATCATTTAATCTCCTTCCTTAATCCATTTAATAGGAAAGCAGTTTATAAAATTTTATGCCCAGAACTCATTCTGGGATTAACTTGACTCGCTACTGACAGCATTCTCTTCATTTCAGTATAGTTGGCTTTACATTTTTTTATTACAAAAATGTTGTTTCAAAATTCATATTCATCTCTTTTGACAGACAGTAATCACTGTTTTTGTTTTTGCATTATCTTCATCTCCTATTCAGCATTGGTTCCCACCTTTCTGCAACTCAGTATTCAGTCTGCATATTTTGTCTATCTAGTGTTGTTTCTGCATCCTTGCAATTCAGACTACAGACATAAGGACAACTGCTTTATCTTCCGTATTTTTTCTTCAGCTAACTTTCCCCTCCAGCACAGTAAGTAATACTTTGCAAAACTCTGGCAACCTTATCTGGTCCTCCCTGCTGTATGTCATCTTACCTTTTGAGTTATCATTCCGTTCAGCATCTGTGTACCTTACCTACATTTGTTGTTTGTGGAATGATTACCTATTTCTTAATTGGGTGAACCATCCAATCTCTTGGTTGCTTTCATCTGAAGCTATCTTGATTTCCCTAGTATGTAGAGCCTTCATGTTTTCTTTCTAAAAGTCAAATGCAGAAGGGAGATACTGGATTTCTTCCCATCCCACCTTCACTGCCAGCTCTCCCTCCTGGATACTATTTGGCATCGTGTGAATGGTACTGTGTTTGTGTATCTGTGTATTGGAAGACGTCATCAGCCTCTAATGAAGCTCATTTTCTTCCCTGATGTGTTACCTCCAACAACATCATGCTGAACCTCTGGGTTACTCTTTTCCTACTGATTATCAAAGATAATATAACTGTATACTATTTTCTTTGGAAACTTGTCAAGACGTATCAAATCCACTTGTGGTTTTTGGTCCTACATTCACTGGAAGAACTCTTTTCTAGGCTCTTGCTCTTCTGATAATTGAAGTTCTTAGATCAGGTTATCAGATTATCTTACAAAAGACCGGCGTTTACCTACTTTATTCTTTTTCAGTCATTTTTATTTAGCTTAAGCAATTCTTCATCCATTCTGGTTTATTTAGAGAGGAAAAAATACACTCTGTACTTACGTATCCTTAAAGATTCTTGATCAGTGCAATTGGAGGTTTAGGTTGGATATCAGGAAAAACTTATTTACAGAATGGGTTGTTAAGCACTGCAATAGGCTCCCCAAGGAGGTGGTTGAGTCAGCATCCTTGGATGTGTTTAAAAACCATTTGGATGTGGTGCTCAGGGACATGATTTAGTGGAGGGTTGTTAGAGTTAAGGTAGTACGGATGGGTTGTGGTTGGACTCGATGATCTTAAAGGTCTTTTCCAACCTGAGCAATTCTGTGATTCAATGGCAGGGCCCTAAGGAGAATTTGCACAACATTTTGGCAATTCCCTGGGCCACTGGTGGTAGCCAGCCTTTTTTCAAATCACTGTCTTAAGTATTTAAAGACAGACTTCTCTAGAACAAATGAAAAGCTTGTGTAGGATCTGTGATGAGTTTCCCCTAGATCCCTGAACGATCTCCAGAGAGAATGGACGTCTATACCAAACTGTGTAATGTTTTGTTGAAGCAGAGAAGTATACCTTTTCCTCCCTTCTGTACAGATAGATTGGAAAGGACATCTGAAGTAATTTCATCTGTCCCCTGCCTTAAAGCAAGGCTAATTTGGATGAGGTTCTGAAGGGCCTGGTCCAGTTCTTTTGTGAGTATGCGTAACAATGAAGGTCATGCCACCCATCCAGGCAGTTTGCTATGATGTTATACTGGTGAAAATATTTGTCATAATATGTAGCTAGAGTTTCCCATGTTCCAATTTATCTGTTGTCCCTAATTCTGTCACAGTGATTTTCTCATAAATTTTTGGCTCAATCTTCTCCACTTTTCACCCGTTAGATATTTTAGGTGGCAGTGAGATCTCCACGTGGCCTGCCTTCTTTGAAGCTGAGCAAACCTGGTTCTCAGCCTCTCCCTGAATTTCATGTGTTTCAGCCTCTTATCTGTCTTGCTCTTCTCCCTCTGGATTTGCCCAGAATGTCAGTATCTGTCAACATACAATCTTGTACTGAGAAATACCAAACTGGGCACAACTCTAGATAGTTAAGGTGCAGCTTCATACTATAGTTGTTAATTATTTACAACTACGCAAATTATTAAACTCCAAGCAGCACATCTTTTCAATGTTTGTACAAAGTTGTATGGTATAGGGCCAGTTATTTTCAAACATAGTGAATAGTATGCTTTCGTCTAAGATCCAAACTGAAGCAACTTACTTCGTGAACATAGAAATGGGAACATAGTCATTGTGTCAGTGTAATAACTTAAATGTAATTATCAGTACAGAGCTACTTTCTTTTGAACTGTAATCACGTTTTAAGAAATCTTCAATATAGTCAATTAAGTCAATATACTGGTATTTTCAGCAAAATGGCTTTTTTAAGCTATTTTTTTAGCTAATTTGATGATTCATTTACTTGTTTCCCGTGTGTTACTGAAATGTATATAAAAACAAGCAAACAAGCTGTATATTCTACGTAGCTAGTTTGCATAATGCCCTGACTTTTCTGATGTTAAGAGTGTTTATATGTTGCAGTTATTGAAACTGAGGTATGTGCTAGCCTTTTACGCTGTGAAAACTTTCCCTGAACTGCGGTCAATGTTTTTGGGGCTACGTGAGTGGGTTCTTTTTCACCTCTGTCTCACTGAAGACCCTGAAAACATTACTGCCCCTCTTCCAACCACTCTTTTCTGTGTGTCAAGCTTCTTAACATTGCCTTTGTTTTTTGAGCTATTGAAAAGGAAAAAATGGAGGTCTTGTTTCCCTTTTTTTTTTTTCTTTTGGTATGTAAGCCAATACACTCATAACCTCCGGTCCCTGATAAGCCGTTGGGAACAAGTGAAAGTTGATGATGTCTCAGTAGTTTTTACTGACAGCAGCAGGAAATCACTGTAGAGGCTCTCTAATGTTCCATCCCCTGACCTTGCTCATGTAAACAGGATTTGGAGGAAGCAAAGCAATGTACTGTAATGTGGAAGTCAGAAAGTCTGCACTGGCTGTGAGACGTTTGCTGTTCTTTCTTTTCCAGTACTGGTTAACACTGAAAGAAAAATGTGCTTTTTATTTATTGCAGTATGGATTGTTAAGACTGTAGATTAGTTATTAGAAGGGGAAAGATTGTTCCTGTTTGAGACAAAAGGAACATGCTGTGTTTTAATATAGGAAGTGACCAAATAAATTCTCCCCAAAACTTGTAAAATATTCAAATAAGAATGTGTAATTTTTATTCCTTGGGATCAGACTTTAGTAGCTAAGCTGTCTTGCCTATGTAGTAGGCCTCTGGATGCAAAAAGAAGTATCTATATTCTCAATTTATCCTATACACGTGCCTTCCTTGGTATGTATTTCAGTGGCTAGGTATTTTTGACAAAATTTTTAATGACTGTATTTTGAGTACGACCAAAAAATAAACAACCCCATGTAAGTTGTGAAGTGTGTCAGCAATTGCAAAGGCAAAATTTGCATCTAGTTCTTCCATCTCTGTGTATATTAAGGTTTACAGAACTATCCTTCTCATGGCAACTTCTTTTGAAAAAATCTTCGTGGAATATTGTACTTTCCTTGCATGCCTTAACACAACTTTAGAATTCTAACAAAGAGAATGACAAAAGAAAATTTATCTTAAAACCTAAAAACACTGCATGTTTAACTTGCTGTACAACTTCAAATATATTGTGATTTACATCCTTTCCTAGCTCTAGCCTTACATGGAAATAAACACCAGCCCTCTTCAATAAGTTTAAGGCAAAGGGAAGAAGAAGAAAGGAGAAAACAAGAATTTTACAGCTAGATGCAGCTTTTATGTAGGTTAGTATACTAAACTTTAAAGGAATCTTCCAACACAAATGCCAAAAGAATGAAGCAAATGGTATATTGACCAGTGAAATTCTAAACTTTTAAATGTCTTCATAGATGTGCAGGTATGTTTAGAAAAAAATGTGTGTTTAATCCTAAAGGAACCATGATTTAATAATACTAACCTAAAATAACAAAGGTCAAGACACATAAAAGTGAACTCGGTGTTCTCAATAAAAGAAGAATAAGATTCAAGTGGCCCTTGCATTTTGCAGTGGTGATATTCTACCACAGCATGTAACTGCAGGTTTACAGGGATAGAACAGGAAATGTGCTAATGTGCTACATAATTAGGTAATAATATATGTCTTGATGTTCCCTAATAGGATTCATTATATTCTTTGAGTGAACTGGAGCTTCAGAGAGTTGAGTTTTCACTGGAGACAGAATTCTGAACACTAGAGAGTGCAAGAATATAATATTTCTTATACTGTTTTTTAACCTGCTTTCCCAGGGAAATGTAGCTTATGAGTTTATATTGCTTATTTGTCTATCTGTGTCTCATCTCCCTACTAATTCTTGAATCAAATTTTTTTATGAACCAGTTTTGAAATCAGGAGCAAGCAGAATAAAGAAACTAAAGTTAATGCTGCCACTAAATTAAAAACAGGTGGGATGCTCTGAACCCACTGATGCTGGACTAAGCATGGGCTAACTGCAGGTGAACTGTCCTGTAAGAGTGTCACTGTACATATGGAGGGAGCTACAGTAGGACAGGAAGTTCAGAAGATGGACCTAACAGAAATCCCTCCTCACCACTCCACTGTAAAAGATTAAGCTTCAGTATTTATTTTTTTCACAAAGCAGTTAAATTACGTTGCCATTGCCCCACAGTGATATTGTTTACAGGTGCTGTTGCTGGACTTTTGGTACCATTTTTTGACATTATGGGCTTGCTGTAAATGACTTTGAAAACTGGCAGTATTTTGCTTTGTCTGAGGTCTTAGTCATGGCAACAGCACAATGCCTCAGGAATGCTTCAGGTTGATCCACATCTTTATATTGTTCTTTCAGCAAATCAGCATTTTTCTGGGAACTGGGGGCCTGGAAGTTCCAGGTATTATTTCTGCTTCAACTTCCTGAGGTACTGTACTTGTCTGTTCTGACCTTGTCTGCCAAAGTCATGTTTCCCCCTCATATCTGCTGGGAATCCAAGCTGTATTCACGGTTCTCACAGCTGATTCTGAGGCATGTAGAAAATGCTTGACAGCTATCAGCCCCCACATCCAATAACAACTGGTTCCTTCCTCTTCCTGGGGAAGTGTAACATCCTCTGAGAAGAACTATCCCCTGAGGAATGCACGAACAGCAAGCAAGCCTTTCACACAGGAAATTGCTACTATTGCACTTGCAGAAAAGTGTCTCTGTCACTTGGATTGTCAGTCTATAATGAGCTTCCTGCTGACCTAGATGATGATTTACTACTGATCTGAGTGCCATTTGTGAATCATTTAGCTTAATGGAAGTAAATGAAGTTAGCATTCAGTAGCTCTATTACTGTAAACATCTGTTATAATTTTTTTTCATTCATTAGCACAAGTTAAGTTTTGAACTTCTTAGTATTCATGGCACTTCAATAATTCTGTGATCCCACATTTTCTAAGACAGAGAAACAAAGGAATGTTTGGCTTGATTCATAGTGTGTGATTCCCTTAGAAAAGGTTACAAGGTTTTATTTTTGTTTATCTTAAACTGAGTAATAAATTTGTGCCACAGATGAAGCATGACAGAAAAGGTGATACTATGCTCTTGACTTATCCTATGTTCTTAAGTATTACTGGAATCTAAGTTTGGCACAGTGTGCTTTCAAATTAGTTGTGCAATCTTGAATATAAAATTAAGTATTTATAATAAATATGCTATTAAAGTGATTAATGCAAGTTTGTTACTAAAGGAAATGCTTTAATTGTGTTTAAATCTCTTCTTATTTTTCTAAATAACGGGGCTTGAATGAGTGCTACCAAATTCTATTTATCACTGAGATTACAGTGATATCTAAACAGGATACTTTCTGCTAGTTTGCTGTGAGAGTTTCTTGCTCCATGTGAGATTATGGAAACACTGAGTTGCTTAAAATGGGACTTGCAGAGACTTTTAAAATAAAATTCAGTACAAGAGCAGAGATATTTTTCATACAGGTCTCATCCAACAGATGTTTGATGCAGAAAAAAGTGTGATGCAGAAAAAAGTTTTGGTTTCATCTTCCATTTAAACAGTTCTGAGGTCGGAAATTAGGTAGAACAATGCTAAAGGATGATCTCCCAGTCATTTTATCTTATCAACTGTTTTTGTTTGTTCAGTTGCATCCAAGTCAATTCCCTGATCTGCTTAGCTATCCAAACACTAATATCAGCACAAAAGAAATAGTGGGAAAAATGATGTGGATATTAAATAGGTTAGTGCTGGCTGTAACTCAGTTTAAGTTAACGAGTGTCTGTTGAGCCCATGTATTTAGTCTCAAGAAAGACCAGCTGAAGTGATTGTACTGTAACACCTACAGATGTATTATATACATGGCACCTCTGAGCATAACCTTTCTTAAGATACTGTCCAGGGAGAAGATATGAGCAAAGCAGGTGGTGGTGGTGGCTTCCTTTTGTTGAGGCAGTAGGTGACTTGGGTTCAGTTCTCCTTTGCAGCTTTAGAGGGTTCAGCCTGCTTTCTTCCATCTGTGTGGCTCTACCTAAATAGCAAGAAATGAAGACAGAGACTGAATGGAAAAGATTACTTTTCCAAGCAGTGATTTGTTCTTACAGGTGTTTTGCCATTTCTTACACATTGCTTTGGAAGTATAGACACAGAATTTCTGTCACGTTTTTACCAGTGTAATGTAACAGTATAATACTACCTCTTGCTCTAGCTACTTTCAGGTAGCTAAAATTATATTGAGGCTACTGTAGTTCTTCACTCAATAACCTAATCATATTTGATTTTATCATTTCAATCAGTTGCATATTATGATACTGTAATTCTTTTCCAAAACGTCTACTTTCCAGTCTATAATTTGATAGCACCTTCATCTCTGCGATCTTACCCTTGAACATGATGTTGCATTTGGATGGTTCAGTGAAATCCTTTTGCCAGACAGCCCTGACTGTTTTAGATAGCAGTTTCCAGTATATCTCTTTCACATCATCTGCTAATTTCCTGTTTCTCATCTTTTTTTTTTCTTTCTCAAATCATATTGATTTGCATTATGTTATGTCTTAAGTATTTGCCAGTTATGTTGTAAATCAACTTCTCAGTGTTTTCCCTGACATTATTCTCAAGCCAATTGTGACCTCTGACAGCACAGTTATCCTGTTTATCCTTTCTAAATATTGATGGATTGTTAGCCTCCCCATTCTCTTGGTATTTTTCCAGGATAAAAGCAAAAAAAAAAAAAAAAAAAAAAAAAAAGCAATACCATTAGCCTACCTGTCAAGTTATTTTAAAACCATTGAGTACAAACTGTGTAACCCAAGCTTTAAAAATATTTGCATGCAGTGTAAGTTGTTTAACAGTTATTCTGATTGTGGTTGAAATCAAGAGTATTTTACCATAAGTGCAATTACTGCATTCATGTTCTGACTAAACAGAAGGTAAAATTACCTTATTAACCACTTCAAAAAAAATTCTGCATCACTCTCTAACATCTCTAGCTATTAGGAGTATTATTGCTAGGATTTCTTTTGGTTCTGATATTTGTAAAGTACAAATAATCTTTGAGTGACAGAAATAGTGTATGCCAACTTCCTACATATCTATGTTGCAAATGTTGTATTTGATGCTTTCCCCTTGTTTTGCAGTAATTGTAAGTTTTATTTCTCATGTATGCATTCTCTGGTCTCCAATAATATGTAAACTTGTGCCAGATCCTTTCTCCCAGTGGGAGTACTTATTGATTTTTCTCCTTTAGCTAGCAATCTATTCTTAGGAAACTTATCTGAAATCAGTTCTTTAAGATACCACTATCATATTCCTCTGTCAGACCCTTTAAAGTGTGCAACAAGTTCAAAATGTAGAAATGAGGTGTGGGGACAGCCAGGCAGAAATGAGTGGACTGAAATGTCCTTTTTATTGCTCGTAATTCTAATGGCTATAGAGTTCTAGCTGATGCCATCAGTTATCCCAGTCTGCTGCATTTTGTCGTTTATAGTTTATGGTCATTTGTGTGATTCTGCTAAGTTGTGAAAACCAACAATACTTTTTATGTATCTGTGAGCACTGTAACTCCCCAAGAGGAACTTGGCATTTAGGATTGGAATGCTAGCTATTGATCTGGGATTATAGTGCTAACTACTTTCATTTTTATTTTCATTTTAACATCCTTTCATGTACAGTATGTGGTACACAGCAGTGTTATGTGTCTTCTTCCATGTTCCAGAGTGCGTGGCATCGCACATGCTGACTAGACCACTACCTGTCATAACTGATACAATTGATTACTCATTGTTTAGCTCTCCTGTGCTGCTGAAAGCATACAGTTGGCCTGAATCAAATAAAAATAATAAAGGGAATATAACACCTTTGTCTGGTTTACATGCCTTTTAGCATGGTTGTTTTTGTATATCCCAATGCAGTTTTTCGTTAGTGGCAGCTACATATCTTTCTATATTTTTCTTTCAATGCAATTGAAAGTTTTTCACAGTAAGGGTGGTGAGGCACAGGCACAACCTGCCCGGAGAGATGGCATCTCTAGTTGGCATAGGATGTTCATTGCTTTTTATTGTTGTTATTTTTCTGTTGTTAGCATTATTGCTTGTTTTACAGAGCAACAATCCTCAGTTTCCTCTAAATGCCAGCCAACTCCTTCATTAGACCATTTTTAAAGGATAGTGGTTCTCCCTTTGCAAATTGCATAGCTACAGAACTTAGCTACTATGAGAATTTCATGTTAAGGGTTAGGTTTATCCAAATCCAGGGAAACACAGCTTAGCTATTAAGTTTTTGTGGATCCCTTTAGTGGATCCTACCATGCAGGGAATTGTCAACATTAGAAATAAAAATCAATTAAAAAAAAAAAAAAAAAAAAAAGGAAACTTCAAAAAATAATGTTTTCTGCTTTTACAGCTTAGGTATTTCTGATAATCTAAGAATTTAGGAAAAGCTCAGGGAAATATTATTTGCTTCTAGCTGCATGTACACAAATATTAATGGACTGCTATGATCTGTTATTGAGCAGTTTAAATTAATTTTTTGTACTTCTTTGGAAAAAAAGCTTTTTTTTTTCTATGTTCTCTTGACAAGAAGGGAATATGGAACGAATTATTTGATTCGTTTACTAGATTCTGAACATGTGGAATTACTGTTTTTCAGCTTTTTTTCTGACCAGCAGCAATGGTAAATAAAGCTATTGGGGAAAAGCTGACATAGCAAAACAACATAGCCAGTTTTCAGTATATGTTTGATAAAACACTGTTAATGCACAATGTGATTTATTTACATAAAACTTTAGGATGTCGAGCCTGTGAACAGAAATGTTTAGTCTTTTATACTGTTACAGCAATGCTAAATTTAACATAACTGTAATCCTGGTAAAAATGAATCTGATGAATCAGTTCATTCCTGTAAAGGCATCAGGATTTCCACTAATTTTGCATTGATGTTTTTAAAAACAAATTAGCAGGTAGTTTTTATTGTATTGTACTGACCTCTTGACCTCTATAAACTCAGCTGGCTTCAGATGGAATTTGCTGTTTTCATGGTTAAGAAAATGCTATCAGTGAAAATACACGTTTTGCTAAGGAACATAGTTGGATAGTCTTGCCTGGTGTGCCAGCTGTGAATTTGTATCCTGATAGCACCAGCAGCCATGACTGGATTCCACGTACTACCAGTAGTGATGGCATTTGCATGGGAGAGTGAATATTTGCTTGCTAAATTGGATCAGTTGCATTTACAATAAGTATTTTCAATTTATATGTTTGGATTCATTTAGACTGGACATTCTTTTAAGATCTAGAGAAGATTAAGGTGCGTAAGAAACTATGAAAGCCTTTGAATTAAATGTGAAATCCTGAATTGTGAGTTGTTCTGAAAGCGTTCTGCTCAAACTAGAAATGTTTGGTTGAACTTTTTCAAGACAAGCTGTATAGTTTATATTATTGCCTGAACACAAAACTTCCATTGAAGTTTGCAAATAAAATATATATCAGAACAACCACATCAGATAACAACGGGCAGAGAACTGCAGTCTGACACATGGCAAGTTTTTGCTGTGCTTAATGCTGATTCATGTGCGTGCAAGAGAAGAGAGGAAACCATGAGTGCTGTCATCAGCTGAAACCAAGGGGAAGTTTTCTGCAGTAGAAACTGATAAAACAGATTGTGATTTAGCATGCTTGGTGTTAGTCTACTAGATTAGAGAACTTTATTTTTTTTATTTTTTGTGGATCATTTCTTCATTCAGAAAATAATTTCAAAGCACTAGAAACTATCTGCCTCTAGTTATGGCCTGCCAAAGATACATACATACATACGTGCTACGTTCCCCGGTATGGTTCACTTCAGCATATCCACAGTGAAACATTTTAGTTTGAGGGGTGGGTTCGTGAGATGGAGGAAAAAACAGTGATGACAATACCATCATTACTTCTCCTGAGAAACTTCCCATGATTAAAAACAAGCAAACAAACAAAGAGAAAACCCAGGAAGTCAAGCTATGGTGAGATGGGAGACCGCACTGTCAAGTCTTTGCTTGTTGGTCTATTTTGAGCTCTAATGCCCTATTTATGACTAATTGTTTGTAGTTGTTTTAATCACAGTATCAGAAATGTTTTAGTATTAGCTGGCAAATGTGCCATGTGTTCAAAATTTAAAGCATTATTTTTAAAAAGCAGGCCATGCCAATTTTTGTGATTCATTAGGAAGCTTACCAATGTCACATTTTCATATAAGCCCATCTTAATTATAAGATCATTAGGGTATTCATTTGGAAGCTGTTGTGTATATTTTCTGAATTCAAAGAGCTCTTAGAAGGCTGAAGCCTAATGATTTTCAATTGAGTGACATAGACATGTATTATTTCCTACCTTCTTTCTCTTAATTTTTTTTTCTCTATAAATAAAACCACTCGGGCATCTTGATATATGGATGCATTTTGCTCAAATTCTATTCTTATACATGATCTGTGAATGTTTCGTGGGAAAACATTTTGGAATACGCAGAGTTGATCAGATCACGTGTAAGGATTTTTCAGAAATGGATTAAGTACCACCCACAGAGTTTTGTCTTATTTTGCTCAACAGAAAACAAAGATGAGCAATTATGGTTTGCTGCTTATGACATCATTTATAGGCTGAATTTAATTTTCTACTGAACATCCGCTTGGTAATGTCATGGTAATAACTTCCTATTGATTAATTAAATCTGCTCCTTCTCCTCCTTGTTTATAACTCACATGAGTTTGTCCAAATGTGAGTCTGTTTTATTACTAAAGAGCTATGAATGGAAACAATGTATAGATTTTAATTTTCTTCTTAGTTTGCTCCAAAGTAACAATTTTAAATTGTTACCTTATTCAAATTTATTCTCTTACAATAAGGAGCAGCTCAGAAGTTTTACAGAATATCACGGGTTTTTTTTGTTTTGTTTTTGTCTTGTTTTGTTTTTTAATTAGAAGGCATTTTTACAACATTCCTGGCAATTTATGTTATTTTTATGTACTTGAGAATTAACTATTCCTTAGGACACTGAATTTGCAAAGCAGTATGCCATGACCAAAGCCAAACAGTATTGGCTGGTGTTTAAATGTAGTTACTTAGGTTGCTCCAAAAGTAACTACAACAGATACCAAGAACACAGTAGCACTGTTTAATAGAGCAAGACAGCCTCAAAACCCTATTTTTCAAGGTAGTCACAACCATTAGCTGTGCATTTTCACCAGCAATGAATAAGACCCTGCATGCAATGTTCATAAAAATCTGCACCAGCAGAGGCAACCCACTGTTTCACAGCTGCTATGACCGCGTTGTTGCATTGAAAATGTTGCCCATACAATCTGTCTTTCACTGGCCTTAACAGATGGAAGTCAGAAAGCACCAAATCTGGACTATACTGTAGGTGTGAAAGGACTGTCCAGCCAAGGCTGGCAGTATGCTTCATGGTATTCAAACTAGCATGGAGGTTTTCAAAGGATGTCTACAAAAAAAAATATCGTACCAACTGGATGTTTTTCAGTGGCACTTTCAACTTTCCTTCCTCATTTGTCTGCATTTCATGAGGCACGTGATGATCAAGCAGGCAGTGTGTCCCACCTAAACTGTCTCCAGGCTGAGCGTACTCTAGAGAAAACATTCTTGACAGAGAATCACCCAACTTGCTTCTAAGTCTCCCATGCCCTTGGCGACTCATCAACGTGCCTTGATAATCTTATAAAGGTTTGCCACTAATTCCGTCTAATAATTTACATTCTACAGAATTATTTTAGAGACTTAAGAGACGATTTTTAATGGTTCACAATGATTTTTAGATTCTCACTTGAAAAATCTATTCAGCGTTACAATGTAAGTATTTTGACTATGTTGTGGACATTGTGTATTTTAAACTCATCAGATAAGATATAAATTTCTTTTTTTTTTTGCTCAGTGCATGAATACTTTCATCAGCACTCAAGATATTTCAGAGAAACTGCTAAACTGGAACTACTTATTTTATAACGGTTGCAGATATTGCAAACATAA
The DNA here is from genome assembly GCF_019232065.1 of Centrocercus urophasianus. Classification (NCBI taxonomy): domain Eukaryota; kingdom Metazoa; phylum Chordata; class Aves; order Galliformes; family Phasianidae; genus Centrocercus; species Centrocercus urophasianus. The sequence goes on along the minus strand of NW_024884697.1, from coordinate 41,286,846 downwards.
TTAGAGATAATAAAATGTGATTGTCTGTTTCTTTCAATTTTTGTTTATTTTTAAACTATCTGAAGGTAGAAGTTCGGAGAAACTGCAAAAGGATTAATAAATCAGGAAGAGTTTTTATGAGGGATCCTCTAAAGAATTAGTGATGATTTAACCTATCCTGACTCAAAAGGGCCTTTAAATCTTCAAGGCACAAATAAAAGCAGAAGTGATTGGGAAGATCATGCTCTTTCACTTACCCTGAAGCAATATTTATACAGCAAAGTTATTTCCCTCGTGACATGGTGTGGATCTTTTCTGTTTTCTTTTCCTGTTTCCTGAAGAAATTGGTTCTTAAAAAAGTAATGCAACTAAATAAACATCTAAAAGCTACTTTTTTGTTCTTTTAGCAGAAAACTCATACCAAAGGGAAATTTCATACCATGGAGTGGAACCCTTGTGATCATCCAGTCACATATGGAATTTTCATCCATATGACTGCTTTGAATGAATTCCTTTGTGAGCTAGAGCTATCTTTTTGAATTAAACTCAGGGCAGCAATAGTATTTGAGCTTTAATTCAAGCTCTAGTAGTAATGCATTTAGTTCTTCAATCAAGTACCTGAAAATTGTTTGTGTTGAAATCATTCGTAAAGACTGCTGAGATTTCTCAGTACATCGTGTGTGATTATTGCCTCATCTATCACAGCTGAAATTACCTCTTAGGTCAGAAGGAGTTGAAGTGTTATGAATTGGATGTGGTACAAGAAGCAAATCTGAAGGCCATTGTGTGTACATGTGTAAAGACTTCTAACAATATAAAAACAGATCTTTCTGCTGATTTTCGTGTATTATTCCAATTAAACGAAGACAAGGGCAACTGAATATTCAAACAGTGTTTCTTTATTTAAGGATGATGTCAGCAATGAAGATTTGCAGTATCCCTCTGCTTCGGTCTTGGCAACAAGTTCAAAGAGGAAGTCTGAGAATGAGAGCGAATCAGTTATGCATAATGTGGACAAGAAAATAGGCATCTCCCCATCCCTGGGTAATGCTCTGGAGAACATTGTGGAACAGCTGGATGTTTTGACTCTAGTAAGTATGCAAGGACAGATAGCACTCACAGTGGAAAATAATAATTTTATCAATGGTGAAAAAAACAGGAACTATGCTCGTAAATCAGAATGTTAAAGTCTGTAGGCTTCAATGATTATATAGTCAAATGACTGTTTTGTTTCTTGCCTTTCAGCAAACACTGATTGCATGTGTTGTGTTTCCTAAAGTCAAAGCTTCCTGCTATGAAATCGTAAAGATTATTACTGTGTTTTTAACTGTAGAAGAAAAAAATTCACTATTTTTCAGTAGTGAGATCTAATGTGGATTCGCCAGAAGCCAGTTGTTGTGTTGACATTGTCAAATTCCAGCTTGAACAGTCATGCATTAGTAGGGGATGAACAAAGTAAATTGGCAATGTACCGTTAAATCCTTTTTCAAACTCAGTGCTGAAGATATTGGCTTAGGTAGGAATCTATGCAGTGGATAATTCCAAGTGTCAGTGAAACAGCACACGTTAGTCTCTGTCAGTAACTCTGAGTTGCTTGTTTGCAAAAGCACAATACTTATTTTTGCTGATCCAAATTCAGACAATTTGTCTTAATACACTACTTTATGGTCTGGAATGTATTAACATTAATCAGTAATAGGAGTGGTTAGGATTTTTTCTTAATTCTTCTGCAATATGTATCTTAACTGAAGAAATATGTTTTGAAAAGTTTGGAGTCAAAGCATCAGCTGAAGATTATTTGTGAGGTAAGTTGCATTGGGAAGAAACTGTCAGCCTGTGTCTAGGAACCTACCCTTCTTGAGGAAGACAGTCTCTTGGAGAATGCCTTTTAATATTGCTTTTTTTTCACACTTCATTTATTTTTTATCTCTTTAAAGTTTCTTTCAGGATTTTGGAAGACATCATTTGGGGTCGCTGCTTATGGCAGTTTTTATATTGCAATATGGAGGCAGTTTTCACATAGTATTTCTGAGTAATTTTTATGTGCACGTAAATATTGTACACACACGTACAGCTTTTTTTTTCATGAAAACAATTTAAAACCTTTGGACAGTCTTCATAGATAGAAATCCATCATTCTTAAATACAGTTGTAAATAGTGGAGCAGCTAGGGCAAAGCCATCTTTAGGCTATTTTTTTTGTTGAGTTATAAGGATTTTTTTAAATGTTACCATTTTGTACACTTTCATAGTACTGTGTGAATGATATAAAAACATACTAAAACTATTGCTACTGTCCTCCTCATGCAGACAATTTCAATCCTGGAACAACGGCTGACTTTGACTGAAGATAAGCTGAAAGAATGCTTAGAAAATCAGCAAAAAAATTTACCTCAGGGAAGACAGGAAGAATAAAAGATGAAAATGAACTGCATTGATTAGAATGTTTTGTATTTTCACAAGGAAATAATAAATGTTGCTTCGTTGGATTTGACTATAAGTGGAAAAAAATTCCTTTTCTTCTTATCAATGTAATAAAAACTGAAGAAAAAAATTTATGATATTTTAAACATTGGTAGCAAGCAGACACTCTGGTTATACATTTAGTAAAGTGTAGCCCAGCCAAAAGTAATATCAGCCAAAGGTACCATCAGAAGTAGTATCCCACTGAATGTTTTTAGTTACAGGTCTCTTATTTCAGCCTAATAAGATCTTTAAATTAAACAACAAGATGTATGTTTTTAGATAAAAAACACTTGCCATGGAAGTGCACTATGCAGATTTTTCAACTCAGGTAGGGGCTGTGAAAATAATGCTCATTGTTCTAAAGCAATATTACTCTAGCACATAAATTAAATAAGGTCCAAGTACCCCTATATGCTTAAGTGCCAGAAGTTTTCTTTGTCTCTTATGGACTGTCAGATCTTTTACCATAAGCTTATGACATTTACTCTTCATCTTCTACATATTTTAGTGATGACTGCAAGATCTAGTGTAATAACTTCTAGTTACAAATATGAAGTCATGTAAATGTTGAAACAGTGATTGTATGTGTGAATGCAGATGCAAGACGTGCGGTGTTGCACTTCTCATCCAGCAGAATTCATTTTTATTTTTAGTGAAATGAGAATTAGCTTCATATTTCTGAGGAGTACATCTGAACCAAACACACAGTGACTCAAAGTCTCTATCACAAATACAAAAGGTCCCCATCCTCCAAGGACTTCCACAGGTGCTCACGTTTCTTGTGCTATGAATTCTCCTCATCGTTTAATGCGTTATGAATAATTAAACCACAATCAGTAAAGACATTGTGTGAGTCAGTTTGCCATGTATAATGAATGTTGGTTTTATTTGTAATAAAAATGTGATTTTTAGAAAGGCGTAATTGTAGGTATTGTTCTTCAGTAGAGAACATCTCTGCTTCTTTATGTCTACCTATTACCTTTTTAAATGGCAATTTAAACACCTTTTGTATATCCACAATCAAAAGTAAGTAGTCATCCCTTCCCGCAACTTCGCATTTTGTAGGTTGAAAAAATAGGACACTTGAAATGGGGGGAGCATCTTAATCCAATTCTGCAACTGACCGCATATAGATAAAGCCCATTTCCCAAGCTGAGCCTCATTAACATCAATAGAATTCAGCTGAAGTACAGGAGTACCATGCAAACACCACTGCAGTTGGAGCCAACATAATGAGCAGTCAAATGTTCTCTTCTAACTTTTTATTTTCTCTTATAGTACACCTTTGGATAGCCAGAAGTTATCAGTTCGTAATTAGTAAACACTGAATTTTGCCAACTAGTGCCACTTGTTTTCAGCTCAGCTTTAAATAGTGCTGTATATTGTGAAGAAACAACCTACAAGCTTTCCAGTTATGACTATTTCTATGCAACATCCTATGCCCTGATTTTTTAGTGGAAGGATAGTCTTACATATTCCAATGTGTACAGCCTGACCTTTGATTATGCAATTGTTTATAGTGCTATATAATGCAGAGTTATGTAAATACTGTCTTTCAGGTCAGATGTATTTTGTGGTTTTGCATTTGGAAATATTCTTGTGGTCTTTGCCTTTTCTTGGTTTCATTACAAGGCACAAAACCATGTAGCTGTTAAAAACTTGACTTACTTCTTGGTTTTTTTTAATGGACTACATATTTTTTATTTCTATATCAACAGGATTTTTTTGTTAAGCTTTTCAGGAATTATTTATCTACAACATATGAAAATATATATTTTTTTGCTTTATATTTTAATAAAATTTTTGCTTTTGTCTTCCCTTCTGCCTTTGGATGCCTACCTGTGCGACCTGCTGTAGGGAACCTGCTTTGGCAGGGGGGTTGGCCTCGATGATCTCTGGAGGTCCCTTCCAACCCCTACAGGTCTGTGATTCTGTGATTCTGTTAACTCTGCCTTCTTCCTTTTCAATATATATACAATGGGAGCATTTAATACTTATGTGTGTGAATCTGGTGAATTAATGTAGCATTCACAAATTAATGTATGCTATTTTCATTCAATCAGTAGTCTGTTGATACTGAAGTGCTCAGAATGCCTGACACCTGGGATATCTGTATAATTAGAGATGATAGTTTGATAAAAGTGTGGAGGTATTTTCCTCAAGCTGTGAGCGCTCTCCTAAAATACAACCACTACCAGCTAACGCTTTTTTTTAAAGGAACTTTCACGTGGGCTATTCGCCTTTTTTCTTGATCCATATAATTTCAAGTAGGGCTACAGAATAAAAAACTTCCTTTCAAAGTGGCTGGAGGAGTTGCTTAAACTCTCAGAAGCAAGTATTCTCAGTATTGCAAGGGCGGCTGAATACCAATTCAAAAAAATAATAGTGGTGTCTGAATGGCACGCTTCAAAGTGTGGTAGGTCCCTGATGTTTGTGAGTGTGTGAGCATGGCAGAACAAGTAGCCCTGCCTGAGTCGCCTGGAAGATTTGCCAGGGGAACAGAACTGCAAGTTCATAAAGTTTCATAGTGTTAGGAAGTAGCTTAGCGACTCACCTTAGATAATTCTGCAGAGATTTCCAGTCAAAGCAAAAAATGCTTTGTGCGAATTGAAAGAAATGCTGTTGGCTGCTGCCAAGTTCCATTTGTAATTCCCATCAAAGTTTAGTCATTAATTTTAACGGAGTTCCATCCCGAGCATTGTGTACAGCGTGATACTGAAGCAATCAAGGTATTTTCCTGAGTTCTTTCCTTCGGATAGTTCCGTCTCATCTCTTTGAAGCACATGTAGAGGTACGGGCTTCGCCATGGGCTAGACACCAAGTGGCTCATACTCCAACGTGGGCCTAGAAGGCACTTCTGATATGAATGTACAGGTTTTCAAATGCCCGGGCAAAACCAGGCTGGGACATTAATCTATGCCAATAATCAGTTGTACATTATGGACCAGACTGACAACTCAAAACACTGTTCTGGGTTTTCTCTCACTCTCTCTCTTCTTTTTTTTTTTTAATTAAATTTAATTTTATTTTGTCCATATCCATACATTCTCCAAAAATCTCCACTGTTTACCTTTTGCTGTTGCTGCCATGTTTTCTAAAGCCCTCGTGTTTTGGAAAACCAGTTCCTGGAGATGAATGTATCAGAACAAATCCCCATGTTGTTTATTGCTTTTACGCATGTAAGACAACAATTCATTGTTTCATTATCATAATCATTATGATGAGAAACTTAAACCACAGGCTTACGTTCTGATTAAACTTACCTTTTGGGTGGAAAAAATGGTTGTAGGCACATTTCTCCTGGCCATTTCCCTGTGCAGATCCCTGTAGCATGACTTATCCCAGGAATATAAATTGCCATCTTTATTTGAATAATTAAGAGCGCTGTACTATTCTTAAGGTAAACAGTTATGTCTTTTTCTTCCTAGAAGTCTTTTAACAGAGCTACTGTATTATTTTAGTTGCTGTATCACACTGCAGAAACACTGAATGAGAGTAGCTGGGATCAGAATGTATTTCCAAGGACATAGCTTTATGTAACCTGTTTACCCTGTAAGACTTGTAAAAATCAGAAATTCTGTACTCTGCCCCAAACAATTAATGAATATGTATGTTCACACTGGATCCAGGAACAGTATGTTTTTGTCAGAGTGCCCCCTCAGGGACTTTTGCACGCTTCGGATGCATAATACAATTGAAGCCGTTTCTTTGTGAGAAAATAGGTTAATAACTTGCCAAAAGGCAGATGTTAATTGGAAAAAGTGCAGACAAGTCCTTTTCTTTACAGTGTATATGGATTGTGTTTGTTATGACTTGCATCCAAGAACAGGTGCAGTTTCAATTGACTCAGCTAACAGGATGTGCTGAGTGCACTCCTCTCCAATTTTACTATAAATTTTAAATCCAGCGGAAAAATATAGTTTCCGAACTAGTCAGTGAGTGGTAAGCTACATCTGGTACCTGTATTACAAACATATTTACAATGTACTGTTGAATGTGGACTTAAGCATCTTAGTAACACTAAAATAATGCCCTCGTTTATTCATCAGCGCTGAAGAATTTTACTGGTGGTGAATTTCACAAGACAAAATGTGTCTTCCCTTCCCAAGTGTTTACTTCCCAAGAGATAAAGCAGTTCTAGATGAGGTGGTGTGCCCAGTATGTGCGCTTGCAGCCCAGAAGGCCAACTGTGTTCTGGGCTGCATTAAAATAGGAGTTGCCAGCAGGGAGAGGGAGGTGATTGTCCCCCTCTGCTCTGCTGTTGTGAGCCCCCATCTGCAGCACTGCATCCAGGCCTGGGGCCCCCAGCACAGGAAGGACGTGGAGCTCTTGGAGCAGGTCCAGAGGAGGGCACTAAAATGATCAGAGGGCTGGAGCAGCTCTACTGTGAGGAAGGGTTGAGGAAACTGGGCTTGTTTAGCTTGGAGAAGAGAAGGCTCTGGGGAGACCTCATTGTGGCCTTCCAGTATTTGAAAGGAGCATATAAGCAGGAGGGGCAACAGCTGTTCACAAGTGTGGATAGTGATAGGACAAGGGTGAATGGTTTCAAACTGAGACAGGGGTGAGTTAGGTTAGATACTAGGAGGCAGTTTTTACATAGAGGGTGGTGATACACTGGAACAGATTGCCCAAGTAGGTTATGGATGCCCCATTTCTGGAGGCATTCAAGGCAACATACATCAAGTGTTGTCAATGACTTAAAGGAGAAAAAATATCCTTACTTTAATGTAATTAATGCATTTCCTGCCACAAGGTTTCGCAGCAGACTGAGTTCTTTACCCTGCCCCATCATTTTTCCTGTCTTAAAAAGCAAAAATGAATAAAACAAATGAAAAGACACACGCACAAGAAAACAATACAAAAACATCTGGGTGTAGCAGGTCAGAAGAGCAACTGTTTCATATTTAATCATTCATCCACGGGTCTCTTGGGCTTGGCTGCTCACGAGTCCACTGAAGCAATGATTTTGGTTTGGAGCCAGGTGCCCACCCAACCCTACCTCATCCTTGAAAAGTCACGGACATAACGCACGCTGGCTGTGAAAGGTACGGCTGTCCAGGAAGCAGCTGACTCAGCTTCACCCTGGAGTACTCTGCAGCCTCAGAATCAAAGCTCTTTTCTATGGTGAAACAACATTGGCTCAGACCTGTGCTCCAAAGCCACCCGCGTTAAGACTGTTCTGTTAGGTTTCCAGTCAATAAGGAGAGCTGCCGGTAAAAGAGAGCGTGCATGTTTTTAGAAAGTCTTGATCCTGATTGATTTTCATACCAGGCCAAAATCTGCTGGGCATCTTTTGAGATGCTGACTAGATTGAGACCTATGGTGCAGACTAGGCAGTAACACCTAGTCCAGGAATCCTTGAGAAGTGTCAGCATTAATGGTGATACTGGTGGTGGGATCACACAATTTTCACATGCCCATAGCTGAGCATGGGCATCAGCAGACTTGATGCACTTGCAGAGACAGAAGTGTGCTGGGGAGAAAAGCTGAGGCTCTCAAGGCCATCTAAATATAGGATTCCGTGACTCAGAGTAGTGGTTAGACTTGCAAGTCCCTGTACTGCTTGAGCCCCTGCAGAGCAGGATAAAACAGAGGAGCCTAACTTCTCTTCAAAGCTGCTGAAGAGAAAGCAATTGCCAGAAGACAAGAAGAAAAGACATCCATTAGGCTTCTTTTTCATCCTTTTGTGCTTTGTATTGCAACCAAACTGTACCTCTCTCTCAACTTTTTTTCCTCCTCCCAGTCCCCAGAGGAAATCCCTGCTCCTTTTAGAGAAAGAAAACACTGAGAGGAGAAAAAGTAGCAGGATCTCTGTGCTGCAGGATTTCACTTGAAGCTTTTTCTGGCTGCAGTGACGGCTTATGGTGCTTATTGCAGCATCATTACTAATCGTCAGCTCTATCCTAAGATTAACCATCAGAAGCACAGCGTGTTGGCTGCTGCTTGTTGGGACTTCCTGAACAAGTGCCATAGGACAGAAGTCTGGGAAGCTCAAAGTGAAACAATCCTGCCTGGTTTATTGTAAGAAAGAGCCAGGTGAGCCGTGCACAAAGGGCCCTGCTGCTTCATGCTGCCTTCATGGTTCAAGCCTCTCAAAATGAAACATCTAAGATGCAATACACTTGGGTGGCAAAAAGGACAGAGTGCTCCTGACAGCAATTCTTCCTCATGAGAGCATTTGTCCACCACTTTTTTCAATCATTCTTTTTATAATTATTTTCACCCTATGATACATGTTGGATGCACAAAACCCAGGACATATTGCTAAAATCTACAAAGAGCAACTTGAAAGGGAAAGAAGAGACAGTGTTGGCATCTGGCTGTCAGCAGGTTCTGCACTGATTACTGTGTTAATTCTGGTGATTACAAATAAAATGACACTGTGCCTAAAATGTGATGCTCGTGCAAAAGCAGGGCTTAGTCTGTGAGACTTGAAAATTCCTGTACTTCACAAGACTAACTTAGCTTCTAAGAGAAATTTTTTAAGTGTAATAAATTAGATACCTTTATCTTTTCAGTTTAGAAGTGAGTGTAATAGGGCAAAGCATAATAGGTTATAATACTTAATTGTATACAACCATACTGAGTTTCAGGCTGCACCAGTGCCCCTGTGCCACTTCACTGCTGTAACACGGTGAGCTTTTGTGCAGCTTCTGCAATCTATTCAGTATTGACCCGACCTATAAATAGTCACATTATCGAGAGACTGCAGGAGCTTCATTAGAGAAGTTGTGGCAGCCGCTCAGTGCTGATCCCAAAAAGCTGAAGCAAGTGGGTGACACCAAGCTGAAGCATTTGCCATGTAGGCAAGCCAGTATCACTGCAACCAACAGAATGGTTTGGGTTGGAAGGGACCATAGAGATCACCTATTGAAACCCCAGTGCTATGGGTAGGGACACCTACAGATCAGGCTGCCCAGGGCCCCATCCAACCTGAACACTTCCATGGATGGGGCATCCTCAGCTTTTCTGGGCAGCCTGTTGGAATGTCTCACCAACCTCTGAGTAAAGAATTTCCTCCTGACGTTTGACCTAAATCTCCCCTCTTGTAGTTTAAAACTACCCCCTTAGCTGTGCCTCGCCAAGCACACTGCGCTGGTTGCGGTGCCCCTGGGTTTCCTCTCAGACGGCAGCGCGACACTTGGCAGCCTGTGGTCAGGCGGCCACAGCCAGCAGAGCCCGGATGCTGCCAGGGTGGGTGCTCAGGGCCGGGGCCGTGGGACATCCTGCAGGGCGCTGGACCGGCGGCATGGCCACGACCGGGGAGTGACTCATCAGCCCAAAGTCACACGCAGGCAGCAGTGCTGTCCTGACTCAATAGGAAGTCTCCGGCTGAAATCAGTGGGACTTCTCACATGCCTGAAGTTACACGCTGAAAATATCTCAGTCTTGTACGTGGATTCACATAACGGAGGGAAAGAGAAAGAAAGGTTGGGAAGAAACCACTGGCTGACTTTTTCTGACTTTGTCTGGAAAACAAATGTAGCCATGAAAACCTGACTTTCTGATTCATTTAAAGGTGTACTTCGCTATTCGTTGCACAGCTTTCTGAAATAGAGGCCCTGGAACTGAGGTAAATGAAGAGGGGCCAGTGCTAAGTTTGCACACAGACCTTATCTGCAGCCTTCTGGATGCTCATTCTGAGGAGTCGATAAAACAAGAGAGGTCTACAGCGTCATTCAAAATTATAAAAGAGGAAATATCACTCATTTTGTCTTTCCCCTCCACCCCCCTTTTAGAAAGAAAAATGCTTTCAGCCACTCAGCTAATTCCAAGCTGTGTATATGTTGCCCGCATTTCTCTCTCACTTCTCTAAATGATCAAGTTAATCATTTCAAAGGGAGCGTTATGCCCTTGTTACATAACCTGAATACTGGGGAGGGAATTGCCATGTTTTTCTGTGTAATGGATTTGGGAGGAATGGGGAACAATACAAAGCTAGCAATCTGCACTATTTGAAAAATGTTGGTGTGGAAGACATTATGGATGCAGTAAGATCTTCCTACTCTCACCCAGTGTCTCACAATTCCATTTATGTTTGTTTAACTTGTAGAATAACAAAGCTGAGCCTTCAGCCCTCACTGTGAAAACAGAACCAGACCGAAATGCCCGAGGTCAGATTTTTAAGATTTGTTCCACACAAAGAATCACTGACAAAAATATATATAATTTGGCCCATCAGCATTAGCCATCGCACACCCACTTTCATTTTATTTATTATTGGAGGAAGAGCAATGCCATAATAAACAGTGCTGGGAGATTTCCAACAGAACAGGTTTTTGTCAGAGGATGCTGATTTGTCGTAAGCAAAATATTTCACAGAAGCACATCTGTTTGGGTGAGCTTCCGCTGCAGGCCAGGCAGGTTTCCATCACTGTCCTGCCTGACTTCCTGCCAGCCTGCCTGGCTGCTCTCCAGGCTCCGCGGCTCTGGGACGGCTCGGGACTCAACCTGGAATTCTTTCTGGTTACTTGTTTTTCTTTTTTTCCTCTCTTTTGAAATTAGAGGGAAAAGGTTTTGGAAGAAATATAAACCAGCCCTGCGTGCCTTTTTCCAATTGTTCAGAATTAGTTTTCTGTTGTTTTTAATAATGATGACATCGCACAGCACATCTTGGTTTGTTATACAGGAGAACCGGAATAGTTTTCCTCCCTGATGGAGGCTAAGCTGCCCCTGGAAGTTAAATATTTTCCATGCCATGTTGAGCTTCATTTCTGAGTGTTTCCTGGAGAACTCCTGGTGACAGTATAATCTCCTCCTCGCTATTTTCTGAAACACTTAATTGCATCACAGTCTCTCTGAAGCAGCAGTGCCTTCCAGCACTGTCTCCCTCACTTGCTTCTCCCAGCCTGGTCTCTGATACAGAGGCGGCATCTACCCCCCACATGGCTTCTGGACACTTGCAGCTGCTGGTCATCATGGTGGACAACAGGTGGTTTCCTGGGACCTCAGGCACCAGATTTACTCTGGAAATCCACCTCAGTGGCCAGCTGCTTGTGCATTAGCTCTGCTGCTGCTTCCTGCTTTATCTGCCCCGTTTTTATTGGAGACAGGGATACTTCCTTGCACTTCAGCCTGTGCCCCCTCCGTGGTTGTTTTAGGTTTTTCTTTACACTGTGGTTATCCGCAAGCAGAACCCTGTGCAGAAGTGTGCCCAGGATCTTAGGCTTCAAAGATGAAGCAAATTCTCTTCTACCTCTGAGCTCAGGTTACAGGCAATCTACTTTAGCTCCCCTTGTACTCCAGGCTCAACACTTCTTTCTGTCAAGCTCCTATAGGTTTTTTTTTTCTTCTTTTTTTTCCTGCCAGACCATAGGTTTTATCAGTGTCTGTGTACTTGGGTTAACTTGGCCTTGGAAAGCAGCTGACTAAGAAGAAGCATTTGGTCAAAATTGAGAAGATCTGGTGAGTTGAACTCTGGAATTTAGTTTTGGTGTTACCATGCTGGAGAATCTGTCTATAAGCAGCATTTTAGAACTCATTAGAGTATCTCATTTTCCCAGATCTCTCAGATTTAATGATATTTTCTCAATCAGGAAACCCATTACATTAGAAATTGGATTGTCCCAAAGGCTAGTGCAGCCACCAGTGCCAGCCTGTCAGAGGTGGTCAGGAGCTGTAGAAAAACTGGAAAAAGAAAGCCATGTGTTGCAGTGCAGTTTTCAAGGTGATGTGAGCTCTGCCAGACCCCAAAACCTCTACGAAAAAGGCTCAAAGTGCTTGGGGTTTGAGTGGAAGAGGCAAAGCCAACAGATGCTGAATGTGGCCAAAGATAGGGAGAAGACAAACGTGAACCCCATTCTGTTGTTGTACCACCTCTGATAACTAGGTTGAATAGTCTTCCCGATGCACCCACAGCCTCTGCCTCCTTCTGCACGAATGCTTTGCCCCTTCCCATATTGCCTGTCCTGCTGTAGCCCGTCGCCTCTTTGCTTATCTCTTCCTCTCTCTGTTTTCACATTCTCTTCTCTCCCATCCTTTTCCTTTAAAACAATATTTTGCAGCCACAATTAGTGCATTTGGCTGAAGTCTCATTGGGCATACAAGGAACTTTTCCAGATCGCTCATGGGTGGAGTTTCCCAAAAGCATCAGTTTGGTATTAGTGTTGTACAAACAATGGGCCTGTCAAACTGAGCAGCATTAGGCAACCTCAGAATGTGGTGCCTCCCTGCAGATCCCCACTTCCTCTGAGGATCACCTCACACAGCGCAGGCACACAGCAAGAAGTGACCAGGAAGGAGCACAACCACAGCATAGGGGGAATGGATCTGGCTCTCACTCCTTTCTATCTCTCACACTGCTTGGTAGCTGCCCATTCAAGAGGCTGTGAAGAAGTCACGGCTGCTGACACAGCTCAAAATGTAGGAACAGTTTCAAAGTTGTGTGTAAATTACCCAGCTCATTTTTGCCAGCTGTCTTGGGATAATGAGATGTATAATAATGACATTGAGAGCAGCCGCTGTGGGACAGAGTTTGCATCACTACATTGTCTGCAAGAGGATTTTAAGTAAATATTGCAGTTTATACAGAACTAGTATGGCTTGACATAGAGAATTAGCTCATTTGGGAGCCTTACTCCTGGTTAGGAAAACAGTAGGCAAGAACTCCTACAATAAACTTAAACCACAGACTGGGTGGTAGCCATTACTTCCTACATTTCTTTTTGTAAGAAGTGGTTCCCATAAATTTCTTGAACTTAAAATGCCTTAAGTTACTTTTCCATTCTTGGTGCACATTTCAGGATGAAATTTTCAGGAAATCTTCAGCTTTTTTTCAGAGAACGACACCCTCTCTGGATCTTTCCTACAGATTTTTATCATCAAGAATAGTATGAAAATCTGATGGGATTGAACTGGTGCAGAAGACGCTTGTTCAGCTCACTGAAAGCCATCAGGGAGGATGGCCCAGGTAGGACAGAAAGCAGACACAGTGGGAGTGAGGCTCAGCATGGACACAGAGTGGAGCAAGGACACAGAAGAGATCTGAGCACTGAAAAGCGCATGAGGATGCTATGAGATACTGAGGAGTTACAAACAGGGTCAAGGAGATTTGTAGTGCAGGGAGAAGTGAAGCTTGCGGGTAATGGAAGAACTGATCCTGGTCCATGATAGCCTATTTCCTACCACTTTTAGGGTACCATCTTGCTTGACTTAACATCTGTCAAACACCTGGTTTGGTGCTCACTCTGAGTACTCTCACTCCTGTGATGTGAGTGAGGGTGGAGAATAACACCCTGCTACAGCTCTTGGGTGCTGCACCTGCTCAAGAGGCAAGAGGCAACGTGGTGAACCTAAAAGCACAGAGAAAATGCATACAGTGAAAAGTATCTGGAACTGTGCGCTAAAATAGTGTTACTAAGGCAGCTCTGGAGAATTGGATTTTATCTCTGCATCTGTATCATCAACCTGGCAGCTGTACTCTGTGTAGGAAGCAGTAGGATGGAGGTGTGAAAAGGATGGTAAGGAGGGGGATGTGAAACCCAAAACCTGGAGACTGAAGTTATAAGCAAGTGTTTTGGATCCTTGGTTGAGATCTCAGAGGTGCTACAAAGGAGAAAAAAGGATTTGAACAAGAGTCAAATACTGAAAAGCAATGCTGTGATTATAGGTCCAGTCAATAGCTTTTATGTCAACAGAAGGATGAAGAGGAGTGGAAAGGACCTTTGGAGGAAAATAATTAGTTTGGCGTTGGAAATGTGAAAAATAGAAATGTGAAAAGCTGCAGATGAGGCATAAGGGCACACTGCCTGCTGTCTTGCCTGAGATAAAGGTTCCACTCTCTATCTAACTGTGGTTTTATGAACCATAGACCATGTTTATCCGCTGCTCTTCCTATTCGATTTATAATGGTGAGTGCATCCTTTTGCATTTTTTTAAATCAATTTGATGCCTGCAAATTGATTTGCCATGCGAGCATCCTCTCCCGCTCTCAATGTGCTCAGGCTCTAATGAGCAGCCCATGCTGCCTTCCACTCACACGCTCATGGCCCCGCTGGCTCCGAGGCATTTTCCAGTCTCCCAAGCATCCTGCAGCAATTTACTCTCGCCCCCTTCTTCCGGCATCGGTTGGCATCACCTCAGTTGTTGTGCCTGCTGCTCTGGCCAACTGCTCCAGCCTACCGAAGGCCACTGGTCCCACTAACCTGCAAGGCGCTTCCCTGGGCGCATTCCTCACACATGGCAAGCTCTGGGCCCAGCAAAGGCAGCGAGCTCAGCATGGTGGCAGAGAGGGCCTGAGGGCATTGCTTTCCTGCCAGGCCCAGCACTTTCACTTCAACCTGCATCCAGTTTTCCAGTTTGTTCCTCCCGGAGCCCCCTGTGTGAGGCGCAGAGCCTGGGGGCTCCCATTTCCACCTGCCCCCCTGGGATCCATTTGTTGCTGGGAGCAGGACGTTCAGGTGGAAGCCTGAGCGAAGGTGAAGGAAACCCGCTCAGTGAACTGGAAACTCCCACACTGTGTTGTCAAACATGCTTGTTCACTGGTGTGTAAAAGGGAAGCTCAGGAGAAATGAATTTGAATGCCTTTTAGTTGGGATTATGGGCATATGGTGCGGTGCCATTTGTTTTCCTCTTCCTGCTCTGCAGTGGGGCTTTAAGACCTTCACACATTTGCCTTTATCTGTCATGTCAAAAGGGGAGACAGTGAGAGGCCTTTTTTCTGCCCTTCTGCGAGGCTGTCCTCACAGCCTCTCACTTCACTCTGCACTTTGCCGAAGGAGCGGTCCTGATTTTCAGAATAAGTGCAGCCAGATTGCAGAAGTGGATTAAGCAGCTCCAATTTATTTTTATTAAACTTCTCAGTGGCTCTTGACAGAACTTTTGCTATTTTCCAACAGCAGAAGGGGATGGATTTGAGGGGAGAGGGCAGACATGATGTCCACGGTACCACATGCGCACAATACATTTGGCAGCTGGATGGTTAGGTTTTATTGTTACAGCACTATATTTAGTGTTTTGCAGAAAGCTACTTAGGGAGCCACTTCCCTTGTTGTACAGCAGTTTGTTAGCTGTAAGATCCAGACATGAGCCTTTAATTACGCCTAGCATCTCCGCAAAAGCAATTTTGGTTCTCTTCCCTGCCTCATACGGCATCTTGGGATGCTCTGCAATTGAATGTGAACAAGCTATTGTTTAACACGGATTTAAATCATCACAGAAGTGTTCTGTAGCATCAACTGGGAACGCCTGCTCCCATCTGCCCTGCTCATTTCTCACAGTCACGCTGGGAATGAAGGCCAATAATCACAGAAATTTTGTTTAAAGGTTAAGCACAGAGGAGTGTATCTTCATATGCCATGTGAGTTAATTGCAGGTGAAGACGTGCCTCAGAAACACTTAAAGAGGAAAGTACAGATTGATACTGAGCATCTTTCCCAGCTCTCATAAGCATCTTTCCAGTCACTTTCCAAAGATGTATATTTATTTTTCAGAGGACTTGCATTTGCAGGACACTTAAAAGCTAAAGTTCTCTTAAAAAAAAATATGTCTGGCACTGCTAAAAGACAATGTGAATCTGCTCCTGCCCCTGACACAAACCCTCTGTGGCAGACTTTGAGCAGTCACTGTGTCACAGCATCACAGCCTGACCCTTACACTAAGCCTGTAGTCTGAACAAAAGTCAAGTCATTCATTTTTCTTCTGAAAAAACATTACTGATGGCTTTAACATACAGAAAAGGTATAAACCATTGGCTAAATGTAATTGAGTACTTCCTATATTTGATGCTCCTTTTGTCCCAACGTTTCTGTTTCAAATAATGATGAAAAAGTTGTGTTACATTTACATCAAAGGAAAGTTGTGGAAGCAGAAACATGAATAACAAACACATGCATAATGTGATTCTGAACAAAGAAACCTGTGCTGGAATAGGCTACGTAGGAACACATGTATGTCACTGTAGCATATTGCTAACACATGCAGGGATCATCTTGATATGCTTGGGAGCAGCTGAGAGCCTGGTTTGAAGGTAAATTTGATAGAAACTGCTTTGCTAGTACAGTGACAACAACTGCTCCTTACGTCTTTATAGACTGCTTTCCACAGCTGTTTATTGTTGTGCTATGCAGGTTTCCATATACAATGGTGTTCCAAAGGGAGAAGGAAAAGTGTATGCAAAGAAGAGTAAATGGGAAGATTCACACACACACACACACAAAATAGATGATCATAACTTTCTGAAAGGAGTCTGTACACATCTTTAAAATGATTTTAAAGCGGTTCAGCAGCTTTTCTTCTTTGGGAATTTGCAATATTGCCAGCTCTTCAGTGAAGCATGGAACATGTCCAAGCAGCCACCGCTCTGCATGGGAGTGAGAATGCATTTGTCCAGTGTTACTGGAAGGCTCTGGCTTTGAGCTCTTTTTGGAATCCTGCACAGACACTGTCTATGACATTGAATGTATTCCTGCTTCCCTGTGCTGAAGCTCTGGGCCCTGTCCCACTCTCCTTTACATCACTCTATTGACTACTGGTGTTCAGCACCAGATTTTCCAAATGCTCATCATCCATAATATTGCAGCAGATTTTCAGCAGTGGGAAGCCACCAGCTGTGACATTTACAGCCAGGCCCAAATTCTCAAAAGAACTTGGCATATTGCCCCAAATCTGATCCCAGCCATGGATGTGCAGTGCTTTCCAGCAGGAGTGAGAGCCCCGATATTGGGACCAAACCCCATTCTGCACAGAGGAACCTTGGCTCAGATGTGTGCCGTCAAGATGAAGGGGGAAGGAAGTGCCTTTCAGACATGGGGATCTGCTTTGTGGTGTTTGCTGTGCCACAGGGCAGCAAAACTGAGAATGCAGCTGTTACAAAATGATAGTTACAAACAGGAAGAACCCATAAATACAAAACGCATTTTACATTAAGGAAGTCACATGGCTGGCCTACTGCATTTTGTGACTGATGCGAAATTAGCCACTCAAGTTTGGCACATTACAGCTACAAAAACTAAAGCAGGTCTTTAAACTGTGAGTCTGTGAATTACCTTTAGTAGATCTACAAAAGGATTCCAAGAGAACAAGATTTATGTTCATTATTCTGGGATCTTATGTTTCCACCTATAATATCACTGAACGATGCTTAGTGGTGCACAAATTCAAAACAGATTTTAGAAAAAACCCTGGAATAGAATTACAATCAGCATTAAAATGGGAGTTTTGAAGATCATAACCACTGAATTACTTTTAAAGTAGATTTCTTGACCTTCTGCCACACTAAAAACGTAACTGAAGGTAAAATCAAGCAGAGTGAAATCATTGAATGATTACTTATTCAAGGGTCAGCTGACCTTCTAATTGGCCCTCAGAAATTATCCTATCTACTTTGAGAGCAGAGTAATGAAAGCAGCTGTGCAATTTTTAGACTAACCCCAATATACGTTAAAAAGACAAACAAGAAAGCATCACACACAAAAAAATCACCAAGCCAAAAACAAGCAAGCAAACCAAGACTCCACCAAGACTCAGGTGGTGAGTAAGGTCACTGTATAGGGTGCTCCTACAGCCTGCAGACAAAGCTGCAGGAGATAACACGTGGTGCAGGAAGGCATGGCAGCACTCCTGGGGCTTGCCTGGGACAATCTCTTGCTCTCCATTTGTATTTTGGTGTGTTGCTGGTATGCTCAGGCTCCCACAGTCCTTCACAGCAAGAAAATACAGACGTATCATGCCTGAACACTTTCACAATATCCCCCACATACACAGACAGTGCCTGAAACCCTGCCCTCTCAAGGTCAGTGGGAGCATTTGTCATTAACTTCGATGCAGGCAGGATTTCCCTCCTGGACACACACCTCCAGGATGTGTGTGCATGTGAGTGTATGTGTATATACAGAAGCTTTACAGTACAAAGCACTCAGAGAAAGGCATCTTCTCTCTTTAAATGTTTTTCTATGATTTGGTATTGCATTAAATCAGACTCTGACTATCAAAGCCACAGTTTCTTGTGACTTAATGGTGTTAAAGAGCCCTTCTTGCTGGGAGCTCTGCAATAACAATCAGGCAGGAGGAAGAGGAAGCGAGCTGTGTAGCACACTCTGTACCTTCCAGCCACCAGCTATTGTTAGAAGCACGTTGCTCCAGACAGAGTGGCAGCAAGGCACGGAGTGGGAAGCAGGTGTAACCTGCCAGGAACACCAGTCCAGCAAAAGCTGTTCTTTAATCCTGATGAGTACCCCTCCTTCTCATCATTTGAAAGAGATTTTGCATTCTTATTGATCAACCCTTGAAAGCTTAGATAATGCCATTTTGGCAACCTAAAAGTTCATTTTGTCATGTTAGTACTATGGTCATTCATCTGCAAAGTCACTGATCTTTTTTTCTACTTCTCTCTGTCATAGCATAGCATTTTAGATGCAACACTTAGATCCCAAGGAGCATGTTTCCAGGTGCTTAGCTGTAGTCTGGATTCTTTATGGAAGAGAATAAAATCTCTCCTTGCATGCCCTGCCTACCCCATTCTTTTTATTGTGTATTATCCACAACTAGTGGAGGCTGCCCAGGCTCCAGCAGGTCTAATGGAACACTTCATTCAGAACAGGCATGTAGAGCTATGCCCAGCAAGGCTGGCTGAGATTGGACTGCTGTTGGGTGACCCAAACTGAGCTCAGTAACCACACCCCAGTGCAATGCTGGAGAGCTAGTCTGCCCTGGGCAGGCCCAGATCTGCTCTCAGTCACCCACTGAGTGAGTTTATAAATATCCTAGGTGGTGGGCCTACCTAGAGTATATAAAGCCAGCTGCCTACAAATTTAACCTTTTTTTTCATTTAGCATGGGAGTTACTGTCCTGCAGTGCAATATTAAAGCCTGTTTAGTTCACCATGCTCTTGATCTGCAGCCTGTACTATCACCTTGGTTTTGGATATCTTCCTCTTTGCTGAGTACTTGCACACTGCAATACAACATAAATAAGCAAGTCCAGTTGAGCTGCCACACTGTAAACAAGCATGATGAAAAATCGTGTCTATGCCTGCTACATGCCATCATGACATTGTCTCTGCTCTGTGTCCTCCACTGAGGCCTGGAGGTGAAGTACTGCTTCGTATACCCCGATCTTGAAATGCATGCCCTGGCTGTTCCCTGCTCAGGGCTGTACATCACCTGCAGGACACAGCTTGGTCAGGTTGTCAGTGGACCATATGAAGGCCTGGCATTTTCGATCCCTTACTGAGCACTTTCTCTGCTGGTCTCTTGCATGTTCTTTCTCCGTATGGTTATTGGTCATCTTTTACCATGGCATCACTGTGGGGAAAAGGATGCACCCTTGTTTCCTTCTACCCCTCACGCAGCAACTTCAGCTTCAGTCAGACTTTTCCAGATTTTCTTCAGAAGCTGGCTCGAAACACTGCCAGTGTCCCCAGGTGTCCCCTCAGCAACTCTTTCACAGTTTTCTCATCCTCTTCCCCAGTTGTTCTTATGCCATCCATGGCTGATTCGGCCTTCTTCCTAGTAGACTGACT
Organism: Centrocercus urophasianus; assembly: GCF_019232065.1. Taxonomy (NCBI): domain Eukaryota; kingdom Metazoa; phylum Chordata; class Aves; order Galliformes; family Phasianidae; genus Centrocercus; species Centrocercus urophasianus. The sequence goes on along the minus strand of NW_024884697.1, from coordinate 41,266,944 downwards.
GGAAGGATGCTAAAAAGCAATGAGAAAAAGAAGTTAGAAACAGTCTTTACACCAGGGAAAACTGTCCAATTCAAATAGTCCCTTTGTGTTTGGGAAGAAAAATACATTTTGTATCTCCTTACCACATGATTCCCCAGTCATTTGCACTCCTGAGCTCTGTTGCAATTTTACACTTGCTGCTGATACGTATGATTTAGCCCAGAGCTGCAATGTATAGATTCAGACTATGGGAAAAAGGCTGCAGACTTTGTACTAGTAGTCAGCTGAGCTTTATTTTACACAGTGGTGACATTGGACAGCAACAACTTAGGTGCCATTTTGGACTGAACAAGATACATTTGACCCTTCTCTGTAGTGGAAACCCATTCATCTACATGCCCAAGCGCTGTCATTGTCTCCTCATTTATCACTTCCCACTTATGACATCACTTTGTCTAGTTAACAGCAACTTACCATCTACGGAGCCAAGAAATTTAGAAAATGTTCTGATTTTCATACCAGGAAAGGCCATAAGGTGCATTTTGCATATCGAATGCCTCAGAAACTGGTTTTGTGAAACTGTAAGCACTCAAAACGCAAGTGCAGGCAATCCTATGCTAGCTGCTTGTTGTTTTTTGCTTTTGGTGCATTGTTTTTGTAGTCTAATAAATCTTCTCACAGTCTGCTTTGCATCTTTCCATCTGGTACTGCTGATGTCAGATTAAGGAATGAAGAAGGAAGAGGGCAAGAAGCTGCCCCCATTAAGAACTGGACTGGCACACTCGGCACACTCCAAGCCACAGTACATAAACTCCTTAATACAAAATCCAACCCCCCCCTCTAAAAAAAAAATAAAAAGAAGAAGCACCCTTGTAAGAGCAACAGAGTTGTCTGCCTAATTCTTACAGAGGTGTAATGCTGCCAGCTGCTCTCACTGAGGCTGTTTCTCATCCTGGGGTCTGGGCTGTTGCTGTGTGAGGGGGTCAAACAGTGCCCTGGGGACAATGGTTCCTGCAGCTCACTCCAGCCCAACAGGACTGGCTAGCTGGGAGGAAGCACCATGCAAAAACGCTTGTGCTGTCACCAGAGATGGTCAAGTCATGAAGCAGAATGTCTTCAAAGCTGAGCCCAACACCATCAGCTCTATGTAAAACTGACTGGGATGTGAATCTCTCCTGACAGTGAAAGTGCCTGCAACAGAACAGTGAAACCCAGATGTCTGTTGATGCCTCAGCCCTACACCTTGACTGGCTCTTCTCCGAGCCCTACAGCACTAATGCTATCACAATGTGTGTGTCCCCTCTGCAGCCAGCATGCTGGGAGGGTAATGCAGCCATACCTAAACCCACTGTGAAAATCAGAAGCAGTTGCACCTGCGCTGTCTCTAATATTTCCATCACCACGAGTATCCAGCCTCCTGTAAAGGAAATCCATATGTTATCTTGTAATGTTAGGAAAACAGACACTTAGTGTAGTAACCCGTACATTGACTGTTCCACTGTCATGTATTGCTGCTCCAGAACAGCAGATCAGAGATGACACATATCACTGGAGAGATGCTAACCCTTTCCCTGTAGCCAACACCTTCACAGTATTTCTTTTTTTTAATTCAATGCACTAGTGTGCTTTAATGTTGGATTGGCCGAAAGCACTTTTTTATGTTCTATTCCCAAATGTCAGCGATCAAGAGGGAGAAGAAGACCGGTGCTGATGGTCTCTGAGAGTCCTCTGCCACAGAATATTTTAAGAATTTAGATGGTAGAACACCTTCCTCCAAAGCACTGTTTGTAGAATTTAATGAAACCTGTATGTATTTTACAAATCTGACTGGGAGAGAATCTCTTAAATTTAGAAGAACTTGACACTACTGTAGCTTGTCTATATTGAAAAGAAAACTAATTTCAACATGCTAAAAATCCCACTAAAGTGGAAATTTCCAGTTCTAATCTGCTCTGAAGATCACACAAATAACATTTCATATCTTTATGGCAGCAGATCAGAACAGCATCATTCTTTTCTTCCATATGGCAAGGATGATGCAAAATAATAGCTGAAATAAGAAACAAAAAAAAAAAGAAAAAAAGTCTGTGACAATTTGAAATACAAAGAAGAGCTTCATTGAAACAATCTCTTTGGAACATCATCCCTCCTAACTCAGAGCTCCTCAGCACGCGTTTGGCACAAGCTCTGCTACGGTTTGCTTCTGCACTACTGACAGCTAAAGATGCAGGATCCCAGATGCATTTTTTTCTCCACCAAAAGCGACTGGCGTAAAATCAAACTAGTCCTGTGCTGTCTGGCTTGAAGTCCCTCTGCAGAACACAATAGCTATCCTACTAATGTTCCAGTATCTTCTTTCAATTGAGTGACTGGATGATTACTGAAAAAAGAACAAATTTGTTAAGACAAGGATTTTCCCTCCATGCCAGCACCAGGCTGGACCTTTCCATGTCCTGTGCAGGCCATAATGGATGACAGTATCTCCCTGAAGAGCTAGTGGCATTGCAAAGAGGCCATGCCTCTACTGCTCCGAACAAGGAGCTTTTTACAGCAAAACAGCTGATATGAATGGCCTTTTTTGTCTGTGAAGAAAGTGTGTGTTTCCAGGCATGTGCAGGGCACAGAGATGGCAGCTGCTGAGGGAGCAGTGCTTGGCCAAGCTAGAGATCCCGCTAGGCAGAACCAAAATAGCACATGACCTCATCACCCATTATTAAAGAATAAGTTGTCCTGCACTACGGGCATCAATCCTCCATGACTCCTTCACGAGAGTCTGGGGTGAACGAGTAATTGATGGGAGTTAAATGTCCACTAACACATACACAAAAAGGCTCATAGGTTCTACCATTCTAATAAAAAGTAACAAACAGAAGCTAATACCTTTTATTTTTTCTAAAGTGATGGGGGAAAAAAACATTGCAGAAATATAAGCAACTGCCCTAAACTTGTCATTTTTTAAACATAAATGCAATGTTTTCTTCCATGCTAGATCCTCAGTGATGCTGTTTCTATTCTGCTCATTTGGCAATTTGTGAGATGAATTGGAGACCTGAGATGTCTCACCCAATTTGAATTCATTTTAGTGAATTTCTTTTCCCCTCCAGTGATATATTTACATATCTTCTGCACTTACTTTACGATCTTCTTAAAATCAAGTCATCACCACCTTGACATGTTTACTTAGAATTACATTTTTTTAGACCAATGCACGTTTAGACATGAGGAAAAACTTTTTCTCTCAGGGAGTGGTCAGGCACTGGAATGGCCTGCCCAGAGAGGTTGTGGAGTTGATGTCCCTGGCAGTGTTCAAGAGGCGTCTGGATGAGGAGCTGTGAGATATGGTTTAGTAGCTTTGTGGTAGCAGTGGTAATGAGAAGACGGTTGGACTAAATGATCTTACAGGTCGTTTCCAACCTTATGATTCTATGATTCTATGAAATTATGTTTTTCCTTGTCCAAAGAAGACACAGACATCTTGTAAGAATAAAGTTCTCTGGATCCTTTCATAGGAATGTTCACATACACATTAGCAAAGAGGTTTTGTGTTCTACATGCATGGGTAGTTTGGAAGATATATATGCAAAACAAAGCATGCTGCTTTAGATACTAGTGTCACATTCTATTGATCATGCATGTGAGACTGATCATTATGAAACCAATGGACAAAGCAGCTGACATTGCTATCCATCTTGAGTGTAATAAAAATTCATTTAGTTTTAATTTCACTTCATGGAAATTGGAAATTTCCCCAATCATTGTATCGATTTTATAATTATTATTGTTAAGTAGTACAGTGCTTAAAGGTGCTGCAGGCCATGGAAAATGATCAGTAATACGTTCTATGGGAAATCACGTACATTAAGAGTGGTGAATCACCCTTCACTGATAATACAGGAAAGAAGAAAATGCAAGTCTATTTTATACTGAAGCAGTGACTATAGAAACCCATGCCCAGAGTATGGAGCTACCTGAGAAAGCCTGAACCCAGCTCTCCCCTGGGACAGGGGGTGCCCTGTGCAGTGTGACTATGAGAGGTCCCATGTGCAGAAGGCATTACTCCTACAGGGGACAGAGCCTTGGGGCAGAGACATGCTGACATCTTCAGAAAGGGAAAGTACAGGTTTCCGCCTTTTCCTTGCTTACTTAGGGAAAATGGACTCTGATCTGGAGTACACTAAATGGAGATACCTGACCCACACAGCCACATCCCATCTTCCTCAGAAGCCACCAGCAGGCTGGGAGCTCTGGAGCAGCTGGCCATGGCTAAGGACAAGCAGCTCCTCCTCAGTCTTCAGGCAATTCCCAGAAAAGGGTGGAGGCTTATGTCTTTTCCATCATCTGAAGAGCTCATGCACATTAGCCTTCCTCCCCTCTTCCCCTCCTAGGAGCACCAGTGCCCCTCTGGGCACCGCCTGGCACCAGTGGCAGCCACACACTGAAGGACACAGGGCCCCACAGGAGACAAAGGCAGCACATGACACGTGTTGCCAGGAATTTAGGGCTGCTCCTGAGGAAAGGGATCCAGAAGCTTCTCTGAAACTCACGTTGATTCCTGTGAGGCTCTGGAAGTCGTTGGGACTGCAGCATTTCTTCAGGACCCTCCTTCAGGAGGAGCCACCGCAGGGCCAACTGCCGCCACGCAGCGGCAGGAAGCCACACCGCTGGTCTGCCCTTTTGTGTCTGAGGGCTGGACCTTTTCCAGTCGTGGGTTGTACGGCTGCTGCAGAAGCTGCTTCTGGCCACATGTTAGCATAGGCTGTGACAGGCTGTAATTTCAGGGCTGAGGCAGTGCTTGACTTTGGAGCACAACAAAGGGGATCGCTGCTGCACAGGAGTTCGCAGTATGTACCATGATGGCTGCTGTCATGGGTCTCTAGCTGGTGGCAGGCAGGCTGTGATGGGAAAACTGCTTAGGAGCTGAGTCTGCAGATTCTGCCAACAAGCAGGGGTTGTCAGCATGATGAAGTCTATCAGTATCCTAATTCTTCAAATCAGCATTTGATTTTAAAATTCAGCAAGACTTACGGAGCCAACGTTTAGCGGAAAACACAACAGATGTCAAGAGATTCATGCTAAAACTGGGAGAGAGAGCTGTGTGAATGAAGCACAGGTGGGCTGAACTACAGTCATTTTACCTTCAGGAAATAAAGTTTTGCACTAGGAAAAAGCTCTTTCGTGGAAGTCTGAAATGACATTGCTTTGAGGCCACTGAAGCAAACCGACACCACCTGTGGAGCGCCTGTTGCTGTCCCACAGCCTTCACTGGAAAGGACTGGAAGGAAGGCACAGTGAAACCAGTAGGGAAGCGCTGCTCACAGCTGCCCCAACATTGTGTTTGCACAGGGAGTTTATACCAGGGATATGAAGAAATTGTTCCCTTCAGTTTCCATATCAGGTTTTCAGATCAGCGCTCTTCCCAGCCTTTCCTCCTCTGGGCTGCTTGCAGTGTGGAGTGCTCTTTTCCTGTTTACCCTTGCATGCCTTTTTATTACCAGGCAGGATTTTTTTTTTTTAAAGCACACTCAGGCGCCTGCTTGTTTTTTCTAAAGCTCTACGGGGATTTGCTGGCATCTTTTGTAGCAGGTCATCCTGTTTTCAGACAAAGTTCCTGTCTTGTTAAAAACAATCATTTCTGGATGTCTCCGTGTGGCTCCTGCTTTTAATCATCCTGAGTCCTTGAGCCACGTAGTCCGCACCCCATTTATGTAGGTTGTGTTTGTTTGTTTGCAGCTAAAAAAAAAAAAAAAAGAGGAAGAAAGTAAAGAAAGGAAAAGCCACTGTGGCACACTCAGGCAATGAGTTGCAGACAGAGTGGCGGCAGCAGCCAGCCCCTTTTCCACCGTTGACAGTGCCCTTTCCTCTGTGGGTGGGAGCAGACTGGCTGCAGATGTTGGGAGGGGACCAGCCAGAACAGTGCTGCTGGGCAGGGTCTGCACTCAGAGCACCTTGCTGAAAGAAGCACATGGCAACAATCATACAATCACAGAATCACCAAGGCTGGAAAAGACCTCCAAGATCATCCAGTCCAACCATTTACCTATCACCAATATTTCCCACTTAACTATGTTCCTCAGTATAACATCTAAACATTTCTTGAATACCTCCAGGGATGGAGACAGTGTTCTACGTGGCTCTAAAACCCATGAATGGCCAGTAATAATGCTAGTTTAATCCTATATAGCTTGTTGGCTTTAAATTTAATGCTGAGAGAAAAGCTCAGACAATTCTCTGCCATATTCCATTTGTTTTAATTCTGTACATGCCTCCTATAACTGTAGCAAGGGCAACTAACAAGAGTGCATCCATGTAGCCAACACCTCCTGTGATGAGGGGATTGCTGTTTTTTAAATTACAGTAAGGCTGTGACAGGTATCCTGCATGGCTTACTTTGGAACAGAGATAGAAAATTAGCCTTTTGGTAGAAAATATTCTTGATCATGGGAGGGCAGCTAGCACCTCTTAGCTAGTCCCACTTCCAAGCTGGTGGCCAGTAACATGCATTTTAAGAGTTAGATGTGAGTAAACAATCAATGATTCGTGATAAAAAAAATGTTTGAGTGTTTAACAAGCATATTTCGCACCCTTCATGTATTAATAGATGGGGAAAATAATTCCACAGAAGGTGGCATGCCTTTCCCTAAGCTGGGACTAGAAGTCCAGTCTCTTTCACCTCTCCCAAGAGGAAGGTCTCACTCTGTATGCCAGCTTGTGTTGCTGCTCTGGAGCAGAGAACTGAGAAACAGAGAACTGAAAAAAGTGTGAGCTCTGGAGCTCGCATTTTCCAGCCTCCTATCCGCTGGGGAGTACTGCTATTACAAACAGCAAATAATAAAAAAAGACAACTAATGCATTCTCCTTACTGGCTCCCACATCCTAAGGGGTCTTGGGCCACCTCTTTGTGGGCATCTATTCACATCAGGAAAACTCACTTTCAAAGGTGCCTTCCAGAGTTCTTTTGTGTGCTGTTATGTTCCAGGAGGTGATGAAATGTGTTTCAAAATATGTATATTTAAAGGTGTTGTGGCTTGCAGGTCCATCAAAAGAAACAGTCTATTATGTACTTCCTTATGCTGAACACTCCTGCAAAATGATCATCAATCAAAGCTTCAGCCTTTGGTAAATTTACCCCTGACAGTTCTTATACGAAGATGTTACACAATCCCTAACCCAAATGCTTTGATCTCCTAAGTCAAAGTCAATATGTCCAGCTGGATAAATAGCATTAAGCCCAGCACTCTTCCTGTGTAAGTGATAAAAAAATTGATGAAGTCCTGACTTGCAGAAGCACAGGTGCTTTAAATCAATGGACTACAGTTCACCAAAGCTATTAATACCAACCCTGGAAGTCCAGACTGGAAGCAAAGAGCTTTGTAATTTTAATGTACCTTAGTTCAGAACCGAAGTTCAAATGAGGTTATTTCCAGATGGCCACAGACACTGGGATGGTGCGGGTCAGTTAAGCCGTTTGCTTTAACTGGACTAGAGGCACAGAGCTGAGACTCAATCTCTATGCAGCACAACAGAGTGAACTTTCCCAGATGTGTCTGCAGAAATGGATTTACAGCCTTGTCCCTGGTCTCCATCCTAAACAGTCCTCTCTTCCTACTCATTAGAGATGTTCCCCTCCCTCCTTTTCTTAGGAACCTCAGACTTTTTCAAAACTCATTTATTCTTCTTGGACTCCAAACTGACTATGGTAAGAATGCCTCTTCTTCTTCCTCTTCCTCTTCCCTGTGTTATCATGGGCCCACAGCCCCTCTCTGTGGGTAACAGCAGGGCTCAGGCAGGTTTCCTGCCCTAATACCTACTCACATCCCAGCATCAATAATCTATTACAGATTCTGCCTTAGTGCCCGTTCCCCTCCTCCTCAATAATAATGAAATTCTTGAAAGCTTGAGATAAATATCCTGTTACAAAACAGATGATCAGGATGCATATTTCTTTCTTCCTCTAAGTCACTACTTGTGGGGGAGTGGAATTAGTCTGCTAAGCCATATGGATAGTTTTCCATCACTTGCAAATGTCACTGACAGCAGGGCAAAAAAAAAGTTCTTTGACATGATCTTTGGATTGTGTCAGTTAAAACCCCCAATTCTTGGAAGGTAAAATTCACCCTGGCCTGAGGGCCACTCCATAGAAAATGCTGGCCACATGTTCTTACGAAAACCCTGAAAACATATGAGAAATTTCAGAAGAACACAGATCTTGTGCTAAGAAAACCCTTGGAGGAAATCTCTGAAAGAGTCGGATAAGAAGCACAGGGATGGAGCTGCACAGACCTACATGACAGAGACTGATGTAGGGAAAGCGTTGGGGTCACCTTGTAACCCCTGCTTGGGCCTCACTGTGCCAGAGCTGGACCTGATCCTCCCAGCATGTCTTCCCCATCTCATCTCTGTTCTCTATGGTCAGAAGTTCATTTTCTCCATCTTTCTAAAAGAGATGCACTGAATGCAGCTTAATGGATTATCAGCGCCCCTGATCGATTCCAAGCCCTGAGAATAAAAAGCTTTTGGTTAATTTCTCTGTAATTTTGGCCTCATCTGCCTTCTAAAGCAATATATTTTTGCAGTGACTCAGTTGCAAAATCAATGTGAACTATGCTTATAAAAGAAAATAGACAATCAACATCCTGGGTCCTATCCCAGGCACTGCTGATGCCCTTATTATGTCAGCTGATCTTAAAAAAAACTGCTTTAATACCACTCATGGGGAGGTGAGGCGCTGCCATTTAAAATGGGTTTTGCTGCACAGACCGCTGTTATTGTAATTGTGAATTTTGCTATTGTTCCTTGCTACTACTTTAATGTTACAGTTGTTATTTATTATGGAACATATAAATGAAGAGAATTGGGTCAATTTGCCTACAATTGTCTACCAACTAGAACCGGAATATCTGCTGCTCTATTTGTTTCCAGTCCAGTTGGTAGCTTGAGAATACTGATCATCTTACTCAGCTGAGACAAAGAGCAGGCAAGTGATTGAATCGAGTGATACTTCCTCAGTGGAGAGTGGCAGATTTGCATCTGACAATTAGAAGATTGTAATCAGCGTTTTCCCATACCAGTATATCTCTAAGCTTTAATGATTAATAACGTAGCCTTCACACATTTATTTTTGAGGATTTTCAGAAAAAAAAAAAAAAAAAAAAGTCCAGCTAACAAAATCCTTCAAAGAAAATGTCCTGTTGTACACTGAGGTGCCCTGCCCTGGCTGTCAGTGCTTAGAAGCTCAGCAATGCAGGTAGGTGACCTCCCCCTGCGCAGAGTAAGAGTTTGTGCCCACCTGATGTAGCAGAGGCATTGCGTGCGTTCTCAATGAGTCTCAAAGGAGTGGGAGCAATTATTTTAAAATAATTAGTCTGCATCTGAACCTAAGAGAGACAAATTTTATCAGTGAGCTCTCTCAGCAGAGAGCTATGGTATGCAAGAACTCATGTTTATTTGCCTCCAATTTTCTCTGAGTAACTACCTGAATTGACACGGGTGGCAGTTGAAAGCACTGGACTATAGTGAAGATTGCTCTCATCCTGAGCACTCACTGCAGAAGACTTAGTTCCTTTATTTACTTTGCACAGATCCTGGAGAGGAAATATGAGGCACTGAAAGTCCCTTTGTTTTTGCTCATTGGATTTAAGCAGTTCCTCCTGCCCACATCAGAACAATGAATCCCTTCAGTCCACCAGGCTGTGAACGATATAAGGCTACAGATTCACACTGCAGATCTCCAGATTTTCCAATTTTTGGAGAAGCAGTTGGACAATTGCAGCAATAGCAGATTCAAACTTTGAGTCTGCTAATATCAGAGGCAAGTGATAACATGAACCACCTTATGCTAAGAGTCTGAGCTGGCGTGAAGTATACATTAGTAAGCTAGAAATCCACACTTAAGTTGTCCTCACTAATTGGGAAAATTGCTGTCCAAAAATAAATTAGTTGGAACTCAAGGAACACAGGTTACCTCAGTGATTCCTCACTCATCTCACTGTCTTCCAATCTACGTAAGGATTTGCTAACAATGCCAGTGTATGCAAGCACCTACACATGGATCCTGATCTGCCTCCATTCCCAAAGAGCAAGTAACATAGCCCTTCCTGGGGCTGACTCCAGGAAATCTACTTTTTCAGGTGAAAAACTTCCTACAGTTCTTTCCTTGACTAGCAGCCACAGACTGATGTTGTTTTCCTGGTTGATCACTCAGGCATGTCAGCTGGATGCCCAGTACCATTCAGATTTATGACTTGCCTCGTTATGGTATCATGTAGAAGAACAGACAGTGTTTCAAGGTCATGATCACTTGAAAGATTTAATACTTAACCAAGAAAAAAAAAAATTAATTGGCTGGTTTTATGGGAGGTTTTTGGTCATAAAGGCACAGCTTGGATCAAGATAAAGTTAAAATTACAGTTATACAGGTTTTGTTTCTTTTCTACTTGATCTTTCAAGAGAAATCTTCCCTGAAAATGTCACTTGGACACTGATTTAGCCTGACTAATTTAGGTATCTTGCTCTTGGGAGACAAACCAGTTTTCCTTGTTTCCCTGTGTAATATATTTAGAAGAGCAGTTGCCTTGAAACTTAATCTGCCACATGTCAGTGGGGTGCCTAACCTTGCCTAACCTATTCACCTTGAATATAGGATGTAAGACATGTCAGGAGTTAGCATGGAGGTTGCACTATCATTCTGCGGCCCAAAAACTATGTAGGCAAAAAAGTTAAAAAAAAAAAACAAAAAACAACAAAACAAAAAAAACACACCCTTAAAATAAAATGTAAAAAAAAGGTGTTGAGGTGGGTGTGATGATGAAAAAGCTGACAGGCCCTTACATTCGGTGGCAGCAATTAGCTCTAACATAGTAAATTCCAGGCATATGGCATGGCAACTTTCGCACCCTCTTATATGATTTAAAACAGTTCTCACAAATGTTCGTCTCACCGTAACTGTGAAAAATCTCCTGTTTTCTCAAGAATAAAACTGCTCCAATATCTTGCCCTGACAACTGATGCTTCAAAAAATGCCCCAACCCCTCCAAATCCATTTAAGGCAATGATGTGTGTTTAATGCAAGAGAGCAACAATTAGAATATTTTTGACTGAAAAGAACTCAGTTAAGCTGCCAGAAATGTCAAAAGTTCCTTGCTACCCTGGCACTTACGTAATTGTTCTGCGAACACCCACACACCGGAATAGACCTACTCCACCAAAAATTGCAGGGCTGACTCACTGAGTGTTCCTCTACGTATCTGAGGACCCAACCACCTAAGATACATCATCCCCAGCGTAATTCTAGTGTGATTTCCCTGATTCAGTAAAGTTACAGTTCGCTTGGGGAAAAAAAGGGATCATCTCCTTCTTTAGGATCCTGGCCACCCATCATGGAGGAAGCAGCCAAGAAGGGCAATGCTGTGGGGCCAACTGGAATGGAAGCAGGCTACTGATGAATCTTCATCCTTGTTTTCTGCATGCTTCAATCGTATTTGGTATCTCGCCCATTACAATTCTGATGTGATCCAGAAATGCTTGACTTCTTCAATCTGATACGGTTGCTACATGAAATGAAGCAGATTGGTGGAAAATGGAACCGAAAGAAAACGAAAGAAGTAACTAACTTTTATAAAAGATTCTGAAGAAAAGCACTATGAGAAAGCAGAGAGGCTTCAATACATCCCTGGAAAGCACAGGGGTATTGGACATCTCTACACCAACCTCTTGTCAACACTCAAAGAGAGATTTATCTGCACACTCTAGCCAGAATAGGAAACTTTGGGAAAATGGTACTTCACAGCTATACTACAAAACAACTCGGAGTAAGTAATAACTGAATCTAATTTACCTTTTCTGGTATGCTGATGACACCAGTGCACCAAATGAGTAACATAAACTGTGACCACAAAAAGCACTGTGATCATCATGCCACGGCATACCAAGTGACAACCTGGTGTTTAGGTTGGACAGTTCTACCGTAGAGACCTCATAAATATCTAAGCATAGTAAAGCCAGGATAAACAACAGCAAATTCTCAAGTCAACACTGGCAGAAATTACACTTGTACGCACCCAGGTTGTGTTGTGTACTGCAAAGCTCTTAAGCACTGAATCAAAGATGCAGAAATAACTACTATGCCCAACTACACCCATACTTTGAGATATATGCCTTTTAAAAGGATAGTACACCTTAAATATGTATTTTTCTACTAACACGCACAACTCAATACTATCCCAGACATGTTAAATGCTGTTCTGTGGTTAGGGCATTAGCCTTTCCCCATTTGTTCTATATACACCAAACTATTTCTGTGGGTTTCCTTCTTGCACCAACAAAGGTCTCTCAAGCTTCCAGAAAAAATAAATTAAATAGAGAATTAGGAGGTGTGGTGTCTCCTTGAAATCACTGTAATTTGGCAGTTTTCCTTTCATCTCCCACTACCTGTTTATATGTATGGGTTGGGAGCATGGCAAAGTGTATCAAACTGAACCAACTGAACCAGAAAGCTTGGCTGTTCCCACTAGTGATGCCACTGGTGCTTCAAATTCAGTGTGTGATTTGATCTCTTTTTTTTAACTGAGTAGAACATTTTAGCACCTAGGTCAGACAGTAAGTTTGGTCAGTACATTTACTGCACTTGGTGCAGGTCCTGCCTTGCCCATGAGAGGTCCCCACGGGGGTTACACCGTGGAAGAGCAAAGCAGTCGTGCTAAGCAGGTGCTGCAGGTACCAGGACATGTGTCTGTCCACTTCCCTACTCCTGTGATATCCTGGAGCCAAACTGCATGCTCGGCTCCAGCAGATCCCCAGACCACTTTCCAGGGACCATATAAAAACCAGGCAGCAGAAATTGAATTGTTCATGCCTGGGTTAGATTCCTAATTGCCTCTCTTTGGAACCAGAACATGAGATAGCTGTGCTACAATTCTTTCCCTGAATATGCCTGTGCCAGGATGAAGATCTTTTTTTCTTACATAATTTGCTGCCCTTGCTCTGCTCCCTGCACAGCTGATTTAAACTGCACCGTACAGAGACACGGCTTGATGATGCCTAGAGCAAGCCTTCAGCTATCCCAGGGGCAGGTTTTATTCCCATGGTTAAAGTGAGTAACTAGAGAGGGATGTGGGATCAGGGGACCTTGCAAGTGCAGAGGAAAATAAATGTGCAGCACTGGGAACAGAGTTGCTTTCTACACTTGCCTCACACTGTCAGGTTTGGTTCCCTGCGGGATGAGTGAACTGGAGGAAAATGGGACAGGGTTAGTGCAGTGACATGCTCCAGCGATGGCACTATTTCCTCCCCAGGTAAGCCCACGTGCTACTGCCTCGTAAGCCCTTCTGAGCACATCAAAATGGGCTTCACTAAAAAGATTACAGCATTTTCTCAGCCACCTCATCTGTGGTGATGTGCGTGCCTGGTATAGCATTGCCTGAATAGCAGGCAGTGTCAGAGATACAGACACCAGAATGCAAAGCAAGGGAACAGACTTTGGACACGGCCGAGCTCTTTGGCATTGGCAGGGAAATAAAATAAGCACATAGTTGTCTCTATGCAAACCACATGATATTCCTGCACCACAGACTGGGAATTATGAAAAGGGATTGCTGTTTTCCTCATCAGAGGTAACAGAATTATACAAATCTGGTTTCCAACATGCAAGCTAATTTATTGATTTATTCTCTGCCACTAAACTTAAGGGAATATCAGTCTTTTCATTCAATCACTGTTCTATTACTCCTCTTGAAGCTTAGTCTGCTTCTCCTTTTTGCTTCCTTTGTACAGTTCATTTTTTATTTGAAAGCTTTCCAATTAACATGTAATTATTTGTAAGAAAAGTATGCCCATACAGCCTTCTGTTCAAGTCTATTATTTTTAAGACAGAGCTGCCCACCTGTTCCACATTTCTGTTGCCAGCAGAATGTGAATGACTACAAGTGATACACAGGTGAATACCACCAAAACTGGTGCTAGCAAGTAGTACTGGGAAAAAAAAAAAAAAAAAAAAAAAAAAAGGAGGAAAAAAAAAAGAAAAAAATGAGCAGAGTGCTGGCCTGTGTGCCCAGCCACCACACTGCATGCATGCTTTGTGTTGCCTTTCTTGCCCTCCTGTAGGCTTAGTTACATTCTCTAAGAACAGAGAGCCTTATAGCTATTATAGATCTGCTGTGAAACAAGCCTGTTCACTCTGCGTGCCCTGAGGAAAAATTTGGGGAACTCAGGTATGAGCTCCATTAAGACAAGAGTCTATTTTGTACTAACAGAAGTCAAGAGAAAACAAAGCCGCCCGAATAAGTGCATTTCCATAGTAGCTGTTAAGTATATTAAAGTCATTCCAAAGTAATTGCTAATTATATTACTTTATTACGAGGCACAATTAAATATGGGCTTGAGGTCATCCAGCTATTTGCTGTTTCAAGGAAAGCATTTGAGTCAAAAGGATTTCCTAAATGGAGCCATTCAGTGTTTTATTTCTCTGACTTTGAGGAATTATTCTAGATGTGAATAATTGGACATTGAATTATCGGTGAAATACTATTTCCATAAATTGTTTGTGCTTTACATAAGACAGCAACATGCTTCACAGGGCACTTTGTTCTCCCTTTACAGCACCCTGCGCAGAAAGTACTGACACCATACACGCTGCATTTTGTGGTGGGTTTCGTCTGGGATGATTGGTGTGTTTCTATTTCCAAATAGATAATTCACACAAACCAACACAGACAGTTAATTCTCACTTCTACTGAAATTAAAAGGAACTGAGAGAAGGATTCACATCTAAACCCAGAGGTGAGGCTCACAGGCTCTAAGTTAGGCACCCATTAAGAGAAAGAACTAGTTGATGAGTGGATGTCTAGCTTTTAGCATCAAAAGCTGAATGCCTGCCATCACAGAGGCCTGTTCAGTCAAGGCTGACAGTCGTGATCCTCAAAATTCATGGCTAACTTTGAGCTGTCAGTAGAGAAATATGTTCCCATTACACTTCCCAAGCACCTGCGCACCAGCACTGAGCTGAGTTCCATCTCAACCAAAGCCCTGATGCCAGCACGTTTCATGCTCCTTGGCCTCCTCCATTGGGCAACCTCTGCATTTACTTCACCAACATAAAACAGCCCTGAGACAGAGGTTCCCTACCTGCCACTTTGATTCAGACCATCAGTGGGAAGGTGGAAAACCAAGGCTGGGGCTCCTGCTTTCATAAATACTTATTTCTGCCACATGGGAAAGGTTGGATCAAAGGAACAGAAAAGCCTTTCCCGTTTCTTTTTCCTCCCTTTTTTTTTTTTTTTTTCCCCTCATAAGAAGACAGGCTACAGTCAAATTCTGTTCCAGGTCAAGTGGAAAAGAGCTGTGAACCTGCATCTTTAGAGGAAGAAAGCACTTATGAAAACACTTTCCCATCCTTTCTTCCCAGTTCAAGAAGAAACCTCACCGGCACTAAGCCCCCTGAAGATACCTCTGCCTCACTATCTCAGTGTCCCAAGTTGTGAAGTGGCTCGCAGTGGCCCAGTTGGCCCAGTTTCAAAATGTCTTAGGTATCTGCCTTTTTTTGGTGCTTCTCTCTCCTATTACACTGTGTAGAAAGTCCATCTGCCAAACTCAGGGGTTCTTGTTACAGGGAAGAACACGAGGAACCAGCTAAGCAATGCTGAACTCCATTTTCTACTCTCTTCTGCACCATCTACAGTCAAAAGGTCAGCCAGATAGGCCTTTTGTGATGAAAATGCTTTGAAGTGGGATGAGGAGGTTTCATTCACAGCCAGGGAGGTATAAAAAGAAAAAACAAGCAAACAAACCTGAACTAGCCAGAGATGAACATCGCAGGGTTCAAAAGCTGCCTCTGCCTTAACTGGAATAACAATGGTGAACAGGAACAAGCTCTTCTTACTGCTGAGGTACGCTATAAAACCTTCTGGAAGCTGAAAGATAAGTGACCTGGTGATGCTTGGGCCATAGATCTGGTCCTTAATAAAGCACCACATGGTGGCATGGTCCACTCCTGCACATCCTCAGCAACTGACAGCATAAAGTGGTTCAGACAGAAAAAGCAAGGGCATGCATGCATGTGAACACAAAGATAGCAAAGCACAATATAGCTTTCACTCTCCCCCAGTCATGTTCAGCTGGTGGGTGCTGAGGGAGGTCCTGGCACAGAGGGTGTCCCTTTTATTGCACGTGTTCAACTCCAGCGCAGCGCAGAATCTCCTGTCTGGCTCCCAGCTCTGCAAATGCCACCCTCAAACTGTTGCCATGCAATGAGCTGGCAGTAGCCATCATCATAACAAGTCTGCCCCCAGATCCATTTGGGAAACACAACTCTCTTGAGCATCCTTCATATCAATATTTATTGCCTTCATATATTTAACCTTAACGTTCATAGTATTTCAATCAGATCTGACAGTAGTAATGATGAAAATGGCCTTAAACGCTATCACTATTTATTGCTGCATTACTACTAGGCAGGTAGCTCAATGGGTTTGATAAACTGCTTGCATAACACATATCTTTCAGTTAAAATGCTGAATGACTAAGAATTTTATTTTAAACTACTGCCATAAAACGTCACTGAAAATGCCCCGAAGATGACAAACACAACATATTTTCTTCCTAAAATATTTTAGTCGTCAAAGATGCAAGTTTACCTTATATGAACGTGGAAGCATTTCATAGAAATACATATATATGTATGTTTTAATTGAGATGATAATTTGTTTCTTTTTCTTTTTCCACTGTTTTCAAATCCAAACTCTGAAATGCAAATAATCTTGTCTGTGTTGTTTTTTTTTTTTTTAAAAAAAAGGAATCAATGCACACTGTAAACCCAGGGAACAACGTCAATTAATAACAACATGGACGACAAAGAGCAAATTGTATTTTATCATTGCATTAAGCTTGCTGGGACTTGCCACAGTATTATACTATAACTGTCTCCACCTCCATCTCCAGGGCCATCACTTGGTATCACTCCTGTTTGTTTTCTAGATAGACCTATAATTTTTACCATGCCAGCTCCAAAGAGTTGGCCATCATGCCCTAACCCTTACGTGGGTGAGAAGGCCAAAATATAGCAGAAAGGGGGAATCATAATAATAAAGATAGTAATAACGAAAGCAGAGTTCTACTTCGCTCTGATGCTGTGCTGAGCACCGACAGCGCTCAGGAGCAGGACAAGCTTTACAGAACGCTTTCCAGCCTTTCATCCGGGCAGCACGGGTCCTGTCACAGCCCCGCTGCAGGGCCACCTGGGTGCCACGTCCCATCAGCATCATGCGTACCGGCAGCGCGGGGCCGCCGAGCGAGCAGGATCAGCCCCCGCGGAACGACGTTACCCCCGCGCAGACGCCGGCAGCGGGATTAGCGTCCAAGCCGGGCTTCTCCCAGGTTATTCTCGCTGCTGGTTTTTCACTTACCCCCGCGCCGCTCCCGGGCGCACCCCGCCCCGCTCAGCCCCCGGCGCCGCTCCGCCGTGCCCCGGCGTCCTTCCGCTGGCTGCGGCAGGCTGGGGGGCGCCGGGACCGCGTTCGCGGACGGCCGAGGGGCGGCACGGCGCGGGGACGGGGCCGCGGAAGCCGGGAGGAAGCCGGGAGGGAGCAGGGAGCTCACCCTGCGCGGGGATCAGCTGAGGACAGGGCCGGCAGCCCGCCCCTCGTGACAATGGAATCCCCCCCCCCTTCACAGCGCCCCGGCTCGGAGCGGCGGTTGGGGGGGGGACGTGAGGCTGAGGGAAGGGGCGCGGGGGGGGGGGCAGGAAGGTGCCGCCGGAGCCCCGCGGAGCAGCGGCAGAGCCGCACCGGGCCGCGCCCCCTCACCTGCCCCCGCCGCCCCCACCCGCCGCGGCAGCCGCTTGTTTGCACTCGGCTTATCCGGAGCGGAAATTCCTTTCCGTTTTTGTGAATGACAAACTCATTAACAATTCATCAACACAACCTGTTCCAGCCGGCCCGTCGCCGCGGCAACAACCCCTTCCGCGCGCCCCCATTGGCTGCGCCGCAGAATGTCTCCATTGAGCGCGGCGCGACCGTGCCCATTGAGAGCCGCTGGGTGAGAGGAGAGCGCTCCGGGCAGCGCCGGCACCGGGGTGGGCGGGAGGGAGGGAGCGGCCCCGCGCTGCGCCGAGCCGGGCAGCCCTGCTCGGAGGCACGCTAATTGGATTTCATTCACTCGGGGCGGAGGAAAAGCCCAAGGGCTCTGGCTGCAGCTGCGATTAGGCAGGTTCATTCAGGGATTCATTGACAAAAAAAAAAAAAAAGAAAAAGAAAAAGAGGAGAGCGGGCAGCAGGCAGCGGCGCACGCACGCGGAGCCGCGCGCGCACACACACACACACACACACACACACACACGCAGCCGCTGCTCCCTCCCGTGGCTCCGCCGCCCGGCGCGGGGGAGGCGCGGGGGGGGCTGCGTGATTCACTTCCCCGGGGCGGGGGGAGATAAGTTGTGCGGAGTTGCGGGGCCGCAGCCCGACCGCACGCCCCTGTGAGAGAGAGGGGCGCTTCCCAAGCCCGCTCCGCGCACCCCGTCCTTCCTCATGCTAGATACGTTCAGACCCGTCCCTTTCGCGTCGGAAATGGCGATTAGTAAATCCGTGGCGTGGCTGAACGAACAGCTGGAGATGGGCAACGACCGGCTGCTGCTGATGGACTGCCGACCTCAGGAGTTGTACGAGTCGTCCCACATCGAGTCGGCCATCAACGTGGCCATCCCCGGCATCATGCTGCGGCGTCTGCAGAAGGGCAACCTGCCCCTGCGCGCCCTGGTCGCCAGCAGCGAGGAGGACCGGGAGCGCTTCGCCCGCCGGTGCGGCACCGATACGGTGGTTCTGTACGACGAGCACAGCCGCGACTGGAACGAGAACACGGGCGGCGAGTCCGTGCTGGGGCTGCTGCTCAAGCGTCTCAAAGACGAGGGCTGCAAGGCGTTCTATCTGGAAGGTGAGCGAGATTCTACGGTTCTATCAGAAGGGACCGGGAGGGCCCGGGCACTGCGCGCTGACAGCCCGGGCAGGGGCTTTTCTCTCTCCCCGCTTTGTTTAAAGGGGCCCCGGGGGCTGGAGGGCTGCGACGGGGAGCGAGAAGGTCGGACGGGCGGACAAGCGGACTACCGTCCGCACAGCGCCCCGCAGCGCGGAGCGGCTCCGGGCTGTAATCCCGGGCGCTCTGAGCCCCGCGCAGCAGCGGGAGATTTCGCTAAACCTTCATTTGGGTCAGTCCGTCTGCCGACAGTGTGGCGTTTTCCTTTTTTTTCCCGAGACTCGAGGAGGTGGGGAAACAGATGTCCCTTTGCAGACTGAGCTCTCCCAGGCTTGCCATGATATATATATCAATCAGGTTGCGATTTTTTTCCCCCTTGCTTTCCTCCTAGGTGGCTTCAGCAAGTTCCAGGCCGAGTTTGCCCTGCACTGCGAAACGAACCTAGATAGCTCGTGTAGCAGCAGCTCCCCTCCTCTCCCCGTCCTGGGCCTGGGAGGCCTCCGAATCAGCTCCGATTCCTCATCGGACATCGAGTCTGACATTGACAGAGACCCGAATAGTGCCACCGACTCGGATGGCAGCCCGCTCTCCACCAACCAGCCTTCCTTCCCCGTGGAGATCTTACCCTACCTCTACTTGGGCTGTGCCAAGGACTCCACGAATCTGGACGTTTTAGAAGAGTTTGGCATAAAATACATCTTGAATGTTACCCCCAACCTGCCCAATCTCTTTGAAAACGCCGGCGAGTTCAAGTACAAGCAGATCCCCATCTCAGACCACTGGAGCCAAAACCTGTCTCAGTTCTTCCCCGAGGCCATCTCCTTCATAGGTGAGACCCCGCTCTTGGCCAGCAGCTCCGTGGCGAGCAGCAGAACCCCCCATTTCTTTCTCAGAAATCAAACAGATTTCGGGTGAGAAGCGGTAGCAGCGTTTCTCGCAGTCTCTGGGGGATGATGCTCCACTTTCTGATCTTTTAATTTTTATTTATTTATTTATTTATTTAAAGCCGGCTTAAGGAGTGAAGGTTTATTGAGGAGAAGCGTGCCATGTGCAGGCTGCAGCTGCATACCTGGCCTGGTGCTGGGAATTCCTCACTGAGTGAAGCTGGGGACTGAGTAGTGTGCAGGATGGGGTTATTTTTAAATCTCCTCTTAGGGGAGAGGGATAAGGCAAATGAGCCCCGAGCTAGTGGTGGCTTATGCGTCTTTTGTTGGGTTTTTTTTTTTTCCTTTCCTTTCTTGAGGTTACTGGAGAGCAGCATAATGAAAAGAAACGTTCTGGCGAGCTAACTTTAGCTTTTAAATGCAAGTTACTCATAACCGGCATCCCTGGCAAATGTATAGTCAGGGCTTTAATTAAATCCCACGGTAATAATGATCTACCTCTCGGGCGCGGTGCCCCGGCCCTGTGCCGCTATCCGCTGGCTCTGGGAACGCGTTCCCGTGGGCTCGAGGCGTCGCGTTCGCCTCCCCCTCTGCTGGGGGAGGGCTGACATCGGGGTGCGGTGGGGTGAGCACCGCATTATCTGTTGGGAAGCTGTGCTGTAATCCGGTTGAATGATACCGGTAATAGTGGAGAATGTAGGTAATCTGAGCCCAGCAGGAAGAAATGTGGGCTGGAAGCCACAAAGAAACTAATCTCCAGGCATTGTAATGCATTTCCTATTACAAAGGAACCCATTTTCAACCAATGTTGACATCCTGTTCCTCCTAATGGGCTGTCCCCTGTGACTTCCCTCATTCTTTTAAAATGCCTGAATACCTCCATTGTTAGCTGCACAACAGTTGGGGAATAATTTAATAGACCTTTGCAGTCTGCTGGTCTGTATAAAAGGCATTCAGTGACATATTGCAGGATTTCCATGCTGGGGCAAGGGGACTAGGAATTTAAAGCAAATCTCCAAGCGCAAGAGTGTCTTTTAAAGCCGACTTTAAAGCAGTGTCATGTGGCGTACTGCCTTTGTCTCATTCTTCGTTTCCTCAGCTTTTGGGCTCCTGTACATGCACTTGGGGGGGATTCGCCTCTTGTCCTGGTTTTAAGCCGGTGAAGTTAACTCTTGCGTGGTACTGCCGCTGAGATCAGAACGGCCTTTTCTGTTTACCCGATGCTAATCTTATTTGTGTTGTGAGATCGTTTTCCGAGCCCCTGTCTGATGTGTCCTTCTCTGCCTCTTTGTGCACAGATGAAGCACGGGGGAAGAATTGTGGAGTCCTGGTGCACTGCTTAGCGGGGATCAGCCGCTCAGTCACAGTGACGGTGGCCTACCTCATGCAGAAGCTCAACCTGTCCATGAACGATGCCTACGACATCGTCAAGATGAAGAAGTCCAACATTTCACCCAACTTCAACTTCATGGGTCAGCTGCTGGACTTTGAGCGGACCCTGGGGCTGAGCAGCCCCTGTGACAACCGAGTGCCCAACCAGCAGCTCTACTTCACCACCCCTGCCAACCAGAATGTCTTCCAGGTGGACTCCCTGCAGTCCACGTGAGCTCTCGCAGCTTCCCTTCTCCTGTCCGTTCCATGGGATCATTCCTCACTGGTTTCTCTTTGGCAGTGAAGAAAGAAAACACAGCTTTCTCTATTTTCTGGCCTGTGGCACTGCAGAGCAGCAGCCGGCGCAGGCTAGAAAGGGTCACGCGGCACGGAACCGGCTATTGCGGCGGGAGGGAAGGCGAGGAGCTCTGGGAGGCCATGGAGGCTGGGCGCAGGTGGCCACATCCCGCTGGCCAGCTCCAAGGACTGCAGAGGGGAACAGTGGGGCTGGATGGGCCGTGCACGTGTTTCCCGGGACTGGGACTGCCCCGCTTCCCTCTGTGCTTCTGGATCTGTGACATAGGTTCTGTCTTCAGTGAAGACTGGTTATGTTTTGTTTGTCACTTTTTAATTTAGAGGAGCCAAAGAAAGAGATTTCAGCATAGTGTACTTGGAGTGTTTGTTTGCCAGGAGCTCGGTAGTGTTCTACTTGATCAATGTAAATATTTAATCTTAAGTCGATTTTCAGGTGTTTTTTTTTTTTTTTTTGTTGTTTTCTTTTTTAAATTCATATGTATTCAAGAAATCAATCCAAGGGACGCCTAAGTTTTTGTTCTCTTCATAAATTCTGCTTTGTTTGTTTGTTTGTTTGTTTTAATTATGGCAAAGAACATATTTGCAGCAAGCTCAATCCTACTGTTCAGTTGAGACAAGCTTTCCATGGGGAGAAATGGCAATGGTGAGAAGTTTGCGAAGTTTGCAAGTCATGTTAGTGAACAAGTACAATCTCTTCCTTCATATATTTTTCTTGTGGTGATTTTTTTTTTTTTCCTTCACATTCTTGATGTAGTTTCCACATGGTATATATATATTTTAAATTAAATTAATTTTGTTTTTTGCCTTACCTTTTGTAAATAGATCATCTGGGAGGAGATTTGTCTTTGAATGCGAAAGATTTTTGATCACTTTTTAGAACTTTCAGATGTACTAAACAGTGCATTACCTCTGTACAAATTCTTCAGGGAGCTTCACCTCAAATGCAATATTTGCGTCTTTTTTTTTTTTTTTTTTGTATAAAACTGGAAGTATGTGCGAGCATTTGTACCTGTGTGTACGCACAGTGAACCTGCACACGGTTGCCAATAAGGGAGAGTCTAATTCATGGTGTAAAAGTTTTAAGATGGAATTTATTGTAAGAATGTAAAACCTTAAATTATTAATAAATAAATAACTATTTTTGGCTATTGAGAACCGAGCTGGTTTGTTCTCCCTGGTCCCTCTGTGTGGGTGGGGTTGAATGGCACATGCACATATGGTTCTGCTTAAAGGTAATTGTTTTCAGCTTTTGTACAGCTCCTGAGACAATAAGGCCTTGCTTTGCCATTCAGTCCTCCAGTCCCTAAATGAACAAAGTGCATGGGCTCGGTCCTTGCCTCCTTTTGGTGAAGGCTTCTGGAGGCCTTTAGGTTAATCAAAACATCCCAACACCTCTCTGCTGCCCCGGAGATGCACCTGGCCCTAGGGCACAGGGATCACTTTTAGAACAAGGAGCTGGTGTTTTTTTTACAGCAGCTTGTTTCTTCCATTTATTTACAAGTGAGGGCAGCTCCATTGCAGATGACAGGAGGTGGGACTGCCATCCCTTTATCTGTATGGCAGAAATTCATTTCCAGAGCCCCATCAATGTCTGCTGTCAGTCCATGTTTATTTGTCTGTGTCAGACTGCTGCAGCTTAGCAGGTGAAGGCATGGAGGAAGCATCCCTATATACCCATGGTCACCTCAGATCCTCTTTGGCCCCTCTGAGCAGCCCTGTCTCTGTGGGAGGGAAAAGAGGGGCTAACTGCAGTTGCAAAACGTCTTGTAGTGACTCATTGACCCCCAGGACCAGTGCCCCAAGGTGCCAGGGTCCACATGTGGGGCAGGGGAGATGGAAGGCCCTGGGGCTGGGCCACAGCTGAAAGTTCTGCACGGTTCTGGGCAGCCGGAGCATATCCCATGTAATTTTAGCAACTGTGAGTGTGTGAAATGAAAGGCATCAAAACATGGGAAAAAAGTGAGTCAGTGTCTCATGCAGTAGTGGCCTAGATTGAGTGCATAAACTGTGAAAGTAGAAGTAGGTTGCAGTTAAACTTGGCTTGTGCTAATCCAGTTTTGAACGGTTTCCGTTCTTGGCATTCCCTGTGCTGCTCTGTTCAAAGTGGAGATTTGCAAGCAGCTCTAGCAATTTCCTGTCCAGCTGCAGCTCAAGTGACTCTGTTTTTTTTTTTTTTTTTTTTTTTAATATGGTCTGCGGATAATTTTAGCCAGTTTCCTCTTTGTGGATTATTAATCTGCTTTCCTTGTAGAAACCTACATAGCTGCGTCCCTACTGTTCTGCTGAAGTCAACAGATGGCCTCGCCGCCGCTTCCTTTCGCTTCGCTGTGGGTTTGTTGTCAGGCCACTTCTGAAATTAATAGTGTTTTCTGGCCAGCTGCCACAGGCCATTACCACAAAGGGGAAGTAACACATCTGAATAGCAGGAAGCCGGGCAGGGTCACCCTGTGAGCTGAACCTGTTGAGCGCAGCCGGGCCTCTCTCATTCAGCAAGTGTCAGGCTCCCTGCACACCCTCCCTGTTCGGATCAGCTCGCAATGCCTCAGCTGTTTGTGCCCAGCAAATATTTCCGGCTAATGGATTGCAAATGTTAATTGTGACTAGGTAGCCTCTAAGGTGAGGAGGTAAATAGCAGTGCACAATGAGGCAGCTGAGGGGAGGGCCTTTGCTTTCTTTGCAAGCTTCTTTGAAAAGTTAGTGCTCACAAGGGCTTCTTGCTTCCTTCCTGCTTTGCCGAGTGACTAACGCCAAGGGGTAGTTCTGCAATTCATCATTTTTCAGGACAAGCAAGCAAGGGAAACCAGCCTTGCTCACACATCCTGCGGCGGCCAGGCAGAGGACTGGCTTCTGCCATAATTTCTCCTCAAACAGGCCCTGGACCAGGGCTGTTGGACAGAAACTGCAGCTAAAGGTGAAACAGGACCAAACGAGAACAATTTTGGGTGAAAGCAGACCAACCACAGCTGTACCAAATCCAATCACACAACACCTGCTTTGACTCCTGATTTTGCTGGGGTTCTTCACACTTTCTCATGTACCAGCTCTGAATTACAAGCGGTTTGGAGGGAAAAGAGGAGAGGGCGTTCCCCAGCACTGCTCACTCCCACTTGCTTGTGCCCCAGCAGTGTGTAAGCAATGGCATGGCCACGCAAGCCCTCGCTGGCTTTCCTGAGGCTGGGATCTGTTTGCCCTGCAGCCGCCCCCAGCACTTGTTTCCCAATAACTCATGGTCTCTGCCCTCCCTTGTTCTAGGTCTCGCGGGGATGGGGCAGAGGTCTCAGGCTTCTGGGGCATTTGGCAGCTATAGCAGTTCCTTAGCTGGTAAAGTAATTTGTAAAGGGAAGAATAAATCCTTTGTGCCTGAAGAGACAGGCCCAATGTCTGTAAGGAAGAGGGGGGAATATTCCCCCTTTGTAGCTCAAAAATCAACATGTTTCATATTATAGTGGAGGAGTGTAAGATACTGAGTTACTTCAGAAGCTGTGGAGATGTCAAGAAGGAAACGTGCCACCAGGAATGAATCCCTCAGAGCCAAAGCTTTCTCACATGGCCCATCTGTGCCTTTAGCACAAAGGGTGAAATTGTGTCCCATGGCACCAACATCCCCTTTTCTCCTGCAAGGCCAGGGTTCGCCTTGTCGTTTGGGTGTGGATTAGCACTTGGCTTTGCATTCTCTGTGCAGGAATGTTGTGTAATTCATAGTGCCTGTCCCTTTCTCACATTTCCACTTTCCCATTCATGCCCTTTCAAACCACTCAATGACCGTCTTCAAAATGGCTTCCACCTCCTTCTGTTTTTGTCATTGTATCTGTCATTTTCTCTTTCCCCATTCTCTTTCTTGTCCTTTCTCCCATCACCTTCTGTTCTTACACAAATGTTACCCTAAGCTCCTGGATCGCTTTTTACCTTTCTTTCATTTTCTCACCCTCTTCCTGTTATACTCTTCCTGTTCTCTTTGTATTTCAGCTCCACTTTCTCCCAGCTTTAAGCCTCCCTTCTCTTTCTTTTCACAGCGAAGGACAGGATAAGTCTCACAGACTCAGTTTTCATGACTGACAGGAAAAGTGTATTTGAGAGGAAGAGGTAAGAAAATACTGCTGTTGTCCTCTTACCAGCTTCCAGGAGATTAGTTTTTTTCTCATCATCTTTCCCCAGAGCATTTGGCTCCTCAGGGTTCCCAGAGGGTCAGTTATAGAAGGAAAGTGGGGAAAGGCCCAGCATGTGGCCACCCAGGGCGTCTGTGCTGGCAGAACTGAAGCTGGATGGACTGGTTGTGTATCTGGAGAGTGTTTTTTCAGCTCCTTTTGCATTCTGAAAACCATGTCCAAAAAATAGTGTGACAGACCCCATCCTACAGCAGTAACCGCGGGACTGCATCAAGGTGCTGCCTACAGACAAGGCATCTGGGTCTTCCCCAAGCAGCTCATAGCTCAAGGGCAATGCCCACTGATGTTTCCTTGTGGCACGTGGGGTCAGTGGTGTGCAGGGTGTGTGTCCTTGCCTCCCCCACTAGCCGGAAATTGATAGTTCTTCATCATGTTTCTCCTTCCTTCATTGCTAAATTGGAGAGATAAGCATACACTGTGCTCGATAGATAGCACAGAGAGCTGGTATGGGAGCTGCTGTCTTTTAAGTAAAGTGCGTGTCTCTGTAAGGAAAGGAAAAAAACACGTTAGATGCTTTCTGTCGTTTGTTATCATAGGAATCTGCAAGTGCTGAGGGAATTCTGGAGTGCTCACAGCCTTAGCTTTCCCTCATAAGGCAAAGATGAAGGATGTTGACTTACCACAAGCACAAGGAGATGATTATCAGATGGAAAGTGAGGGTATGGAGTCTGTTTAGGAAATATCTCTTCATGACAGAAGCTGCATTCAGGACTATATTTGAGATGCATCGGAAAGTGCGCCCTGCTCTGCTTCACAGCTGCGATCCCCAGGACGCAGGAAGCAGAAACGCTGGCGCTCTCCCACCCCCGGGCTGCTCCAGCACTGCAGATCCCAGTGACACAAAATGGCCCTATGTGGGAGGTCTGCTCACCCCAAAGTGCAGGCCGTGGTGAGGCACCCTGCTCATCTCACCAGAGGCACAAGTGTGCCGAGGAGTCCCGCTGCCCAGCTCTTCTGCCTTTCCAAATGGGCAATGCCTAACTCCAAGACTTCCATTTTAATTAATTTCTCTGTTTTTCTGTTGAAGTCATGTTTCGGGGCATTATGGAAGTCTCTTTCTTTCCTGCTGACTCCACGGGAAATAAATTCTCATCTGCAAGCGAAGCCATCTGAGAAACAGATTGATGGCTTACACTGGCCTTACTTAGGGCAAAAGTTCACTGTGGTTTTAAAGGTGGCATTTCTTCCACTTTCTGGGAGATGATGTCTTTACAGAAACAGACAGGAAGCAAACTGGGATATTTACAATTTGTGAGAACATGTACACTTGGTGCATTGAACACTCCAGTGGTGTAAATAAGCATAACAGCTGAGATTCTGCCACTGACATATGGACATTACAACCTTGAACATCTCAGTGCTGCTACCTGCCTCTATATAGAGGCCATTGTGAATACGAGTGATCTTTTTCCTGCATATGGTTCTGAATGAGACATAAGGCAAGAAGGTTAAAATATCTCAATAGCTCCTTATTTTTAAAAATGATGTTTTAGTGTCCGGGGGACCTATCAGCACATTAAAAAAAGTTCAGCATCAGTGAGAGTTCAGCTACTGCTTGACCAGTGAGGATTTCCTGTGCTATCAGTGATCTAAACTCCATTTTCTATGTCAGTGTTTCCGTCACAATCATTTGTCTGAGGGGTTTCTAGGCCTGCCCTGCCCTCTGAGGACACACTGCTCAGTACTTCTCATCCAAGCAGAACCACTGAACTAACTTCATCTAATCATAGGTAACTGGGTAACACACAGACTGCAGGATGTTTTTGTTGTAAACACAGACAAAATGTGTCTGATTTCAGGGAAAACAAAACGGGAACAACAGATTAATCTTCACACATGCCTTTACAATCCCTCACCCAGGTTTTGGTTTTAATTGACGTTTTGCAAGCTGCTGTATGTAAACAAAAGCTTTTTTATATTTGCAAATTACCGTCAGTGCAAGCAGCAATGTCTGTAATTAAGGTGGACCAATGCTTCCGCTTGTAAGAGGACTTTCTTTTCAGATGTTTACAACTTTGCCAGACTTTGTTTGGACTCGATTATAAATGCCTCGGGCTGATCTATAAAGATAAAAAGAAATGAATATCCCTCTGAAAATGTCATCTGAGAAGGCTTGGCTCCTTTTTCTAAGGAAGATGCCTTGTTTTCTTGTCTGTGTAACAAAATCCCTGACTGTTTCCTTGAACAGCCCCAGTGCTGGTGCCTGGAGGAAGGGCGGTGAGCTTGGCCAGGGCCTGTGGCTGCATGCTGCCACTGCCTCCCCGTAGGGCACGCTGTGCCCAGGGTCTGAGCACCTGGGAGGTGGCACATTGCACATGCCAGGCAAAGCTTTGTTGGTAAGTTAGCAGCAATAAAAGGCAGCTGAGTGGGCTTCTGGTGCAGAGTGATGGTGAGGTCTCTGATAGCACAGTGCCTGGGGAGAGCTATGTTGTCTGTACCTGAGCAGCTAGCTTGCATGTCTTTGCATTGTGCAGTTTGAATATTTCTCACTTCTCTGTTCTCCCAGGGGAAAATATGGGTGATATGAACCACTCATTTACATTTTGGGGCTTTGACAGAGAAGAAAATGAACATCATTTGACAGGAAGCAATGTGCTTTGGTGACATTACTTCCGGAAAGACAAGAAGTGAGTCCGTGGCAGTTTCAGGGTTTCAACAACATTTAAAAATTGTACACTTGGAGGTATCCCATGTGGCAGCTAGGTGTGGGACTTCTGTAATCTTAACAACATCCTTCTGATAAGAGTTTTTTCTTCATGCAGCAATACATATCACAGCCTCTCCGATGAGATCTAAATGAACAGCATTCCTATGGCTTTGCTCAAGAGTAACTGAGATCACACTTGAGCCCTCAGTTTATTATGGTATTAAGGTTTCAAAAGACCCTACCAATTATGGTGGAATAAAATTAACAGGATTCTCATTTTCTATGCTTCAAAGTGTATGTAAGCTTCCTTTGGCACAGATTTCAGTCATCAGATAAGTTTATACAATACCTTGGCTAATGAGAGCTGGTTAGAGCTATGGGGCATTATTGTGATGTTAATAATAAAGATGATAATTAACCAAGGTCAAAAGAAACATTCCTTTTTTTTTTTTCCTTTTTTTTTCTGAGTCCTGCACAGCCAGGTACAGCATTTAGCTCAACTATGTGCATGTTGCTATATTCTGGAATGATAGCTCTTGCCTACATCTTTGAATGACTGAGTCTCATTACAGAGTTCAGTGAGGTTATTCCTGTCAGGAAAGTACTTAGCATACTTAATTATTGGCAGAATCAGGAACTGGGGTATTCTTTTGGCTGTGAAAATACTCTGCAGAGTGTAGGCCATGTAATAATCAATAATATTGGCTAATGATTGAAGAAGAGAGGAATCTTTGGGAAGGACAGTTTCCCACAATGCTAGAACTTTCTGAATTAATTCATGATCTAAATGCCCTTGTGTTTTGGCTAGAAGCATATGGAAGGAGGAAGCATTTTGGAAGGTGCAGAACACTCACACCCTGGGAAGCTGGTCTCTCAAAGGATCACTGAACCAGGAACTTGGTCAAGTTGATCACAAATCCTGAGCCAATTTGGAAAAGTCTGTCCTCCTCTCTGCATTCTGAGAGCATCACAGAGAGGGCTCATAGTTCATGTCAGTGCAGCACTATAAATCATATCCCTAAAACAAGGCTGAATTAATACAGTGGTCAATCAGACCCAGGAACTGTACATGCGATTGCCATTACTTTGGTAAAAAGGAAAAAACAGACTTTCTAATGTGTTCTTGTAAAGGTAAGTTGCTATTATTTAAAGAATGTTGAAAGAACATGCATTGTTTCAAAGTGAAAGCCAGACGATCCTGTTCCTCAGGTCTCTTACGTATGGTTATGATGAGGATTGATTCACTCTCTGTAGAAGTCTCTCGCTGTTTTTGTATTTGGGTGTCAGACTAGAAGTCACAATTGTTGTCAGACATGTCTTTGATCTGCTGGTAATCACAGACCTGGTTAAAGACACTGGGTTTACTTCTTTCATACTCTGTACCGGAGCATTTAATAAATGCTCCTTTGTACAGTGATGGTAGAAAGCAGACATGGGTATGGCCCAAGGCAAGGAGTGCATGACAAAGCTTGAACAGTACCACACTGCTTGATTTGTGCATGCAATAACAAGAATATGATGGGCAAGCTGTTGTTTGGACAGAAAACAAAAAGTCACCAGACTATAAGGGAAGCACTTGTGGTCATTACTTTGAGATGGAGCAGAGAGCCAGAGTGATGGGTGCAGTGTACTGACTGATGCCAGACCAGACAATCAGGTGATCAGACCCCACTGAAAAGGTGGTCTGTCTCCTGCAATGTGTGCGCGCAGCCCTGAAAAGCAACCATATCCTGGACTGAGACAAAAGAAGGATAGCCACTAGGATGAGGGAGATGATTGTTCCCTTTTGCTCTGCCCTTGTAAAGCCCTGTTTGGAATACTGCTTCCAAGTCTGGGGCACAAAAAAGACAAGGAGCAGTTGGAGCAGGTCCAGGGGAGGCCACAAGGATGTTCAGAGGGCTGGAACACCTTTCCTATGAAGAAAAACTGAGGGAGATGGGCTTGTTACACTTGGAGAAGGCTCCAGGGAAGCTATGGAGGCTCTTCTTAAAAGAGAGCCTAAATGACAGCTGGAGAGGGACCTTTTACAGATGCAAGTAATAATAGGAGAACGAGTAATGGCTTTAAGAAAAAAAAAAAAGGGAAAATTTAGGTTAAATATAGAAAAGAAATTATTCACTATGAAGGTGAGGGGGCAATGGAACAGGTTAACCAGAGAAGCCCCATCCCTGGAGGTATTCAGGGCCAGGCTGGATAGGGCTTTGAGCAACTAAATCTAGTGGGGAGTTTCCCTGCCCATGGCAGAGGGATAGGAATAAGATAGTCTTTAATGTCCTTTCCAACCCAGACCATTCTGTGATTCTACCATTCTATGAAACCTTCAAGACTCCCATACTGTCTCATTAGCTGGGTAACAGATAAATTCCACATTCAAAATGGCAAGTTCCTTATGGAAGGTGGCCAGTTTTTATTCTGAAGCATTATTTTATATATACTTTTTCTTCCAGTTCTGAACAAACCTTTGTGTAACAGTCACAGTGTGCTTATAAATTAAATTGTAAAATAAAAAGCTGTCCTATGTGAAGAATTATTGTGATGTTCTGCTGGTGAGTTTTCATTTACAAAAGCAAAATGGCATTTTGAGGAGCAAAGGAGGAAAGAAGCATGAATGGAGGCATTTGAATTAGAAGACAGGTTTGCATTTCATTTTGAGAATATCTGACTAAAGATCAGTTTGTCATATTCACAGAAATATATTGCTGCTTTATGGTACTGTCATAACGGTTACTATTGCTTGTGCCATGTTTAAATCAGGCAGATGGAGATTTGTTGTTGGTAATATAGCAGACAATGGTTACTTCTGAGCTTGAATCGTACCTTGGGCACTATTCACATGCTACATTTTGGAAAAAAACTGTGCGTTCCTTATTTGGGTGAAATTTAATGTTGTTGTGCCATCTATCTGGAGTAATTCACACAGCCATAATTAGCATAAAAATGCACTATTTATTTTCTATTTCCATGCCAGAAGAATGCTTCAAAAGCAAAATAAAACAACACGCATTGTGCCTGTGATTAGTCATTGCCAATAATTTACTTTACTCCAGTGTAACAAAGCCTACACATCACAGAAGAAAGTGGTGACTGATGAGACCTGTTTCACTCAGTTCATGTATGGAGGAAGTTTATATTTGCATGTAGGTGATGTTAGTCTGGGGCTCCTAAAAAACCTGGGAAATGCCAACAAAAAGACAGACAACTGAACAAGCTTGCTATTGCTTTATTATTATTATTATTTTCTTTTATTTCTTCTGCTTCTGTAAAGGCCAGAAACTTTCCTGTCCACAGCCCAGGAGAGGCTTCTTGGATGCCAGCTCCTTGAGAGGGAGATGTGGGGCTGGAAATATCCTTCCCTGTGCCCTCAAGCATTCCATCATGAGCTGAGAGATGTTTTTCTACCACCGGTCTTTTACAAAACCATTTTTCTGCCAACAGTTGTGCAAGCTTTTCTGTGAGCAAAGGACTCATGAGAGGATCCTTCTAGAGGTAGGTCAGCTTGAAAACAAAAAGCCATATCTGTTTTAACATGCTTGGCTTAATCCAGCCGGCAAATGCAGCACCATTAAATGTATCTTTGCCCCAAGAATTGAACTGCGAGGTAATTCCGCTGCTGTGCTAATTGCCACCATGTACTGAGGATTTCCAAAGATCTCTTGCTTGCACAAGTCCAAGTATTTCTGTCTGTTTCCTGAAAGCTCAGGAGGTGGCCAGGGTGCCGTGACAGAGCTCAGCAGGACGTGACATGTGAAATAGCTGGCCTCAGCACTTTTTCTCTTCCACTCCCATACAGGGGCTCAACACTCCCTGGCAGCAGCAGGGAGGGCCCGCTTGCAGCCACAGGAGAACCAAGTGCCACCGATGCTGTCAGAGCTGTCAGCTTTGATACCAGCAATGGCATATTTGTTATCTTTGATGGCAGCGAGTGGAATTAATCTTGGAGTGACTCCACACTGTGGGAGGAAGGCTGCCCTGCTCTGTGATGGATTTCCACGTGCAACCTGTGATTTTATTTTGAACGTGGAGAAGTTTTTGGTGGTCAGGCTCTGATCTCTTGAGAAACGGGACCCTTTCCTCAACTTGTACTTATGCCTGAGCAGCTGAGGCACAAAACCCAGCCTTGTGCTGTATGCAGGATACTGCTGTGCTCTGGAGTACACTTCCTTCACTGCATGCATCAGTCTGGACTTGTCCATCCTCCCGGCCACACTGCTAAAGGGGAAAAAAGTCCCTTTTGTCCCCGTCTCTTTTAAGTCAAGGGAGGGCATCTCTCCTTTTCTAATGGATTTTGTACCAGGGCTCTGGGGAGAGAGATTTAAGGCAGATTATTTAATTTAGTAAATCAAACAGCTTTCAGAAACAGCGTGGCCCAAATAGAAGGTGCCATCAAAAATAAGATCTTTTGCTTTTGTCTTAATGAATGAAGAGACTAAAAATGCATTCCCAAATGAAAGCAAGTCGATAGATCTTTTACTGCTCACCGTGCTTTCACCTTTTGAAAGAAATGTCTTCTCCTTCTTTCACGTCTTGCAATCAGTTAGCTCCTAGAGCCAAAGCAGTCAAATCTGCATTATCTCAGTAGGACAGTTTTAATTTTAACACTATCTGCCCTGATCTCTCTTTGTCCAGTTAACATTTCCTTGACCTGGAGTTCAACCTCTTTTACAAAGTAACCTCGGCCTTTGATGGCAGTAATTCTACCTTCACCTCAACTGATTCTGAATACGTAACCTCCAGGCCCAAAAGAGAAGATTAGCAGACTTTACCCTTATTACTTGTTATTGTGTAGTTATTAAAAACGATTTTGGCTCCAGAAAATGAGGCTGCAGCCAGACAGAAGTTAGCCTGGGGTTCAAAAGTCTAGCAATCTTTGGCTCCACAGGCCTATAAAAGCAAAGTGTTGACTGAATGCAAACAGCCTGCATTGAGAGAGGCCCCGACAGAGGCAGTGACAGCAGGCCATCAGTCACAGGGAGCCGCGGGGGGTGGGAGAGTCCCCCTAATGGCTCCTCACTGGCCTATTAATGGATGACTCCATTTGATTTCTCTGTCGGTGGGAATGCCAGACCTTGTGATGGCTGCAGCACGCGAACCTTTACATGCATGCTCTGTTCTTGGGATTTTGGAAGGGGTGAGTCAGGTCTGATGCACAGCTGGAAAAAGTAATCCCCGGTGCACAGGATGCCTGCAACATGCTAATCTGCCACTTCTTCAGGCGCTTATTTTAGACTGGTGTAATGAGCACCTATCAACAATTAATGATGACTGTTGCATCGGGGAAGGAACAGGAGTCCCTTTGGTGAAGTGAGAAGCAGTCAGTCAACTCCTCACCTTCAAGCATTAAATGTCACTAGAGGTCAAAAGGTTTTGCGAGGAATGCAAAGTTTGGAATATTTTTAATTAAGCTACATCCTTTGAAATTCTTTCAAGTCAATCTTCAAACAAATCAGGTCTTAAATCAACACTCTTTAAAAACACATACACCTCTATTAAGTGCCTTCATACAAGCTCAACTGGGTATTGCAGAAGGCAATTAATATAATTTTATGGGAGTCATGGAAAATCTCCACTTATTTTTGTGTTCAATCCCTACAGGATCTGTTAATATTCCTTTTCCCTGAATACCCGAATTCCTTATCCTTGGTTTGTGTGTGAATGGATTTGCTGTCTGAATTTAGCAATGCCTTAAGTATAAAGGTTACAACAAGAGTTTGGAATATCAGTGGTTTGTTGACCTAAGCCATGTCTGCTTCTTTGTTTGTTTGTTTGTTTTGCAATCTGTTTTTATGAAATGCCCATTTCTTAGAGAATTACTAAGAATTGGAAGATATCTTTATCATCCTATAAATAGAAGCTGCAGTTAACATACAAATATCTGTACTTGTGACTGGAGTTTAAGGCCCTTTTGTAAAGTTTTCTTTTCACAAAAAATTGAGCAGCCGGCTAAATCCTACAATGCTAATTACACACACACAAAAAAAACCCCCCACAAAATAAAACTTGACCCAAGCATGTAAAACACATCAAATGCTGTTAAGTGACAGCAGATGATTTGGTTTCCATCCTGGCTGTCATTTTCAGATCTGCACATTTTCTGTGTTATTTTTGTGACCAGTACACATGGGATTCAAAAGACTCTGCTAACAAAGACCTTTGATCCCTGGATTAACTCTTCTAACACTCTTCTTAAGCAACTAGGAAAATAAAATTATTACCTCATTATCTATTTTGAGAGAATACTTAAAGCGGCCTCTAAGAAGGACTGGAGGTGGCACGTGAGCATCTCAAGTGAAAGTTACTGGGGAGGGGTTGCACCTATCAGTGTGAATAGTTCAAATTCCAGTCCTAAGCCCAGAACGAGTCCAGCAAAGTTGTTCTGTTGGGAATTCTGGCATCTGCCCTGCTTTCTCCATGGCTACATCTGTGGTATAAAGGCAGCTGCTCCAGGGGCAGCCTGTGACCACAGGCCCAATGGTGGAAGATGATTCCTGTTCACAGTGCTCAGGAGTAGCTCTCAGGGCAACATGGTAGGACTCAGGATGGAGCTTGTGCCAGGTCTCCTCTGACCCTGTATGGCCCTCAGAGATTATTGTCACTTGTGCGCGATTAACTAATTCGAACTATGTATTGCCTGCTTGAGGATTGCCATGACAGCACTCGGGGGATTTAAGGACACAAGGCCTGTTGGAGTAACATCAGATGGCTGCCACGAGCTGATGGAGTTAAACTTCTTGCAATCCAAGTCCATTTTGTTTGTCTGGAGCACAGCCTGGAGCAAGCTATTCTGTCAACTGTGTCCAGGCTTCCTTTCCAAGGAAACTGGTCGTTTCACTTCAGAAGGGAGCCTGGGATTGAGCAAGCATATATGCGGCATGAATGATGAGAGGATCAGATGCTGGCAGCAAACAGGAGTCTGAAAGTATGTGACGGAGACTTCTGTTTGATCTTTGACAGGGGGCCTGCTTCATCTATGTCAAGGGCAGCATTTGTGCTTGAAAAAAACCCACATTCACAACTTGAGGCAGACAGATTTCTTAGTTTAAATGCAGATACTCATTTACTCAGCAAGAGCCTGCATTGAAAGCTTAGCTACAAGCCCCTTTTTACTTTGAAAATGGTTACTGCACAGACACAGCTGCATCTGGTCTCAAATTTGTCCCAATCTGGAATGAAGAGAGTACCTAAAGAAACTGTAACACGGATGGCTGTACTCTGAAGGCCTGCATTTTTTGCCACTCTTCCTTCACTCTGTGTAGTTCTATATAAGTCACCCACCCTGTTTCACAAGAAGCATAACAAGGAAGCCCAGCTTCCTATGGATTTTCATCTGACCTGGCCAATGAGGATCATTGTTTCTCCCCGAAGTCCATAAGACTTCCCCAGTCCCATAGATTTCCATTCCACTCATACTGCTACAATCCTCCCATCAATCCTAATTTACTTGTATGTCAACTAATTCCCCATGTTTTTCCTCATCTTATTTCACCCCCACACCCCTCAGCTGAGCGCAGTGCTGCAGATGCTGTGGCTCATGTGCATGCTGATCAGGGAGCAGGCAAATGCATGATTCCTGTCCAGCCACTAGGTCTTGTGGAAATCATGGTGAAATTGATCTGCATCACTCAATTTCCTGCATTCATGTGCTGATTTTCATGAGACTTGTGGAAACTCCATCAGAATTTGCCTCTTTCAGTCAGGCTTGATTGTCAACAGCTGTCAGATTCAAAGAGCTATCAGAGTAGGAGGTGAATGACAGACAAACCAAGATACAAACGGAGAGACAGCGGCAATGGAAAAGCTCAAGTTTCTCAGGAAATGAGGATGAAGAGAAGGTGACAATGAGATCACCTCGGAGCTCTGTTGGCAGCTGGCACAGAGAATGTAGCTGCCAAGCACGGCAAAGCTGTGCTTCAGAGCTGGTTCCTGACACTTTTTCTCAAAGCCTGGTGTGACCAGGTTGAAAAGGAAGTTCCTCTAAATGTGGTTACTTTATGCCTTTTTTTACACACCAGCATCAGAATATTCTCAAGGAATGCCACTGCCGTGCCTGGCAGACACTGATACCTCAGTGTCACCTCTACCAATGAACAGAGGCTTTTTGAATATGCAACCTTGTTTTGTTAACTTTTACCATTTTAGTTTCTCTTACATCTAAGGTGAGTAAACCAGTGATTATGCATCTGAAGCAAAGACATTTAGACATAGGTGGTGGAGATCTGTTCTAAATTACATGCAATGCAAGATCTCTGAAGTCAGCAGGATTCAAACTGACACAGTACATATCCAAAGTATCGGTCTCCTGAGACCTTTTGCATTTTTGCTTTTGTGTAGATAAAGTTTTTCTTAGTTTTGCTTCTGAACTTTACATCTGAAGTATGTGCTGTTTTATAGTGGAGGATTTTGATCCTAAAGTAGGACCAAAGTATTTCTGGGAGGCTAAAGCCAAAAGTGTGATAGAAAAATCTGTTGGCAGAAAAATCAGC
Organism: Centrocercus urophasianus; assembly: GCF_019232065.1. Taxonomy (NCBI): domain Eukaryota; kingdom Metazoa; phylum Chordata; class Aves; order Galliformes; family Phasianidae; genus Centrocercus; species Centrocercus urophasianus. The sequence goes on along the minus strand of NW_024884697.1, from coordinate 41,230,148 downwards.
TAGGCTCATGATGTGCTTACATCTTTAACCCTACATTTTCACAGTACATAGATTTACACCGTGTGCATATTCACAGAGATCTCTTCAGAGCAAAAGGACTAAAACCTGCATTTCCACCATCTAAGTCCCCTGGGAGATATGTCCCATGCTCAGAGGAACTTGAATTCATGTCAATAGCATAAGGCCTTTCAGAAAAAACAGTACTGACTGTATGACTGTTTTCTTTTGAAGTGATGGGAGTTTGGGAAGTGTTTATTTTTACTTTTTTTTCACTTTTTTTTTCACTTTTTTTTTTTTTTTTTTGGTAACAGCTTGAATTTCTGTTCCAGAAGATCTAGAGCCCCTCTCAGAATTTCAAACCCAACTCCTGGGAAGACCCACCTGTTTCAACTGTTGTGTCAAGGACAAGCAAGGAGCAAGGACAGAAGTCTCTAAGTAACAACACCATTGCAGAGGTCCCCTGTAAGGGGCCAGCTGACTCAGAGACTTTAATATTCAAAAAAAGGTGATCTCTAACACAACCCTAATCTCAGTGTTTCTTATTGATCAATTAGTAATTGCCTCAGTTTGTGGCTGTTCAGGCCATCTGTCTGAGGTATAAACTGTAGCTGCTCTTAGTACTGGATCTTCAGTGGTCTGACAAAGACTCGTGTTCTTTAATCTCATTTTTCTAATAGCTTTGATGTATGTCATTTAGCCTGAACAGAGGATATAAGACAAAATGTGAGAAGCCATAGAGGGTATCTCAGCAGATTAACTTGGTGGCTTCTACAGGGTAAGCAGGCAAAGCAGATAGCTCAAAAACACAGTAATTTCATTCACTCTATAAATCAACGTAGCACAAATCACTCATCAGAGGAAGGTGAGGTCTATAAACAACAGCTCCTTGCCATGGACAAGTTAAATCAATGATAAAGATCTGAAACATTAGTGCGTCAGATGTTTCCTTCTTTAAGCTGTCTTGTGTATTTGCCTGCCTCTGTTTTCACACGTCCTCTGTTACAATAGAAAAAGAATGCTTTTTTTTTTTTGCAGGACAGAACAACCCTTTATTCAGAAAGCCAAAATTAGCAGGCTTGAGTGCCAAGAGTCCTTCTGTAGCCACATCTCTTCTGTGCTGTAGGAAGTATTGATGACTGTTTGTTTGTCATTTCAGCTGCAAACACTAGAAATATACGTGGCCTCACTATTCCACACCTGAATCCTATTGGCCTTTTATAGGCAGGAACCCCTAGAAGCCTGACCTGAAGTTTGTTAGGGTGGAAGAGAGGAGTTACTCAGTGGAATGTCTTGATAGAGATCTCTTCACAGTATTTCTATATTTCTTTTTCCCTACATGAGTCATACAGTCTCCATGAGTACAGTGAAGGTAATAGTGCTTCACATACCACCACACCATGAGGGTTATCACATGAAAGTGCCTCAGCAAAAGAGAAGACTACTAACAAAAGTAGATCATATAAAAATTACTGCTGGTATCTTAGCCCTCCCAACAACTTGCAACAGTTCTTGCTTTTACAATTAAACCAAGCAGATGCCCGGCAGAACTATAGATCTGAAGAGAAATCTTGGTTATAACAGCAAAGTTATTGAAGAAAACATGCTACCACTGTGCTATCTATTTGTGGAAAGCTATTTTAATGTTCCCAGAAAATAATCTTAGGTTTAACTGTTACCTGGAATAGGTCAAGAATATGAATTATGCTGCTTCTCTGCTTAGGGAATACTTATGTTTGAGGCAATGTGATGAGCCTTGTTTATGAATGTAAATATGGGCTGAAGGGGAAAGGAATGAGAAAACAATTTGTTCTGTTTCTTCAGTGCACTACATACTGTATGATGCCACAGCAGGGGAAAATATTCTGGCAAAAGTTGCATCCATCCTACCTCTGGCTCATAATCTGATTGCTAATGTGTTTGTGAACTTGCTGCAACCAGTCATCAGCCTCCAGGGCTTCTGGCAAAACTAGTTAGGCCCTTGAGTGACCCAGATTCACCTATCTACTCATCAAAAACACTCCAGGAGGTTTCAAGTGTAGAGTTAAATCAATTTATATAAAACTTTCACTTGAAAGTGATCCTCTAGTTTAGAGGCACAGATCTTTTCCTATCTTGGGTGGCTGTATACTTGTCCCATTCTTGTATGAGAAAAGCTATTTCAGTTTATTCCTGGTTACAAGGCTTTTCTTAATTTCTGTGCAATGTTCACCCATGGGCAGTGTGCACTCAGCATTAATCACCCTGATACCACCTACCAGCTCTACTATTTTGTTCCCTCCTCTCTTTTTACATCTGGGGTGCAGCAAGCATCACCTCACAGGTCTTGTTTTGCTAGACAAGTTAAGTGCTTTCAGTTTTCTTGTCATTACTTTGCTCACTATATTTCTTTCAGCTTGCATTCATCTTTCTTGAACAGATGCAATCAGAACCATACACCGAGGAGGTTTCACAAGTACAGTGACATTAAGAGTTTCTTATCTCTCCTAAAAAAAATGGATTTATAGGGATTGCACTTGCCTTTTTCACAGTCAGATCACATTGAATGTTCATAATCATCTTGTGAGTAACTGATGTTCCCAGTTATTTCTCTATTTATCTCTAGCCAGCATGTTCTGGAAAAAAAATCTTATTAGCAATTGGAATATATTGCAATCATAATGTTGTGTTTTGTGCTATTTCTATTACTGTAGACCTCAAAGTTATCCAGTTCTTCCTTTAAAATTGCCTAGTCCCACATTACGATGAAAAATACTTTCAAGTAAGAAAAAGAACTGTCACCTGCTTTCATTACCTCATTTCTGTCTCTGTGGCGAATTCTTTGATAGCAGTACTGAACAAGTTGGAAGTCTTTCATTCATCTTATAAGGCAGTTATCAAAGAAAGATATCTAGATGGCCTAACCTAGTAAAATCACATGGTAAATTATTTGGATTCTTCACTCCTCTAACATTGCTAACATTAACAGCAATAACACTCAGTAAAACCAAGGACTCATAACATTTACTTCTGGACTCAAGCGTTTCATCTGGAAATTGGAAACTGTTTTTAGCTCTCTAGGCTGGAAGGCAGCACAAAACAATGAGACAACCTTTTCCCTGAATTGATTTCCCCACATCTACTCCAGTCAGGAGACTTTCTTTTACAATCTATGTAAATGCCACTATTAGAAATACGGTTTTTTCAAAAAAGAGGACAGAGAACAGTATCCTCCTCAGGTATAATAATTAAGCAGTACTAAAAAGATCTCAGAACATAATACTGTTTTTTTTTTCCCTGCTCGGATCCAGTGTGTCTCTCAATGACACCTAATTTAGGTGTTTATCATTAAGAATTGATGGGGTGTTCTTTTCAAAAGCCCCAGTGGCAGAGAGTAAATATTTGTTTATATATTGGTGCTCGCATTTGCACTCATAATGTTTTCTATGCATTACTCTATGGGGCTATGAATTACTGTGAACTTTAAGACTAAATGTAAAAAAAAAACTTCAAGTTTCTGGATTTCCTTTTCCTTTTGCAAAATAGTTGTAAAATCCACCCCTAGCAGGGCTTTGTACGTAACTAAACAACGATCAGCTAATTGATCTTTAGGGATCACTTTAGTTCCCACTGAAATTAATAGAAAGGTTCCCATCTATTTTGCTGAGAGCTGGGTCATAACCCTGGTGAGAAAGTAGATTAGCTCAGGAATATATCCATGGGAATTAATAACAACTAAAACTGATCTAAAAATAATCCATAAGAAATGCTTATGCAAAAAGACTGCATAGACTCACCTTGTTTCAGAAACACTGTGTTTGATCAAAGTGTGCAGTAATGGCCTCATCCTCTGGGGAGAAATTGGTTTAACTAAAGAAAGATCTTATTACAAGGCTTCTCATTTCCTGTTTAGCAATCACAAAGTGGATGCTTTAAGAATTAAACAAACAAAAGTTGTACATAGCAAAAATGATCAATTGGCTGTGTGCTGTATGAAAGCAAGGATCGTGGTTCTTTCTTCACTATCACATCAGACCTTCAGATGCAACAGTCTGAATTAGAGATTAATCTCTACAGCAAGAGTCCATAATATGTTTGTCTTCTGGATTTTGTCATAAAGAGGGATTTGTGCCGCACATTCACCAGAAAGTTAAACAATGTAATCAGAAGTTTGTAGAGCTGTCCAGTTTGCATAAGCCTACTCACATTTAAAATAAACATTGCATATGTGGAAAGCAGAAGGAAGTAGAACATCCTTTAGAAACTAGCTGTATACTTACTGCCAGGCTTATGATGAAAGTTTGTTTTTAACTTGGATGTCACTTGTGTTCTCAGCTACTCAGTTAGTATTTTAAACATATGATATAACCATTAATAGAAAGGAATTAATTAATTTATCTATTTATTTATTCATTTCCTGTATTTAGACACATTTCTATTAGTGGGCATTTCTCTTTCAAGAGCAATAGTGGAGATGAGGAACCATAACAAGAGCCAGCTGCTTTGAGATTTGGAAAGACACGCAGATCAAGGACAAGTCATTCTATCTCTGTGAACGAATGACGAGCAGAGGTAAATATGTAATAACAGAAATTCAATTTTGAAATGAACCAAATGATAAAGACAAAAATACAGCTTTAAAAACAAAACAAAACAAAAACAACAAAAAAAAACCCTTATTTATACTCTTCATAAGCTGTAACAATTCTCCCACACTGGAGATTTCACCTGGATTTGGCCATGTATGCCAACAAAGTCCCATACCTGATACTGTGGGCTGTGGGCTGTTATCGGTTGTATTTACCCACAGTGCGTAACTCCTGAGTCAGAGAGCTCGTTTTACAACCTTTCTGAGAACATATGGGGAGTGTCTGGGTGTGGGATTGCCATTCTGTCAGGAAAACAACCAAACTGAAATTTATAAAAAGGAATGTTCAGAGCAGGCACCATGTATGAATGAACATCCTGTATAGGCTGCAGGCCAATTACGTCCTCCCTTTTGCTCTTTGTTTGCTAAGGCAGTGTGGTTCTGTGTATCCACATATTTATTTGTATTTCTACAAATAAAAAGTGGAAGTCCAACCTAATCAGAGTAATTTGATATGTAGTTCACTAGTTCGATAAGACTGGTCAATTAATATTTTCCACAGAGATATATATATCTGCCTGCTGAAATACTGCATGGTACACCATGGTAGCCCACTGCTGGTTACAGCTGGTCACAGGCCAGGCTGGCACGCTTTGGAGCAAGGCTGCTAGGTCATTTCATGGACTAAATTGAAGGAAACAATGTAAAGGGATGTATGATGTAGGCATCCAGTGCACACTGTTCTATGCATCTTAACAGCGCTCATGAAAGCCATGTCATCTGCATCTGTGCAGTGCAAGAGACCGGAGTCACTGGATTAATGTGGCTTCAGTGAAAACAGGTCACAGGGCTGTATCCACCTCCTTGGGGCAGCATGTAGGAATGGGGTACCTATAGGAAGGTGCATTTTGTGTAGCCACAGCTTCCTGGGGAGCTGCTCTTTGCATGGAGGCTCTCAGAATTTCTGGGTCAGTCTCTGCCACATGGGACACTTGGCCCTTTCACCAGGCCATTTTGCCTATGGGCCAATACTTCTTGAGTGTGGGAGCACAGAAGAAGAGATATGGGGTTCAGCGACTTTCTTCCCACAAAGTAAAGAAGGAGGAGTTGAAGGTGTGAAGAACAAGGGAGGAATAGGCAGCAGGCATGAAGAGGGAGTAATGAGGGATACATCATCATCTGGTACAAGTACAATAAGTACATGGCTTTAGCCCCTAACGTCTCTGACGTGTCAAGGAGGAACACAGAATATCCCAGCCAAAATCATCTAGAATATGCAGGCTAGGATTTTCCATCAACCAGCTCCAATACTGGCTGGAAATCTAGGCTGAAGTCTGTGGTGTGTCAGCTGTCCAAGGCAGCAGTGTCCGTCAGGAGGGAAGTGTACACGCACGGCTGTGTCAGCCACCTGCACTGTGTCTTCTGGGATGAATATGACACAGCCCTACTTTTCACCTTTCAGTTACGGAGCCTTTTTAAGGCCTAAGATTTTTGACCAGCTTTTAATGATTTTTAAAACTTTTAATAAACAGTTGGCATTATTGTGCCAATTGTATCATTTGGGTAAGCAGCTTAACTTAATGTCAAGAACCGAGTGCATTTGTTGAGTCTATTTTTAATCTTTAAACATGAAATCTAAATATATTTCTAGACAGTCAGAAAGGTGATTATCTCTGTTCTCTCCATCTAAGGCAATGTGCTTTCCTAATAATGTTATTTATAGCTAGAGGCTGTTAAAGTGTAGCACAGACAGTCTGCCTACATATCATGTAAAACTGCTTGCTGGAGTAATTACGCATTTTTGCTTAAGCAATGTGGTAACAGAGAGATGGCTGAGTACTAAATGGGTGCTTGCCTGGCTGCTCACGTGCACATCCCTAAAGATCACTCTAGGTCCACATGTGCTGGATCTGAAGGAACCTGCCATGCTGTGTGATCTTGTGCTCTCCTGCGAATTTTTGCACAATGACTCTGATGCACAGTTTATTGCCCTAAATCTCCTCTAACAGAGTAAGCAGCAAAGAAATCCCACACTTCTCAGACTATAAGAACATTTTAGTATGTCCAAAAGTGAGTTTGCATAGATGTCTGTAGAGTAACAGAGAGCATCACCGCCTGTTTTACAGTGGATAGGCTCTGCTTGGGATCTGAGTATTGATCCCCAAGTATTCAGTGTCTGCCTGAAGTGTTCCTGGACACCTTTTGGAAATTATCTTCCTTCTAGATAGGAAAGATGATTTCTAGCAAAGCGAAATGTAAAGCATTACCGCTGAAGTGGTTCGATTCAAAACACGCACAAAAAAGGAATTGTTTTCACAACACATACACACATAGCAAAACTGATTGTCACAGGATATTTTGGAAGCCAGAAGTTTGCATGACTTTAAGGATTCAGACAAAGTGATGCAAGAACTTCTCTTGCCAGCTTTTTTGTATGTGAATTTTGGCTCAGGAGGTTTGTAAGCTGACTATCTGTCAGATGCAGGTTGAATATCTCAGGGAAAGATCACTGAATTAATTGCATATGCTTCTGATGCTCCTCAAGCAACTTTTGCTATCTGTTATCAAAATGGGCAGATACGGCTAGATGGACTTTTTATCTACCCAAGTATATCAGTTCTTACATTTGTGTTTTCCACTCCTAGTCTGGCTAAGAAAGAATTTCAACTAGATAATGTTTTGTTGTTGTTATTGCTGTTTTTTAATAGATGGAAGGGAAATTTAGAAAAAATGTCAGAAAAAATGTCAAAATATCAGCTGGAAGAAGCACAGTCTCAAAGTAAAGTATGACAAACTAGGAAACATGTGCCACTGGAACTGATGCACTGTTCATTGTGATAAGTTTCTGATAAAGGCTTAGATGGATAAAGAAACATTTGGGAACAGAAATGCTAAAATTTGGTCCTTCATCAAGTGTGTCCCAAAAGACTCAGGTTACAGTGGATAATCATGTCTATGCAAATCTTTAACATAATGTATTTACTCTTTTATTCAAAGATAGAAAAAGAAAGATGAAAAAGAATTCTAAAAGCAGCAGCAGCACTAGATGGGGAGGGAAGAAAGATAAAAAAAGGATCCGTTTTCAGCAGCCAAGAAGAGGGAAGGATAAGTAATTTGAGGTAAAGAGAAAAAGCTGACAAAGAAAAACAATGGTAAGAATAAAGCTAAAGAATCCCTTCCCTCCTGTTCCCTCCCCTCCCTTCCCCCTTCCTCCACTACTTCTTTTTGTCCCTTCTCTATGTGCTTGGTATCCTTGCTGATAATTTATTAATGATAAATTTGAAAGTTGTTTTTTGGATTACTTTAATTGTGTTTCAGAGTCTAGATGTCAAAGGACAAAAGGAAGCATTTGAGACTTTCCTGGATTGACCGTAAAGACAGAAAGAAGGAAAGAAAAGCAATACATAATGAAAGGATGATCTATGGGTTAAGGTATTGGACGTACTTTGAGACGTCTACACTCTCTCCTTGTATCTGACTGCCCTGAATAGTTACAGTCAAGTTTGTAGTGTTTGTGTGTGTGATCTTCGCAGACTTCTTGACTAAAGAGCAGTCTTTCCTTCCAGCAGTTGGCTTAAGAAGAGTGTCACCTCTACAGTGAAACTACGGCTCAGCTGTAAGACGAGTGGTACTAACAGAAACAGCACGGAAATCAATAACACAACAGTCACTTTTACTATAGGAAAATAGGAAACATCTGAGATTATCAGACTTCCAAAAGGTGGCAATTTCTTTGTAAAGACATTGCTAAAACATTACAGTTATTTTCACCATATAAGGTAAAGAAAAGGAGCTTATGGAGGAAAGAGGGTTTTTTTCTGTAGGAAGGAGTATTTATTACTCAAAGAAGTTGAGATGTTACCAGAAGCAAGCTGAAAAAAAACCCCAAATCAACAGCAATAAAAAACTAGGAAGAATAATAGCACTCTTATGCCAGAAGGGCTTTTTGTTACTGTTCCCAGGCAAAAATGTGAATTCAAATACTTTAACTTCTTTGGAATGAGGGATGTTTCAGCAGTCCCCCGAAGTCAATCTCACTTTTACCATTTGAGTCGCTTCTATGGGATGGCTAAGAAACTATTGACTTGAGTAACTATTAGAAAAGCAAAGTTGTTCATGTAGATCACAGTTGAAGCACTAGATAAACTATGATTTAATTACAGCTATTAAATATAAAGTCATGTATGACTAATTGTAGGAATTGCCAGAAAGAATTTTAAAGGGAAGCCAAGGACTCATAATCCTGGACTCGATGATCTCTGGAGGTCCCTTCCAACCCCTACAATTCTGTGATTCTGTGATTCTGTGATCCTGAACTTCTGAAAGTTTTTTTGGGGAGCATGTTTGAAAATAAGACTACAGATCTATCTAGACTGTGCAGGTATGTGAGCTAGTTATTTGGGGCTTGGCAGCAGCGCAGATGTTAGCACAGTGCTTGGCCCGTGCACTGGGGTTGGTTAACTCTCATGAGACTTCCAGTTCAGGAGATGTATTGTTTCATACTCACTGGGGTACCGCTCTGACAATGTAATGAAAGCAATAAGCAGCTGAGGTTAGAAATAGAATATGTTCAAGAAGTGATAAATTTGGATATTCTCCTTTAAAGCATACATATTAACCTCAGAGAGAATACCCCCAGATGAAAGGTGAAGTTGCTCAGAGCTGAAAGAGATATGGTTATGAGGTGATTTTAGTCAGATACACTCTTAGTGATGTGCAAGCATTCATCTCATTTGTTTCTCTCAGGAGAAGACGCATGCTGAAGTCTGTGCAAAGGAAACTAATCATTGCCATCCGGTAGACTTTTGTGTGTGTTTGCACTTAGAAGATACTTCTGAAGCCTTGCCAGTTCTAGAGTCAGATTTAAGGATTTTTTTTAGACTAGGATGAAGTAACAGGGCATTTTTCCAACTAAGTTAGCACAAGAATAATTAAATGGAAAAGTACCATCACTTGTGCTGTAACTCACCCAGTCTTGCTCGCTTCTAGTTAGTTTGCCTAATGAATGCGAAAAGACTGATTTCTTAGTCAGAGAAGACTTTATTGATATTCCTATGCTAATTTGTTGCTGGGCTGGTACTTCAACCAGTAACCCAGGTTATTCTGAGGTGGAGCAAAGCTTTAAAGTACTGCCAGTGTGGAGATGAGGGAGTATAGCAGAAAAGACAAACTCTGCACTTTAAAAAAGAAGTGTTGGTGTTATATGAGGTATCAAGGTGAATGAAGGAAGGAAGGAAAACTGGATTGTTTTACGTAGCTGAAAAAGTAAAGAGAAAACAGTAGCTCTCAAACTATGCCCTGTGGACTTGTGCTTGTAGTTTCTTGACTCTGGTCAAAACAGAGTTTGGGTGTCTTGTTCCTGTGGTCCTAATCTGGAAGAACTGAAGAGTTTGGTAGTAAATCTCTATCTGAAGTAGGTTATGAGCTGTAGTTTTTGGTCATTCTGATCCATTAAATCAGTAACTGCACTGATTATGACTAGTATGCATCTGTGTGTGTGTGTGGGGCGTGTGTAGTTGTTTGCCCCAATGTGACTCATATTTTGTAGCTGTGACTATGTTTGCTAAATCCTTTCTTCAAATTTCCCAAATGGCTATATAACAGAGGTTTAAAATGAAAGAGCTGCCACAAGTTATTAAAATAGGGTCAGTTAAGGTATATTTGTTGCAACAGAAAAGATTCACTGAACTGCATGAGGTATGAGAGTTCTTTTCTGTCTGGGAAAGCTGATTTGTCCAAAGAAGTAGGGAAAGCAGGTCTATACTCCCTGGAAAAATAGAAGTGTGGGAGTTCAGCATTTCTAAATGAAGAGTAAGGAAGATGTTGCAAGACTGTTGAAAGTCATGTCAGAGAGAAATCAGAGGAGAGAGTTATCTCATAAAAATTATTATTTTTAAATAACAACGTTAAATATGTGTACTGAGAATGTAGTGTCCTTCCGAGGGAGAAAACCGGTATATGCACACAATTCTGAATAGAAAAAAGTGGGAGAAAAATCTCACCCCAGATCAGGATTTCTGACACATCTTGATTACAGTAAGAAGTAAAGTATAAATATTTGTGTGGGAGAAATAATTTCACAAACCAAATTTGAGACCAACAAACCATGGCTTTCCTGTTTTTCAACAGGAAAACCATGGTAATGCATCAACTATGATAATGCATAGTTTAATGAGCTATTGTGTTTCATTTTACCAAGCCAGAATCAAAACTAGTTTCTTTTTTTAATACAAAAGTACAAGTAGAGAGAAAACCTATATAAATCTGCAGATCTGTAGCTTTGGGATTCTCATTGCAGCACTGCATGCCAAGTCACAGTAGTTGGGAAAATAGCAGGTGTTACCTTTTAGCATGTGTCATCGTTTGGAGCTTGTCTGATGCTTGTTTCCTGGCACTTCATTTATTGGAGTTGCTACAACAAAATATTTGTCCTCAGATATCACTACACTGATTATTTCTTGTCACGTCATACAGTAGAGAAGAAAAGGGGAATCTCAGGTTTTACTTCTCTTTTTGTTTCCATGGACACAGTTTTCTAATTCTGTAAGGAATCAAAATCTGCTTCCTTCATTAACTTCATTCTTGGAATGAACTTCCCCATCAGCTTTTACTAGTTATTGAAACAATTTGTGAAGAAGAAAAGGAAGGAAGGAAGGAAGGAAGGAAGGAAGGAAGGAAGGAAGGAAGGAAGGAAGGAAGGAAGGAAGGAAGGAAGGAAGGAAGGAAGGAAGGAAAAAATGGCAGAAAATAACCTCATACTACAATTCCAAGTAAACAGGAAGTTGTACGTTAAAGCTGAACCTTTATAAAAAACAACATAATTTAATAAATTCAAGGGATTTCTATGGGAAGGTGACACAACAATGTAATACAAAAGTCTTCTGATTTTTTTTTGAGATTGGTTTTATACTTCACGGCTTTCTCTCAAGCACAGCTTGTTGCCTATTACGTGTAATACAAGCTTGTGCCCTGTGCTTGCCAGGAATCTGAGACAATAAGGTAGCTGTGTTTATCAAAAGTAATGATGTTAGGGCATTTTCATCTGGAATGTTTCTTACCTAACATCTTTTTTTAAGCAACTCATAGTAATTTCTCATTATTTTTCTGTTTCTAAGGATTACTTCGTACATGCAGAAGCTATTGTTTCTCATGACAGATTAACCCCATTCCAAGTCTGATATTTAAGAAAGCAAATTCTTAGTGCTCAGTAGTGTAATGAGTTGTTGACCAGCCTTGGGTTTGCAGCAGATACAGAAAGAGCTGCTCAGGGCTAAGGGAAGGACTTGTCCATTGAATGGCAGGGCCAAGTGAACACAATAGGGTCAGGCTCCATCTGCACCATTAGTTGCAGAATTTCCTTCCTTCCCTGCCCTACACATCTGCTGGAGCTTCTCCTTACCAGCTGCCAGTTCCCACTGACCTCTGTAAGCCAAGAACATGCAGAGGGAGGTAGGACGTAGTGAAAAAGTGAAGCTTGAGAAGAAGAAAAACATACACTGAGCCAGAAGTACCGGGATCAAGGAGAGGTGAAAGAAGAGGTGTATGGCCTGGTGTGTACCAGAGAGGCACAGTGAGCCATAGAGAGCCTTACTTTTGTAAGGGGTGTCTTGTCTTGGCTGAGAATAGAGAACAGGAAACAGAAGCATTTGAGAGGAAGGATTTAGAGAGGGAGCAAAGCGTACTTGAAACAAGGAACCTAGTGCTAAGTACATTTTAATTCTAAAATCTATTAAAAGTTTATTTTCTATCCAGTGCTGCAGTTCAGTCATAAGAACAAAAATCTAGACCGTGTTTGAATAATTTCTGTGCTGCATTGCCACTGCCAATTTCTTTTCTGCTGGAAGATTTCCTTCTACACAAGGAGACCTTAAATCAGATCCTTAAAGGGAAACATTGGCCATCAGCCTTGTGGGTAGTGAGTATGCTAATCATGTCAGATCTGCAGGATCTGATTCCTTTTTTGTAAGCTTTCTACATATATGATTAAATATATGATTTCAGTGTCTTCTGAGACTAGTAAATATTTCTGAAAACAAAGAAAATGCCTTGTTAAAGTAGATTTTGCCAAATCTTCTGGAAGTGTTTTCTTTGGAATAAGGAACTAGAAGTTGTGGCCCAAAGGTTATTTTTTCTGCAAGTGGCATTGCAGCGCCTGAGAGACTTAGAATGAAACTGACCATTCAATTAAAATGATGGTTTCTTCCCATCAAAATGTACACTGCAAATTAGGATAAGTCTAGCACAGCAGAAATTAGTTAATGGAAGGTTGGCTTTGTTCCACAGAGGTGTCCTCCTTTTCTCATCGCATTCCAGATACCCAGAGATTTATTGAAGCTGCTGTTTCTCTTTGAGTTTGCTTTATTCATAGCCTTGTCTAGTCACCAAAACCAGCTTACCATTATGGAGGCTTGCAGTGCAGGGCTAATGACCCTATCCAACACATCTAACCTTAAATCTCTGAATTGTTGCATTGCAAGAGACAAATAACATCAGTACTTCTCAAAATCCTACAAAATGTAATACACTTCTATCTGATCTTTGTGCATCTCCAGAGCATCCATTCAGTTCCTTATAAGCAGGAATGTACAAACCAGTTCAAATGACTGCAGCAGCTGCAAGCACTCATGCCTCCACCCTGAAGGACGTGAGCTGCTGCTGATGGCTGTAACTCTCCCTCCCCTGAATTATCCTGTCAACCCCCATTGGGGGCTAGTTTGGGTGAGAATAATACCTACACATAGATCAAACAGATATTTAGAAGCCATATTTTGGAACTTAGTTGTCTGCAAAGTGTAAATAAAAATGCAGGTACATTTAGTGTTCTTTAAAGTACAGGTTCACAAAATCATTGAATCACATAATGGCTGAGGTTGGAAGGGACCTCTAGAAGTCATCTGGTCAACCCCCGTTGCTCAAGGAGGGACACCCAGAGCAGATTGCCTAAGACCATGACCAGACACACTTTGACAGTCTCAGTCATGGAGGGTCACCTCACAAAAATTCTGGACAGCCTGTTTCAGTGATTAATGATCTCCACAGTATTCTTCCTGGTGTTCAGATGGAACTTGCTGTGTTTCAGTTTTGTGCCCAGTACCTCTTTTCCTGGCACTTGTCAACTTGTCATTCATGTGTGTGAGCATACGTGTATGTGAATGTATAGGGATATTAAACTTACAGCATCCAGTTCATATAATAGGTATAATATCTTAGCTTTAACAAGAGATAGAAATGAGAAAAATATTTGGAAGGGACTTTGGAGATGGTGAAGGACTACCTCTCAAACAGAATGGCTGTCCATTGCTAGCACCTTTGCCAACACCAATCAGGTCAGCCATGGCTTTGTCTAGCTGAGTCCTGAAAACCTTCAGATATGGAGATTCCATCTTCCCTATGGGCAGCCTGCTCCAGGGCAGCCCTTCTTTTGAAGAAGTCTTTCCTAATGTCCCTCACTGACTTGTGTCCAGTGCCTGTGATGTTGTCAAGAAAAACAAATAAGCGTGAAGTTGGACTTATCTAAACCTGTTGTGCCTCAGGTTGCACTGGAATCTGTACTGTAGCAGAACTAACACTACCAAGGCAAGTCGGGTGCTAGAGCTTGCCTGAGCATGTGTTTGTAGGCACAACCCAGGCATTAGCCCTCCTACCGGCTGCTCCATAAAGGACTGAAGTCACTGTGAGTGCTGTAATTGTGTATGTACTACTCTAACCACCTGGGATTTTGAGAAAAAAAATAAAGAGCTTGAAAGCGTGAACACGCCGTATCTGTTTCCTTTAAAATGATAATTGTTCCTGACTTCAGTTTATTGTGCCAAATACAGCAGGAAGTGAATGTCAATAAAGGGTTTGTAACTGGATGTAGACATTGCTGAGGTATACAAACATTTATTAGAGGTAGCCATGGTAACTAGAACAATGTATTACACAGACTTCATATGCAGTTCTTATAAATGCAGTGTTCCGCCACTCCAGAGGCTAAAGCTTTTGACTATTCCAGGTTTGAACTGGCTAGTCAAAATCAGTGTCAAATACATTACTGGGTGTAAACTTCTAAAATTCAAAGAGTTAAAACTATTTGCAGAATTACTTAAGTGCAAGAATCAATTTATAATTCACACTTCCGAGAGTGAGAACTTCCTCATTCTTCCTCAGAAAATTTTAACCTGCATTAAAAGCCTCACAAGCATATTATAGAGACATATCCAGGATCATATTATGTGGGGTTTATGATATTTATCTTCCATCAAGTTAGAAATTTCTCTCCACTGGGATCTAACTTGTATTTGTTACTCCACTGGGTGGTACATTTAAATGTCACAATGAACTCACACCGACACTTGCTGTGAAAACTGCCTGCAGATGCAGGCCTGGGTGTCTGCCCCTGAACTTCCATCAATAGACTGTACAAACATTTCTGGGTGGGAGATTACTCCTGTGTGACAAATAATGGCAGTGTTCTAGGGAGCAAGGTGTTAATTAAGTCTTCTTGCTTAGGAAGTCAACCTGACAGTTTTGTCATTAATCATAGAAAAACAATAACAAAGGTTATCTTCCCTTAGGGGAAATCCTCCTCCATCCCAATTACACTGATCCATTTTTGCAATACCTTATACAGGTACTAGAAATAGAGAACAGCTATGTATCCCTCAAGCTTGAGACTGCCCTTTAAATCTCTAGTCTGAAAGTAGACCGATGGGTTGTGTGATGTGTGGGTGCAAATGTGCATGTCAGGACATTACCCTGCAATTCTCTTCCTCTTCCTCCAGATCTGAACACCAAATTATGCACAGCTTCAAATCTTCATATGTTCAAATCCTTATTAGTATCACCATCTCAGTCTGCTTTAAAAAGAAGTGGATTAGCAGAGCAGGTATACAGTGCTCTGCACATCTCTACTAGCCTGGTGTCTCTGTTTGCTATTTTTGGGTGAACCAGAAGGGGAAATTAAGTATTAAAGAAAATTGCATTAAAGTTGAAATTGGGAAGAGAAACCGGAGGGAAACCCTCAAGAATCAGATTAGGAAAAGGTGATTGCAGGTAGAAAGGTTATATGAAGAGAAGGAACATCTGACAAGCATGAACCCGGTCTTGCTTTAGTCCATGGCATAGTGTGATTTTTTTTTGTGATGATCTATATTGTAGCTCTAAGTTCTGTGCTTCCAAAACGATTTTTGGGAAGGTCTTATTTATTTTTTTCTTCCATTTACATGGCAGTTGTCTTTTTCTTCCAAGATCTGATGTTATGTTATGCAGTCATATGATGTCTATGCTACAGCCCTGTCTTTTGAGACCACTAGAACATCTACTTATAAATGATGCCTGCAAAATAAAGTTATTTATAATCCTTCTGGCTACAGTCACATAAACAAAACTGAATTTCTTTGCTCTCTTTTCTTTCCAACTAATATCCTGAGAGCTGAAGGAGAGCTTGACTGTGGATGGGGGAGTAGGTGACTGTCAGACTACACTCTTGATCAGTGATTATCAATAAAAGATATCCGTGAAAATGGATACAAATTTCTAGTTTACACTCAAGGCACTGTGCATGTCATGTTTTGACATGCAGTTGGCCCCTCAGGATTCATTTTGTGTTTTTGACTGTACAGAGAGCACTATGAATGACTCCATCTTCTGAAAAACCTGTATAACAGAGACTGTTTCTAGGTAATGAAGGTTGGTTTTAGTTGCATGAAAATATTTCAGACCACAGCAAAAGTTTTTTCCCAATTAATTCAGGAGAAAATCTAGTCATTTAAAGCTTAAGTAAATTATTGGCATCAATTAGAATGTATCACCTCTAGTTTCTGCTATGATCCACTAATTGTCAGTGCAGGAACAAAGTGTGCCTAAAGGAGATCCTCTGGGATGAATATGGCTCAGCATAGTGGTCAGTGTGGTGCTCACCCACTGACTTCTGTGATGCTTTGAAATGAATATACTTCCATAAAATGACTTTATTTCCCTCAGGTCCTTTCTGTAAGTCTACCATGACAGGCTAAGCTACACTGGGACCTCTGTGGGACCAGAAAGAGGAGATTTTAAGAACTTAAAGCCAATTTATCAGTTTTTGTTGTTGTTGTTGTTTTCATAGAGGAAAAATGAGGACAAATATTCAATACTCATGAAATTGCAAAATTAGAAAACAAAATGTAGACCCAGGAAAAAGAAGTTCTCCTGTTCTTTCTGAAAGAAACTTGGATATTTCCTGGGCTTCTGCAAGACTTTTGATATGGTCCCACATCACATTCCGATGTGGGAGAAAATTCTTTCTGCAATCCCACATGTGTGTACTAACTGGAAGAAAAATTAATTGAAAACAGTCCTGTGGATAAAAACTTATGGGTTTGGGGATGTGAGCCAGTAGTCTGTGTTTGCAGCCCTGAAGGCCAACTGCATCTTGACCTGCATCAAAAGAAGGGTGGCCAGTAGGAAGAGAAGGTGATTGTCTCCCTCTGCCCTTCTGAGTCCCCATCTGGAGTACTGTGTCCAGTCCTGGGGCTCTCAGCACAAGAAAGACATGAAGCTGTCAGAGCTGGTCCAGAGGAGGGACATGAAAGTGATCAGAGAGCTGGGGCACTTCTGCTATCAGGAAAGGTTGAGGAAGTTGGGCTTGTCCTGTCTGGAGAAGAGAAAACTTCAAGACCTCATTGTGGCCTTTCAGCACTTAAGTGAAGCTTATATACAGGAGGGAGACTGACTTTTTACATGAGCAGATAGTGATAGGACAAGGGGAAAGGGTTTAAAACTGAAAGAGAAGAGATTTAGATCAGGTACTGGAAGAAAATTTTTTACTCAGAGGGCAGTGAGGCACTAGAACAGGTTGTCCAGAGGAGCTGTGGATTCCCCATCCCTGGAGGCGTTCAAGGCCAGGTTGGACAGGGCTCTGGGCAGCCTGATCTAATGAGTGGGAGCCCTGCCCCCAACAAGAATTTTGGAACTAGATGCTCTTTAAGGTCCCTTTACTCAAACCTTTCTATGATTCTATGATTTTATTTCCATCCATGTAGATCTTCAAAAGCCAGGAGGACGTGGCCCTGGGCGGCCTGCTTTGGGTGGCCCTGCATGAGAGTGAGGTTGGACAGACAACTTCCACACGTCCCTGCCAGCCTCAGCCATTTTGGAGTTCTGAGATTCTGGAAAGCTGAATTATTGTCTTTTGAACAGTAACTACTGTGAATGAAGGTTTAAATAATTTTGTTCAGTAAACCCTTAGAATGATACCATTGGCTAATACTACTTGGCTCCCATAAGTCTGTGACAAAGATGGAATCAGATTATTTAGGATAAGAAGTGCCCAGTCTTTGTTGCAGGATGAAGGTAGGATGTAAGCAGGCCAGTCTGTAGTTAGCAACACTCTGTGTTCGCACCAGTATGAATATTTTTTTATAACAGTAATGCAATTGTGTTACATCTGTTGTTAAAAAGCTAAAAACATTTTGTGACAAAATAAATTATTTCAAATGAAAAGTAAGTTTTGGTAGCACGGTAAACTTGAAATGACAATTGTTTCCATAGATTCCAGGGTAGGCAGATTCTGATGTTTACTCTGAATGGATGTAAGTGGTTGAAGTCTGCCTGGCGACTTGACAGATCTGCAGACCATACTTTAAATACTATGGATACCTATTCATGAAAAGATATGTACTTCTAGATAAATTGACATGTTTAAATATGTCTGCTATATATGGGACAAAAGGATAGGTACATACATATTTATAAATTTAATGGATCACAGTGACTGTATTACTCAAATGTATTGCAGATCAAAATGGGAGATCATCACTGACTCAAGAGAAATTTAGTATATAAGTCTTCTTTAAAAGCACATTACAGGAATATGCCTCCTAGTCTATATTAAAAAAGCCAGACCCTTAAATGGTCAATTTCTTGAACATCCAGATAATACAAAATGACATAGTTATTTATTGCAACCCTTGTCCAGTCAGCAACAGAGCTGGGAAACTCTGTCTGTTTACCAACTCTTGGGCATAATGGGCAAAATCCTTTCTCTATTCTTCATTCTGCCAACCTGATGTCTTCTACTTTTCACTTTCACATTCCATGCAAGTCAACCATGAATTACTCAGGGTACAGTTTCAATCACCTTCATTTTACATTGCTTGTAATTTACAATGGAGAATCAGACTGAATGGCTCTATGCATTTTGTTAAATCATTGAGGATTTCACTCCATGTCATTCTGATTACCTAAAGATTTTTTTTTTTAATTAGCTTTATATAACAGAGAACTAAAGTCTTGATGTCTTGACCAGAAGATATATTTTTTACTAGAAAAAAAAGTAGTGCCCTATGCATGTATGATTCACCCTGTGTATATTTATTATCTATTTGCTTGGACAATATCTGCATCAAAATGTAGTATAAGTCAAATACAGTAGAATATGCTCGGACTTTTTAAACAGTGCAATATAGAAAGGTGCATGTAAGAGATTTCATACTGAGTTTCCTTTTACACTGAGCTGTGAAGAAATGAAAAATTAGCAACATTTTTTTTTATAAACTGAGACGATTTTCTGCTTTTAAGCCTGCTCTGGAGAACAGAAAACATGTATTCCAGATACCTTGAACTACCTGGCTTTTACAGCAACCCGAATTAGTCCACCCATACCTTCCAGTTGTACTTCTTAGATGAAAACAAAGAGCCAGACTCATAGATTACGCTGTTTTTGTTTGGAGTGTAGGAGGATGTTAATTAAAACTCCATTCTACTGGGTGGAGATCAAATGACCTGGGTTACAACTTAAAGTTACTGAGGGCAAATCCCTCAGGTTTTGTGCCTTGGAGGATCCCTTTGTCCCCACAGACTTGTCGCTGGTGGTCTTGGCAGGAGCCTCCCTGTGTCTGATTTTTGTCTCAGGCAGCTGGACCACCCAGGCCTGGGAGGTACAGCCCTAGAGAGCACAAGCAGAGCAGCTGTTCTCATGTTTTAAAAGAAGTTTTGGGGATGAATTGGAGGAGAAAAGGGATCTGGATTAATGTACCCCAACACTTTATCATAGAATCTCCAAATAATAGAATTGTTTGAGTTGGAAGGGGATCTTTAAAGGTCGTCTAGTCCAACTCCCCTGCATTGAACCGGTACACCTACAGCTAGATCAGGTTGCTCAGAGCCCCATCCAACCCTTGAATATCTTCAAGGACAGGGCTTCCACCACTTCTCTGGGCAACTTGTTCCAATGCTTCACCACCCTCATTGTAAAACACATTTTCCTAATCTCCAATCTAAACCTTCCCTCTTTTAGTTTGAAACCATTTCCCCTTGTCCTATCATAACAGACCCTGCTAAAGAGTCTGTCCCCTTCTTCTTATAGTCCTCACCTTCCTTGATTTGCTGACCACACTTCTTTTGATGCAGCCCAGGATACAGTTGTCTTTCTGGGCTGGAGTTACATCCTGTAAATATTTAGCTAGGGCTCACTGCTAACAAGAAAATATTTTTATAAATAAACATATAAATGATCTGGCTTCAGTCCTGCCTTCCCCATTTCCTTTGTTTACTTGTAAATGGGTATGAATCTTCATATACAGGATGTTCCAAAGGTTCATGACCCACGTTCAGAAAATAATAGTCAATATGTATATATATTTTTTCTAAATTCTAAAACCTCTGCAATGGTGGTATAAATCAGAGTTACACTGCCATGCCTGTGGAACAGAAATGATACACATGAATTCTGCAACCAATTACAAAGAGACAATAGAGTTCATATTTCAGTATTTTCAACAAACTGTTTGAAGATGTCCTTAATCTGCTGCCTTTACCGATGACTCTTTGCAAGCTGTCTGGTGAAATCAATTCCATATACTTTTTTCTGTGTTACTGGTGGGAACCTTTGTAAACAACATGAAAAAGAGCATAACCAGCAACTAACAAAAGAAGAGCTAGTCTTCACAATGCTGTGATAATTCCTTTATCTGAGAAAGTCATTTCCTCTTTGCCAGCAGAAAGTTGGAATTTGTCAGGTAAACCATTCATTATCCTTGCTGCAGACAAGGAGGTGTGTGACATGCAGAAAAGCTCTGAGCAAAAGGGAAGCACAGTGCAAAAAACAACAGGTAATAACTCTTAATGTTAGAGGGAAAATATAACTGTTACGAATGCTATAAAACATTAATCTTAGTAGTAAAGCACTAAAAGCTGAAATTCGCCTGTCTTCCATTGCTAAGGCACTAAAACGAAATGAACTCAGATCTATAGACCCCACAGAGATGCATCACATTTTCATTTCCTCTTTCTCCTTTGGAGATAAGAACAGATCCCTGAAGGTTGTTCCTCTTGTCTAGTTAAGGCTAATGACTTGTGTTTGATGATGCTAAAACCTGCTTCTGTTTGGGCTGCTTTGACAGGTGACTGACAGCCAACCAGGGAGTGTGGGAGAAGGGAAAACCCACAGCAGCCTGCCTCACTGTAAATCTCAGTGCTGAACTGCGTACCATGGAATGAAACTGAAGTTTCCTCCCTGGTCACAGCATCTTCTGCTCCATGGTCAAGGGGTTGGCAGGACCAAACCCACAGGCACTGTTGTGAGTGGATGAAACTGGGTGCTTGGGGTTCAAAAGGTATCTGGGAGAACCAGGTGCCCAACACCTGCCACAGGAGAGCAAATGGGATGGTCATTCGTCTCTGTGCTGGTTTCAGTCTCATCCAGGGAACATGAGAAAATTATTTTTCTGGCCACGTGAAGTGAGGACTTCATAGCAGGGAAGCTGATATGTCTCTGTAACCTTGACAAAATTTTTCTAGGAATTATTAAAAGTGCTTTCTCCTGGCATCTCTTTTCCTAGAGTGGGGTTGAAAAAAGAGTAATCATTCACACATATCTTTGTGGGGTGCAATTTTCTTACATCTCAAGTCTTAAAGATTAGCATGTCACAGATATCTCTGTTACCTAGAAACTCGGATAAGGCCAAGAAGGAGGCCTAAATATCAAGTCTATACAAGCAGTGTAGAATTTAATACAGTAAGTTTTAAACTCTGAGTTTTTCCTTTATTACTAATGAAACTATCATGCCTTTTCCTAACATAATAAATAAATTGCTATCTTAATGAATTCTGCTGCTATTGATCTGTTTTGTTTATTTATTTATTTTTAAAGCAGTCCTTGTACTCTTCAAATGTTTTGCCAGCACAGCTTTACGCCATAAATCTTTTATGTTAGCCACTGAACATCAAAATTACTCTGGTGGCATCTGGTGTGATGAAAATAAACAAGATAATTCCTTATCTAGAGAAGCCTGAAAGCAAATCTCATCTTTGAACAATCTCAAATACTGTGGTAAGATGCAAACCTGACCCATACCTTGCATTTTGCCTTAGAACTTTCACCTTTGAAAAGGACAACACAGTCCTGAGAAACCTGGGATAAGTAGCACAACAGACCTCTCTCACTAAGTTCAGCCACAAAGGTATTCACACCAGTTAACAAAGTCTCTATTTCAGCTGCTCCAAGAGTCATTATACAGGGAAAGGGATTGCTCCTTAAGACAGGATAGGGGCCAAGTCTCTATCAGGATCTCAGAAAAAAAGGCAGTCCTTTGGGGATAGCAGAACTTGTGGCAAGCTTTGCAGTAATCTTCCAGTGGGATGAAAATGACTCTAAAAATTCCTGTTCTCAGAAGCCAAACATGACCTTCTGATTCACTTAGCTTGAAGGCAGAGCTCATGAGTAACAGTTCTACACAGATGCAATTAAAACCAGAATTTGACCCAAGGCTCTTCTGTACTTGAATTGGTTTGTTTACTCTCTAGATGCCAGCAAAGCTTGTCAAGAAGGACTGTTGGAGCAACAGTATTTTCTGAGAAAAATAAACAGATATGAGAGAAGACTGTGAATTTGACTGTTGTCTGCACTCTACCTGTGTGTAATCACTTGCCATGGAAACACTACATTTAAACAGTTCAAACCAAATTCTGTTTTTTCGTTTCAATAATTCCACCAGCATCAACTTTTTCCACTGTTCACATTATTGTGTGACGGAGTTAAGCCTAGTCAAGGATGATTCTGCTTGATTATGTACATAATTATGATTATGTAATAATTGCTTGATTTGGCAGCACAAGCCACACACAGTTTCTTCAGCATCTGAACTTCTTCAACACAACTCTTTCTCTCATTGTTGTCATTGTTTGCCTTTTCTGATCTTCATTCTGACCTAAACCTGAAGTAAAAGAAACCTCATACTTGTGAATGTAACAGTCATGAAAAAAGATAACATAATTTCTCAGCACTTACTTAAAACAGTGTAAGTTTAAATTTCCCTGCTCCTACTAGCGAGATATTACAGGACTGAAACTGATTTTAGAATATCAAACTCTCTCCAATTATCACCTCTTCTTGAACAAACCCATCAATTTTAACAAAGGACTTCAGCTTAAGTGGCAATGCCTGTAACACATTAAGTACAGTATCTGATTTTTGGCTATGGTACTAGAAATTGGCAGTCTTGTTCTTAATCCCAGCTCAGGGATATCTTGCATGCTGCTGAGGCAGTGCCTTAAGCAGGGTATGTCCTCTGTGCAGTCACTTTAAGGGAATAAGAAGGAATAAGAGATCCAAAGCTACTCATGTTCTACATGATCTGCAATGCTCAATTAATTTTGAGAGAACTGGAATTTTTTCAGTTTTCTCCATTTCCCTTCCCAAATCTTCCTACTTCGGGTTCCATGCAACCTTATGAAGATATAAGTGATGGATCCAATACTGTTTGGATATGAGTAGATGTTCAAGTTCCTTTGAAAAGAAATTGTTTTCATCTTATTTATTTATCTATCATGTTCTTGTGCTTCTAGTTTTTGTTAATCTTCCTCCTATATTGTCATATTTAACTTATTGGGACACAAGGGAAAGAACAGAGCCAGCTCTTGCATGGAAAAAGGAAAGCAGTTTTCTACCACTTACAACATTCAGTTTTTTGTAGCTTTCCTATTCAACTCTATTTTGTCATTTGTTTGATTAGTATGTTTTACCTGGTGGTAAACTGGGAAGTTTGAGATCTAGCTGTTCTTGGACTTTTCTGTGAAAACAGAGAAAGTAGAAATTGGTAGTCTGGGGGTAATGTTTTCATGCCATTATTCTAAATTTTTTTTCCCGGGAACATAATTCTGGGAGTTGAAGTTAAAGTTAAGTCCACCTACAGCTCTGAAACTTGTGTCTCACTTTGTGATGGGAGGGCGGGTTTCCTACAGATTATAGCTCAGGGCAGAATCCACAATTCCCTCCCCCCCCCTCCCCACGTATGTAGGAAGTTATGAATCAGCAAGCATAAATCCAGAATGCCTTCTTAAGGCCGGCTATTTCTCATCCTTATGAGTCAGTAGCACCTTTTCCATCCAGTTTGACTGTCTCTCCACCTACTCTTATGGAAAATAAAAATAATGTGAAAAAAAGGAATTCAAAGGATTTAATTCAAAACTTCCACAGTCCTCCCACACAAAGACTGCCCTTGCCATTTTAGATGTACAATCACACATGAGAAAACTGAATAACGCAAAGTCTTGTATACTCTAGTTAGAAAGAACATACTGTCTACTTCAGAGAGCTCTGATGTTGCTACAGCAGTCCCATATGTATTGCCTTTCTTCTACAGGCTGTGTCTTTCTCACCTCTAGCTTAGAAATGAGAATTTTTCCTACACCCAGATTTGGAAATTGTGACAAACAAGCTGACCAACATGCACAGCAAGAAGACTTGAGCAAACTGAAACAGTGGTGAGGCCACCTGAAACAATGGTGAGGCCACCTCTCCTAGGCTCTGCTGACACCATTATCACAAAGGCTGAAGTCACATCAGCACAGAAGTGGTTATGGTAGGAGACGTGGAGTCCATGGTGTGGGGGTGTGCCAGGAAGTGGTGGTGGAATAAAGCATCTGTGACGTCTACTGCAAACCTACTCCGCATCACTCCAGATGGGTACCATTATCCAGTTGTGCTTGATGTAAATAATAATGAAAATCAATTATTTATGTGACTTGAGAAATACATGCCTAACACTCTGCCATGCACTGAGTGAGGTCAAAAGAGAACTTTGCCACCAGATCTACGTAAACATACAAGTTATCTGGTACAGATAAAATGAAGCAGACCACCCAATGTGAGAGCTGGGATGCTTTGGAGCAAGAGGATTTGCTGTAGATGCTTTGGTATTTTAAATGAGAACAGAATACACTACAAAGTATTTGGGAAAGAGTAATAAAACAAATGTTTCAGATGTGTGTGGGGGGGTACATATGGTGAAGTGATAAGGTATGTATTAGTCCCGTATTACCTATTAGATTCTTAAAGGTTCATCAGAATCGTGTTTAATTTAAAAAACATCAATAATTTATATAAGCTAAGAATATAGTTTTCAGTTCTTTTACATTTACTTCTGTGAAAAATAAAATAAAGAATCAGTGAGGTGGCAAAGCAGAGTTTTTATAATGTCAGACAAAACAGAATTAGGGTTGTGCACAGTTCAGTATGATATTTATATTATATGTATATATTTATAATTCCTTTTATTCAGAACTTCTAACCCAAACAATGCAGTGTGAGACTCTTCTCTAGAAACTGGTCAGCAGCATGAGGTGAGAAATCTGCTCTCGCAGATTGCTGCCTGCACTGTGGAGAAATTTAGATGTGTAGTGACTGAAGCCAAAAATATGAGAAACTGCAAGACTGATTTCATGTTTGAGGTACTTATAATTTGGTCATGAAGGAAATATTTGAACTCTTCCTTGCAGTATGGAATTCTTCCTCTGTCTCTGCCAGAGTCCTTACACATGATGATGAGCCAGACTTTGACAATATGTCTCCAGACTTTCGTTATTTATGTTAATCCATGTGAACTTCTGTGCTCTCTCAGACACAGTTGAAGGCAGATGGGCTTCCCATCCAAGGTTGCTAATTAGTTTAAGAAGCCATGCTGCAGGTATCTGGCTGCTCCTTATTGGTGGATAGTCTGACCTTACTTGGAGACACTAAATACTTGGAGTCCTAAAATAAACAAGGATCGTCTGGCCCCTTCCTCTCACATATTAGTATATGGAAAAGCAACTTTGTTTCTATGATGATAACAGATATTAAAAATCTTTGAGGCAAATAATTATTCTGCTTTCAGAGAGGGTGAGTGCTATGCAGTAAATAAGGCTTGAAGAAACTAACTGGAGGAAAAGCAAAATATTGAAGACTTACTGTTGAAATGGCAGTGATAACTGAGGCAAGGATAGATGAGGCATCTTATGCAAATAATAGCAATATGTAATCAGCTGGCTATCGTGTTGCTTGTGGTTGCTCAAGCAAATCATCTAGCCCTTCCTAACGTTCTGAGTAGGCTGTTCCACTTTTTTCATGTCCTTAGAATATAGTTTTTATATTATTTTGTGGATTTTGAAAAATGGCAAAGTGAAATTCTATCATCTCATATTACATTGGCTTCTACAACAGGAAGATAGACAGATTAGTTCCAGAAACAGATGTCTGCAGTGCCTCTGGAGCTAACGGATTGAATGGTATCCAGTGGTTAGCGTTTGAAACAGGTAGTTTTCTCTGGCAAATTAGCTCTGGTAGGGTTGAAATGTGCCCTCTGGTTTCCAGTCTGGAGAAGAGATACTAGTCCCAGTTCTTCATTCATACTTCCATGTCAGATGCCATTTTGTCAAACTGCCCCTCTGCCATCTGTTGCACAGCAACAGAATATAACGGAATATTGGTGGGAAGATTCAACATGCTACCAACTCTGTTTATGATGTTGTGGGCTAATATAATAAAATAGAAGGCATTAGAAGACCTCTACAACATAATCTCAGTGCTGCAGAATCTCACTCTTTTTCTTTTTCTTCTCTCTCTGTGCAGTCCTAACACACACCAGGACATGCATAAGGAATAATATAAGGAGAGCAGTTGGACAAATAAAGATCCATCAACATCTTTGCTATTAAGCATTTTGATTTAGGGCCCTAGACTGCTAACCTGAGATTCAAGGTTTGGCACATAAAATGTCAGGTCGGAAACTCCTGCTGTATAAAAGATGCAAATCTAAACACTTCTGCAATTTTTTATCTTGTGAAGAAAAAGATTAATATCATTGACGCTGTAGGGAAGTTTCAGTCTCAGACAGCTGTTGTCATTCATCCCACTATTGTTAACAATAAAGATTTACTTGTATCTCCTAAGAGGAAAAGTGTCTGTTGTATGTACAAGGTAATTAATATCGACTTAATGAAATGTGCATATCTTTCTTTCTTTTGTGAACTGGGTAAACACCTTGGAATAAACGTGATTTCTTTATCTAGTAACAGATTACGTTTTTTCTGCTAGCTGCCATGGGAAGAAAAATGAGATCCAGTGCTATTAGTATGGATGCCACTGTTCTCTTCTAGAGGCTGGAAAATGTTAATAATAAACAGGGATATGTTAGTCTGTACCATAAAATAAAGGAACTGAACATGGTCTTCCTCCCTTAGACAAATAGTGTTTAAAAATGGTTGCAGCCACTGTCAAGAATGATTTCTCAGTGAGTCATTCACCACCATAAAAAATTAGTTTAGCTTACCAAGAAAATGTTTGTTTCCTGTTATAACAAGAATTCAGTATATCAGCAAGAAAATTGAATCATCTCACTTGGCTGTAATGAACAGCTGACTTATACTGAAATCACAACTAAGTACAGCAATCAGGTACCTTGGCAAACTAGAAGTGAAGCTTAAGGTGAGTAACAGAAACTAATAAATTCTGAATGAAAAATTGATTTAATCTAACCAAAACCAAGCCCAAATGCTCACATCAAGAAATTGCCAGGTAATGGTCTGTGCAATACAGTGGGTGATGATCTGGAAAAAGCAGACCCATGAGGAGCTTACAGGAACTTATCATGACCCCTGCTGTACTCTTATCAATACTTCTATAATTGGATGACACCAAAACCTACAGGTTTTGTCCAACTCATGTTAAGGTCCTGGGGATCAAATTTAACAAGAGAGGGAAAAAAAAAAAACCACCAACAATGCCTGCGCAAAATACAAGAGAATAAAAATGCAGAGTGTCATCAATCTATTGATGGCTTTTAAAACACTCATTCCTCACACTTGCAACCCTAGGCACTGCACAAAGCTATAAGAGAGATAGGGAAAAAGAGAGATGGAGAAAAGGAAAAAGGCAAAAGGAAATATAAGGGAACTGGAAAGCCAATGCCTGCTATAATTTCTCTTCTTGTGATATCCTTTTCTGGTAAGCTTGTAGGTCTAAATGTGTGAATGATAATGACAGAGAAAGAGAGCAACTACAAAAATCAAATAAAATCAGGGTTCAGAAGTAGGTAAAATTGTCTGAAGCAAAATGGACAGAGATGACTTCTTCTTACAAGGTTTATGATCTTTCTTAGGCCAGATAAATCACCTGAAAGGCATTATTAGAAAAGACAAGACTAGCTGCCTACAAAAAGAATCCTTGTGTTACCTCCCCACTTTCCAGAGGGAGAGATGATGCTTGAATGTAATAGTACTGCATGGAATATGAATGTATACTTAAGGATAGGGCCAAAAATAAGCAAGAGCAATCCCACCTGAAGGGTAGTTAAGGGTAACAGTAACAGTGTGTCCATGTTACACTCAAAGATGTTTCCTAAATAGTCTTTATAGCACAGCTGTGTGCTTCCAGTTTCATAATGAACTCAACAACACATAACATGTTAAGGAATATAATGCTGTAGTAAAATGAATAACAATGCTATGGGTTCAAGGAAGAAGGAGCTGGATGCAAAGTGACCAGTAAGGATCTGCTCCTGACGGAAGGAATATAGACCAAAGCTCTGCTTTTTGATGTCTTTTTACAACTCTATATTAAAAATACTGCCTTTTTCTGAAAAAACACCTTTAGCAACTTTCACTACCTGTTGCTTCAGATCTTTCCTGTGGGGGAATCTAGGGATCAACTCTTCTCTCTCTCTCCACTGACCCTGTGCTTTGTTATGGCTCTACCCCATGCTCCAGCCCTCTGGGTTGTGAGCAGTCAGACAGCTTACCTGGGGAATATCCTTGCCAAAAGGAGAAATCTGGAGAGACTGGAAAGAAAACTATGTGAGTAGAATTAAAGACATGGGAATAAAAATAGATCAGCACAGGCAAGACTGCTTGGAAGAGGGGAGTAGGGTGGACTTGTGGAGAGATGGATAAACTAGGAAATCAGCACACTGAGTAATATGCAGGTGCATAGGAGGAAAGGGTACATTTTCGGTGTTTGTACAAAAACTATCTTAAACCTCATTATAATCCTGTAAAGTCACACACTGGAAGGGTCCAAGAAATCCTCTGTACCCTTTACATAAAAGTTTGCAAAATCACAGTTCAGAGAAGTGCTACAGACAGCAGAGTGACTAATCTCCCCACACCACCTCAAATCTGTCTCATAATCAAGTTCCTCTTTTTGAAGAGTGTGCTCATCTCATTGCACGGAAGAGCTTGCCCACGTCTGTGGTGCTTTCTCTGGAACAAGAGAAACAGAAACAAAGGATGACAAACTGGCCAGAGCATGACCTAACCAGGCAATCAATGTTTTAAGCACAAGGTTAAATCTGAATCATTCTCATGAACAACGAGCCCCCACTCTTCAGTACTAGTCAGTGACTAAGGACACAACACTAAGACCACTAATGTTCTAAGAGCTGTTAAGCAAGTTGATTTGCACGACAGTCCAACCAGTCTCAAGCAATCTTATTTAATTCTGAAAGACTCCAGGTTATTTCCTTCTCCCTAACCTTCCTTATCAGAGCAGTTATTACAGATCAGCAGTGGTCCATCTCCAGCAACATCCAATCTATCTCAGGGTTACTCTGGCTTTTCCCAAGCACAGCATATGACATAACACATTGGATTGTAGTGTTATTTGGAGATTTGGAGAAGCTTTTACCGTGGAACAGGCTCATATACAGGTGAATTTTTCTCTTTGACATTCAAAACAGTAATAACACATGGCTTTTCACATAGAAGAAATCATGCTGATTTACTCAAGGATGTATTTTTCACCCTAAATATAAGATGTGGCAGAAGAGGACGGGATAAGGAAGACGTTCTTTGCAAAAGATACTGAAATCCACAGTTCATCATATCTAGCTTGACCAGGGTATGTCTAAGAGGGCTTGGGGGTTTATCAAACAGGATTGGATAATATGAAAGTTTTGTCATATCATTCAGTAATACTGATGGATGATAATCTACTTACTGCTTTGTCATCTGTTTTTGCTGTCCAATTAGTAGGAATCACCCAAGATATTTTTTAGATTTATTGAAAGATTGTAAGAAATAGATGTGGATTTGATGCCTCTTCTGTTACTTTACATGTAATGTAAATAAACCCACATAAAAGCTTGAGAGAATCTGATAGTGTCCAACAGCAAACGCTTGAACTGACTGTATGAAAACAAGTAGAATACAAAGGAAAGAAGAATTTGCATGCCGAATCAAGACAGCTTAAATTCACAAGTTGTGTGCAAGTGACTACATCATTGTATTCCATGTCATGCTCTATCACACATGATCCCTAAACATGCTGCAAAGATCTCCATTTTGAATGAAGTTTACAGTCTCTGCATGGTGAGGAGATTTCCACGCTCTTCCCAGGTTTATAAGGGTAAGTGAAGTTGAAATGATGGGAAATGTTGCTGTCACAGGTCACTTGATGCCAAGATCCGTGCTTTAAAGTTTTGAGAACGTAGGAGTCAAACAAGCATGAACATGGCAGCAGCAACATGCTCTCCAAGAACAATACATCTGAGTGTACCTTCCTAGAACTGTAATATATATAACAGTTATGTTATAAAGAAAGTTCCATTTCAGAAAGTCACAAAAATAAAAGTAAGGGAAAATAAGTCCTGCTTTGATGGAGTTATTCCTACTTTTTTAATAGTGCATGTGTAATCCTCCGAGTCTTGAATTGTTAAGCCACTTCCAGGCAACTGCATTTGGCAGCTAGTTAGCATAGATATGACTGAAAATGCCCACAGTAACTGGCCTATAGGCAAATTTTCTTAGCTCTACTGGGTTATGGACAGAGAACCATGTGCTTTTAGTTCTTATTTCTGGTGGATTTTACAGTAGCATTATGTAAGACCAGAACAAAAGTGAGCTAACATCATGTGACACTTTAGTTGACTTAACACAACCTGAAAAAATGCCCTAAATTCTTGGGATTATTAAGTAATTGTGGGACTTTCAAGAAATTAGAGCAATTCACATTTTAATATCTGGGTTCTTTGGTGGTGGTACACTCCTTGGTGAGTAATGTCAGTCAAATCTGTAATGGATTTCATACTTGCTGGGGTTTTAACTAGGACCTCGTGTTGTTTTTATGCCCTACCTTAGTACATATATATACTTGCAGAGGAATCAACCTTGCTCTTACTGAAAGGAAGGAATATCTAATGTTTTTCTTCCCCTCAGTGAAGGCAATAAAATAATCAATAAAATCAACAGAAATTAATGTAGGCAACTCTCTCCGGATGTTGTCACATTTTCTTTTGGGGAGCACAGGTCATGAAAGGACCTCAAGATTCACCTCTCCAGTCTCCTCCCTACTTTTTGCTACTCTCTGACCTCATATACTCTAAAGATTAACTCTAAGTCATTCTGTGATGCATATTCTGTCCTTTTCTGTAGAAAAGTGTGCGGAACTCAAGCTCCTAGAGAGGATTTCTTCTCTGTATGTGGGCTTTTGTGAAATGGATGTCCATATTTTGTCAGCAGCTTTTTTGAAGGTTTGGCAGGACAGAATGCTGAGTTTGAAAACTCAGTTATTTCTTTTTTACCCTATTGAGGAGGCTTCCTGTTGTGGGCTTCTGCTGCACTAAAAACGGGGATCAGTGGGAGCAGCAATGACTTACTTTCAGATCATTCTCTCTTGGAAGCAGTCATTATAGAAATGTTCTTTTTTTTATTGACTTTGCAGGGGATGGATTGCACACAGCCTGGGTATGTAAACCTGTTCTTTATTCACCAGAAAAGAGATTTTTTCTCTTTTTTTTCACTAAAATTGTTCCAGAATCTATTAAACTAGTCAACTTACAATATGTAAAAAAGATTTGACAGTCCTAAAGTGCACCCAAATTTGCCACAGGTTTGTCACACATAATTTAAAATTATTTTTACAAAGCACTGAGAACTTACAGCTGCCATTAAGGAATAGGCAGGGAGAAAGAATAGACAGGAAAAGGTGATTGGTGCCTCAGAAGTAGGTTCTTCAGCTTCAGGCATTTGGAAACATGTACAGGATCAGAAAGGATGCTTCTCTTCAAATGACTATCTATTTGTTAGCAATAAGAAGAATCCAAATATCCCACTTTCCCGCAATTACTGCAGATACATTGAATAAAGCTGTAAGATCATTTATGAGGCAGACAGGCTACAAAAGAGAACAGTTTTCTTCCTTGATCTGGGAAGATTCTGAATACACTTAGTGGCTTAATCCTGAGCATGACATTCCTGGGAGTAGCAAGGAAATTGCATATCACCATGTACCTCAGCACTCATTGCCTAGTATTACCTCCAGTTTTGGTAAACCTATGATGCTCAGAGAAAGGCTGTCCTCTCCTTCATCTTGCAAAACCCAAGGACCAAGTTGAGCACCAAGAATAGGAAGGATTGGAATTCTTTCTCCAGTCTACCACAGGACCACTGAAGCACAGCATTAAATGCATCAGAAACCAGGTACAAATAAGTAGCACCTTCAGAATACTAATGCAACATCCTTCAAAATACTAGCATACTGAATGCTCACAAGCTCAGGTAACAAATATAAAATTTCCAGTGGTCGTGAGACTATTATTGCTTTGTGTTTTTTTTGTCTAGTCTTTCTGCTATCTTAGCTTTAGAAATATTTAACAATATTTTGGAGATGACAGTGCCTTGATGGAAATTTAAGAACAGAAAGGGCAAGTTATCTCAACCTCAGAATATGTCAGAACTGTACTGCCCCACGATCATCTGGCTGTCTACGAAAAGTTTTCTTTTTCTTTCCATTGATCTTCTTGACCTTTATTTGACTTGATTTTAGGCTTTCCTTTTTCCTGGATTTTCTTCAACTTCAGACACATAGTTTTTTAAACTCTCTTTTGCTGTAAGTTTGCCATTCCCTTCCTTTGGCTTTGCATTTCTGTTTCCTTATGGCTCTACTCAGAGATTCCATGTCAGGGAACACATCACAAATACAAGCTTGCAGACCACAGTTACTGCTCCAAATATTATCTTCCACAACAAGATAATGGTTGTGAATAGCAATCTTAAAGCTTCTGTTACAACTCAGCAGAAAACACTAAATAAGGTACTAAAACTTCTGGCCACTCGGAAGGTTAAATGAATGCAGTGGATTCAGATACCAGTGTTTTGAACAAGGAAGATTAGTAGCAATCTTTAACACCTTTGCACTGCAGCAGCTAGCTCCCTTTCATCATGCTCAGTTTCAGCCACCTTCGAGTCATAAATCTCCCAGGTTTTAAAAGTGGTTGCTTGTGTTTCATCCTCACCATTTCATTCACCAACATCAATCTGTCTATATTTCCTAAAAAGTGAAGGTCAGGAGGGCCAGGGAGCAGGGGAGTTAAAGTTGTGCTTTAGCTGTGAATCTTCAGAGATGAAAAAGCAATTATGTTTGTCCACATTTATAACTTGTATGAGACATTTTTTTTTTTCTTTTTTCTTTCTTTTTTTTTTTCTGATGGGCTTTCCTGTAACTGCAAGTTCAGAAAATCGACACAACTGCCATTAAAACCCTTCTTCCTTCCTTCCTTCCTTCCTTCCTTCCTTCCTTCCTTCCTTCCTTCCTTCCTTCCATTCTAATTTATCATTCTTATTTTTTTAAGGTCTTGTGACATTGATAAAGAAAATGATATTACTGTCTGTATTCTGATAACCAAAACCAGCTTCCAAAGCCCTTATATTTATCAGTATCCCAAGCAGCATCTCCATAGTTACACATACTCATGTCAGTTAATGGCTTCTTGTTTGTGGGCATTGCTTAAGGACTGCAGGAAAAAAAAAAAACACATGCAAAAAAAAAAATATATATATATATCCAAAAAACAAACACAAAAACACAGCCTGAAAATGTCCTTTTGTTTGTTCTGTCTGCTTTTGTGCACTTAATCTACTCTTAGTGTGAACATGCACTCTCTGGTTAGAAACTGTCCTCAGGGACAAGGTATTTGTCGTAGGCCCTCAGATTAGTTCACATGTTATTTGAGATGATGATTTCCTCAAAATCATAGCTACGTATAAAAAACAGCCAACCAAATAAAACTCACAAAACACAAAAAAACTCTCATAAAAGTTAGGAAACTAAGATATAAGACTGCAAGATCATCCAAAGAGCAGTTCTAAGTAGGAACAAAAAATTTTTGCCTCAGTGCTAGGAGAGAGCTTCACTATAGATGAAGGACATAACCCAAATGTGGCAGCAAGGACATTTTCCCCCACTATTTTACTAGCAAGTTTTTGAGATGTTTCCCAGAAGAAATGGTCTATGGGACATATAAAGCTGAGCAGTCACAATGGCTCTCCAAAGCCTGAACCTAGGCCAGGTTAAGTTGGCAGGGTGGGCAGTAAGTTTTCTTGTGCCTTGGGAATCGATCCACGGAGACTCATACTGAGAAGCCCAGAATGATTTGGGCAGTTAACATCCAATCATTCAGTCTTCTTACTTAGGGAGAAAGAAAGAGTGGTTTATTTTGTTTTGCATTTTGATTTTCCTTGGAGTGGAAAAATAAATTAAAAAAAATCAAAGCAGAAGCACATCGTTTCCTACTGAATAATTGGAAATATCTGCAAGTAATTCTGCTTTACTAGTTCTTCCAAGGGCATGTATCTGTTTAATTTAGTATGGCAGCTTCAATTAAACAATCCCTGGTAGCATGTTGTGGTTAATTGCTTACTGTTTACCAGAGCCTTTTTTTCCTTTGAAAAAGGATCCTTCCTTTCCCCAAAGTGTGCCTGGTCTACATTGAAGCTAGTGCTTTGAGTCTGATTATTTAAATTTAAATGCCCAAAGCAATTAAAAAAAAATAAAAAGAAGTCAAATAAATGAATTTACACTCCTGGCCATCTGTTTAGCAGGTGACAGAAAGCATATGCTATTTTCTGACTTTATTAGAGAATTATAGGGTGTTAGTGATTTAAAATGTGCATACAGAGTTAACAATCATTATCAATAGCTAATACGGTTTGTATGCTGGACAGCAAAAATAAATTTATCCACCTGGAGAGTTCACAACAGACTTTGGGTTCAGTGTGCTTTATTTCTTTAGGAAAAGAAGCCATATATTCCCCCTTGTCCTTTCTCCTCCTGAAGCAGTCAGTTTATGTTGCGCTCCTAATGTGTTTAATATATATATATTCTTTTTTTTTTTTTCCAAATTAGTTGGAGGATTTGTGGAAAATACAAAATGTATTAGGGAAAGAAGTCATGAAACGAGAAAGAAGAAATTGTACACTTGCCTTATTTTTAAGCATTCTTGGTATGTCTTCAAGATATATTTAAGGAAATAGGAAAGGCTGCCAAGATCAGGGAGTTGGGCGAAAATCCTGGAAAATCGGCCTTGCTGACTCTTGTGGAAGAATATGAGCAATGACTGCTGCTTCTGGGAATAACTGCTCCTAGTGATAGCTGCTCTTACACATTCCTATGCCACAGCAGCACTCCTGGCTTGCTAATGTTGTGGCACCGCCAGGACAGAAACTGATTACAAAGACTAGGGCCAGTGTGCTGCTCTCAGACATTTCTTGCTTTAAACAGCTGCCAACTTTACCTATGCTTAGTGGTGATCTTGTGGCAACTAGTTGGATACTGGTTGAATGTTTCTTTAAAATTATCAGAATCATTTAAAACTGTGCTGGAGAGATTTTCCAGGTCATTTTCATTCTTTCTACATAAGAAGGATTAGCAAAATTTCACAGGCAAAATTTTTCTTTACAGAAAAATGGATTTTCAAGTTGAAAGAAACAATCCATGATCACCATCACCTAAATCAGAGAAAAATCAGAGAAAATGCATAAATTCTACCTCAACTTGTATATTTTGAAATGAAACATGAAATTTGTTTCAAACTGTGC
The DNA here is from genome assembly GCF_019232065.1 of Centrocercus urophasianus. Classification (NCBI taxonomy): domain Eukaryota; kingdom Metazoa; phylum Chordata; class Aves; order Galliformes; family Phasianidae; genus Centrocercus; species Centrocercus urophasianus. The sequence continues at coordinate 41,194,495 of NW_024884697.1, read as the reverse complement.
TTAATTTTTAAATTTCTTTAAATATAAGGAAGTCTGACAATCTTGTATTAGTCTTTCAGGGGAGGAGAGTGTTTTCTGAGAACTGTGGGCTATAAACCAGATAATCAGCTCTTGGTGCATGTCCAACAGGCACAGCTTCCATCTTGCTCAGATCTGAAGTTTCTGAAAATTTGCTCAAAACAGGTACTAAAGTTCAATCCAGGAACTGCATAATACCTGACTGGACTCAAACAAGTTTGGTGTATACTCTTCACTAAGAACCATTAATATATTCCTGAAGAAGGGAAAAGCCTTTACCTTGGATGTGCAGTGGTTGGCTCTTTCCAAAAGATGGTTTTGTCATAGCAGTTGTCTTTCTGGTCCAGACCTCAGCAGCAACGGTCTCAGAGTTTTGCTAACAGCTATTAAGAGAAAGGAATGAATATGGAGGTTTGCATAATACTTTATAGCAAGCCTTTTTTTATTTATGCACCTGTGTTGTTTATGTCAAGTTTTGTTATTTATATTATTTATGTGAATACACAAAGGAAGCAAACAAGTACCTCTCTGACTTGCTACAGATTCAGGCTCCCTCTTGCATGGAGAGAGTCACATTTCCAGGACCAGGATCTGGGGCCTCAGGAGTGATGCAGAAGCATGCAGAGCTGCTCTAGATCCCACTGTTACAGTCAAGGCAAGTGAAGGCATTACTCCATGTATAGCTATTCCATCAGGACAAATGAGTTTTCTTAGGCTGTTCAAGTCCTCCCCAAAGACGGTCACAACTCCAGAGTTGCCAACTATACTTGAAAAAATGAGACCTGTTAACTCTTGGGCAAGTTGCATTCATGTTTTATTTGTTATCTATAACCTGTTTTCTGTGATGGAAAGCAAATCAGAATAAAATACAGATAGGGTTTAAGAAAGCTACACAACACTATGAGAGTTATGTTGAGAAAAAACACTGAGATGTGATTACAAAAGAATTCCTCACTACCTGTCTGATTGTGACCATGGAAACACGCTGATGCAAAGCCCTGTGATGTTCCAGCATGCTCTTTCAAGCCATTCTTGTTTGATCTACTTCTAGAGATTCTGAAAGACTCTTTAGGTTATTTTAAACACAAAGCCCCTGTCTAATTAATGTTAGCAATGTCACAGAAACTGAACCAACACTCTGCCGTTATTCTGATCAGAATCAAAGCTTCATAGACTTGATATTCTTCCTAGTGAAATCTTAGTAATAAAATCTCACATACACTGTATGACACTGTTTCTCCTTTGTGTCTATCTAGTGGATCAGTTCTTTTTTTGCCCCCTTCCCTCATCGATTCTTGCCAAAATAACAAGCTGCATTTTGTCATATATTACAGGCTTTGAAATCAGCATTCAATTTTAGAAGTAGAGAGTAAGCATAGGCGTATTCCAAAAATACTGAAACTATTTCTCTTACGATGAGTTGGTGATGGTATAGGATGACATTTATCACATGTCCACAATGAAAGGAATCCATGAGAAATTTTGGCTTTATTAGCTCACTGGCTGTGCTTGCTGTCAAGTCAACCTCAGGTACTGTTTCAGTAGCTCTATCATTCACAACTTCCCTTTTCCCAGGAGAGAGCTCTCATTATCCTTCAAAAGAACAAAAACACACTTGAGAGATACAATAGAGGAAAAGCATAGCAAATGCTGAGAGATGTCTAACTATGTGCATTTTTGCCAAAACAGAGTAATTGATATATTTGATAAATTAAGAGATCAACAATCCTTTATTCTTGTAAGAGTAATAATAAAAAATACCCCATAGATATTTCTCACATTCCAACCTTCTTGTTTCCTGATGGCTTTGTTCTCTGTCAAAACTGGGTGACTGCACAAGTCACTCTGGCTTGCAGCCTTGCCACAGGTGCCCAGGTTTCTGGTGACCATTCTCCCTCTTTAATTTAAACTGCTGCCAAATTTCAAAACACAGAGCCAGGGAGACATGACCCTGGCAAAGGAGCTACTCTAGGTCTTTCAGCAGAAGGGACAAACCAATCCCCTTGGCTTGCTGGTGTTAAGAAGCCTTGCAAAAGTCTCGCCCTTTCTATCAAAAGCACTACTTGCCCTTGTGTTCTTGTAGAAAAATGAACACATTTCAAGCACACTTTAACAATATTTTTTTCTTGCTCTTCCAACGTCTGGAGGAGCTAATTTCTTCCCAATTACTCCTGAAGGAGACTCAGAGATTTTAACTGGTGAAACTTTGCTTCTGCACTTGTAACACATGACTTCTTCATAGCAAGACCCTACTGGCTGGGGAGGAGAAACAATTGTCTCTCCATCATATTATCTAAAACCTCTACAGCTGCCTTCTGATTTGCCAAGAAAATAATACTGAAATATTTCCATGCTATATCACTCTGAATGAAATTGTGTTTCCTGGGAAGGATCATATTTCGCAAAGGCTCTTGTCAGCCTGAATTAGCTTTGGGATGAAAAGAAAATATAATAGAATGAATGTATAGAGAAACAAGAAGAATGCCATGAAAACAAACAAACAAACAAACAAACAAACAAACAGCCAACAACACCTTAGAAGATGTTAGAACATAGCTGAGAAAATCTCGTAATTTCGTTACTAATTTCTTCATTAGGGTCAAACAATGTAATTACGCCATTTTATTTAGCTCTTCCTAGGCCTCAAACAGTAAGTCTAGTTTTGATCCTTCCAGTTTAATTGGAGAGTGTCCAGCAAAAGGCCATAATGATTCAGAGGGAGGTGGAGAAATCAACATAAGAAAGGTTAAACAACTTGGTGTTGTTCAGCCTTAGAGAAATGAGGGTTTAGGGGATCTAAACCCAGTCCTGCAAAGTTGAACAGTAGTTACAGAGAAGACAGAGATAGTCTCATGACACAGACACATGGAGATAGGACAAGGGACTATGGGATAAAGTTGTTTCAAGGGAAATTCCATTTGGTGTCAAGAAAGAGTTCTGCACTAAAAGAATAACCAAACTTAGGAGTAAGTTGCCCAGAGAAGGTGTAGAAACTCCAAGACCTGGATTAGGAGAGACCCAGATAGCTTAATCTAAGCCCTGCTTTTAATAGAATATTGGAAATGAACTAAAAGTCTCTTGTAGCCTAATTCTATTTCATACATTAAAATATAGAGAAAGATGAAAAAAAGAAAAAAAAGAAAAGAAAAGAAAAGAAAAGAAAAGAAAAGAAAAGAAGACTGCATCTTGTTTTCCAGGAAAAAAAGATTAGTGATTTTTGTTGGTTAAGAGTTTTTGGTTGTGTTGGTTTTCGGAGCATTCTCTTAAGCAATAATGCCAGGTGTACTATGACAGTAGTCATCAATTCCACTTCTTTAATATCTCTGCATCTTCTTTCTCTGCTTTAGCATGTTATCAGCTACAGTGTTAATGCTTGTTCAAACATCTGCTAGCCCAGACAAAGCTACAGCTTGGACTAAATTGTGGGAAATCAGGAAAACCCTAACAAATTACCTTAGGGCATGTACAGATCAGCTCTCTGGCATATGTATGATAGAACTGCTCTGTGTACGCGGTGCAATTCAGTCTAGTGCCTAGAGACCAAAGAAAGCTCTGGTTGACCTAACATGAGTTCTGGAAGCAATGTCCATGTATGTCCTCGCAGCTCAGCAGACAAACATAGCAAAGGCTCATTTTATACCAGTTAAGTTGCTGGTATCCAAGCTTAGGTCACTGAAGGTCTACTTTGTTCAGTGTAGGTAGGAAGGAAAAACAGACTCAGATGCTGTAAATTTGTTGATTTCATCTTGACCAGATTTCAGAGGAGCAAAGCTAGGATTAGAGCCCAACACCAATGACACTAGCTCCTGTGAGTTTTAGGACAAAATTAGTTTCTGTCTGTCGTGTAAGATTTTATCTGTCCATCCATCTATTAGGGCAATCAGTCAATCGGGCAATCTATCAGGGCATTTTAGATTCAAGAATATAAGTTCTGCTACCCCCAGTATAAAACCTATACCAGAACACAACTGGTGCCCTGAGACAGAAGATAGAAGTTGAAATCCACCTACTAAAACACACTCACACACACACACACACATAAACTACTTGTCCTACTGCATGACTACATGCTACAAATATAACTTCCAATCTGAAACTGAGACAATTTGTTGCATATGTATTTAATTTTGCAAGTCCCAGTTTCATGTTCATTCAAGACATGGCAGGTGTACTCCATTTTATACATTATAAAAAGCTTGGGGCTGTACAAGTTGTGCCAAAAAGAAGTAATTAAATATTTAATGTTTCCTGTTTGCTATATAGTCCCCTTTTTCTTGTTTTAGATGCTCTAGGTTTAGAGAGAGGTGAGAAATATTTCTGAGCCATCAGTAAATATTCTGTTGCTGTTTCTGACGTGATAACATACACCTTCAAAGACAAGCTTGTGCTGGAGTGCACTTTCTGTTTGCTGGTTTATCACTCTGGTGCAACTGAGATGGAGTCATTAGACAAATATTATCAGCATTCCTGGTACTGTGCCTGTTTCTTGTGATAAGTCCTTGAGGAAAAAAGGAAAGTATTCTAATGTTCAGGCAAAAGCAGAAATAAGAGGGTTTTCTAACCTACATCACATACTGATATAAAACCTGGCAAAATAAGAAATGAGTTGTCTGCTTTGTGAAAACAAGGGGGAAAACCCCAGAGGAAGTTAATACTAAGTCCCTGGTGACTCTGGTTACATAGCCAGATGTGTGTAGCCCAGGCTCAAATATGCCCTGAGAACTTTTCTTGTGGTTGTTAATGAAGCAAGAAAATGCTATTAAAATCCTCAAAATGCAGTTAAAAGGATATTGAATGTCAGAAGATCTGTAGAAGATAAAAATGAGTACATTAAACATTTTAATAGTAAGTTTTCAAATATATTTCAAAATTCAGTTCCAAGTACAGTCAGTGCTACAGCAGAGTTTTCATGATTTTTTTTTTTTACTGTCATCAAGATTTTTGGTAAAGAAAACAGGAGATGCAAGGAGCTATACCCACATAACAGTAGGTATGTCTCCATTAGCAAGTGATTCGGATGAAGAGAATGGGTTTACTATGTAGAAACAGGTGGCTCTGAGGCCTCTTACACTTTTGTGTTTTGTGTCTGGGAGGATTTACTTGGGACTGGGTTTTGTCTGTGGGTCATGCATTCCTGGGATACGTGGCTCAAAAGTGTCAAAATAACTTTTTATTCTTTTTTTTTTTTCTTTTTCTTTTTCTTTGATGCTTTTTCCCTATTTAAGGCTTGGAGCATAAAGAAAGACATTAATTTTCCCTTCCCTAGGAGGAATGTGCACCAAAACCATTCTAGAGCTGAGCTGCTGTGTGGGGACTAGGGATCAGCTGCAGGGAGAGAGGAAACTCCACTGATAAGCTTGTCCTGCTGCTTTTACAGGTTACTTTACAGCCCATGGGACTGCAGGACCTGGGGAGGCCCTGTTCCCATCGTCAGGAAGGAAGGAAGTAAAGAGTATTAATGATATTGGGGATGCCTTGCATTCCCCAGGATTTCCATCAGATCCTTTGCCTTCTTTGTTGTTAATTCAGCCTGAGGAGGTCCTCTGCTCCTGCCACTGCCACTTGGAAGATCTCCTAGATACTGTTTTGTCTGAACAGCTGAGGGGAAGAGAGAAAAGAAGCCTCTCTGCTAAAGTCTTTTCAGGAACACTGCAGATAGGTGTTCTGTGGCTGTGGGAAATGATTTGATAAGGCAGCAAAACTTGCCTCTTTTCCTTGAAAGAGTAAGGTTTGTATCACAAGGACAACTGCTCATACCTCTTAAAATTAAAGAAAAAAAACAAAGGATGAAAAATTATACGGGAGGCGTACGGAAAACTTCCTGGAAGCTCGGAGAGAAAAAGCATATTTTAAGTTTAGGTGCTCCAAAAAGAGAGAGGCAACATCTCAGTAAACCCTTTATTTATTTATTTATTTTTGTGCAGGCACATCTGTGCATCTGTGGCAAGAGATAACTATCTTAAGAACTACAGGAAGCTGATTTTTTTTTCTTTATGAAGAAATATTACAACTCTTTCTTTTTTTTTTTAATAAATGCATTTGGTGTTATCTGAAACATTTCTCTTACTACATGTACTACTTTTTGCTATTACTGTAATGATTAGTATTTTTATTTTAATCAGCATGCAAAATCCAACATGTTCTAAAAACTTACCATGCCAAGTGGCAGATAAAAAGACCGACTTTGTCTTAAAACTAAAACTAAACATGCCAACACCAGATGCCACTGTGACTATGATGGGATGTAGCCTTTCCCCTGTGTAAATGACAGTATGATTTTCCCTGGACAGCAGTATGGGATTTGCTGGGTCAAATGGCAGCAGTTCCCCCAACTAATGAAAGCTTGCTAAGGCAAGATGCAGCAGGACAGAAACAGTGAGACAGGGGGGCACAAGGAAACAATGAGCTAATGCATCTTTCCATGGGAGGCAGCGGGGTTAAGGGCTTGGCACCATAGCTTCACAAACACTTGAAGCCAGCAGAAACCAGAAGCGCTGCCAAAAAAGTCAGCCCTGTCCTGTTGTTTTCTCCAGCTGATAATTCCTGTTTCCGTATCCCCTGTGCCACCTCCCTTCTCCAACCACTCCAGCTCAGGACGAGCATTGATGCAGAAAACAGCTAACTGAGCAAAATATAGTTATTTTTATCCATGTCAGCTTCCTGATTCTTCACTGGATTGCCACACAATTGTTTCTGCTGGCACTAGATGGGGAGATGAGAAAGGGGCTCAAAGGAGTGATCTATATGCGTGATGGCGTGATGGAGAAGAGCCCTTTTTACTGGCAATGTTCTCTATTGCAGGCTCAAGCTGATGGTGAAATGGTACAAGTGTTGTAACAATTTCTTTTATTTATTTATTTATTTATTTATTTTTGTGGGCAGAAAAGGGAAGTTTGGGAGTGGGTAATGAAATTGCTGGTAGGATGCTTTAAAGGAGCTCCACCCTGTGGAACATGGTGGATAGAAGGGAAAGTTATGAATATTTATTTAAAAAATGTAGCATGTTGAGGATATGCTTGGGACCATGGTTAAACTAGAGCAAGAAGCTTTCTTATAAATGAATGAAGCATACAAACCAGACATGGCCAAAATAGTGTAGTAGAATGGGTTTAGATGATAAAGAAGAAGGAAAAAATGGAAGGATAAGCTGAAAGGAGTGATAGAATCAAAACTTCACTGTGCTTAAAATGGAGCACTGAATCTTAGCTCTCAAAAGCTGAGAGCTCTTCTCTATTTATCAGACAGCCAGGCTAAAGCGATCTGCAGACAACCTATATGAGGGAAGTATACTCTCTGACCATCATCACTGGTTGATGGAAATGTAGAAGTGATCTCCAGTACAAACTCGTTTTGTAGGCTTCATTTGACAGTAGGGTCACAGTGCAACAAGTTACACCTAACCATCATCTTCTTCACACTGGGTAAAAATACTTAAGAAAGATCTGCTCATTTGGCTAGACATTTATATTTTTATCTAGAGAAACACGTCTAGTAATTTTTTCCCCTCTCTCTGCTCCTCTACCTTGAACGCTCAGTAGATCTGGTATGGATCTTTACTGCAGAAAGAGGGTTTTGCTGAAACAAGGATGCAGGTCACTGGTATACAAGGAAAGGGCTGCACTGCTGATAGAAAACAAAAGTGGGGAATTATACTGCACACCTTTTGGTACTTCAGTGTCTTATTCATGCACCCAGTAAATGAGTACAGGGACACTTGCTCTTAATGCTTCTCATTCCTGGAGCAGAAACATCCCACTGTTATTTTCACATTGTCACGTGCAAAGGCAGGTATAAGTCCAAACATTTTGCAAGTTGCGGTAACATAATTTTCTATGCATTAAAGAGCATTGCTCTGAGAAAGCTGTTCTGTTGCACTTCTGACTGGGAGTCTGAGGCACAGATGGGAGAAATAGATATGCTGAAGTCAGCCAGAAGCAGAATCCAACTCTTCTGGATCCTGGTAATGTGCTTTATCTGGTAAGTCACACAGCTTCTTAAGATTTAATCTGCAATTCATTGTGCATCTAGTCATGGCTTAGGGTACAACTACTTAATGTAAAATAGAACCAGTTGGGTATCTCTATTATATGCAACAGTGGGCTAATAGTTCATAGGATGCTAAGTGAAGCTCTGAATGCACAAGCCATGTCTTTTATTATTTGTTTGACTATTTGTTTGGCCTCACTGGAAGCACTATAAATTTGTAGAATATTCATGAGTTCATTTGTATTTTTATGTTATGACAGCTCAGATTTGAAAGACTCTGGGTTTGTTTGCCTGTGGAAGGCATTTTTTTTTTTTACTGGAAATTCTTTCTTCAGCTTCTCTGTGTGAAGCTTAGCATGAAGAGAAAAGAACACAGGGGCTTTAGGTTAGCATCACTGTTTAGGCACAGGCCAATGATCAAGCATCTGTTTGCGTGGAAGGCAGAAGACTCTATAATTTATAAACCCAATGCCTTCTCCAAGTGACCAAAAGACCCCAAGAAAATTTTAATCAAAAGAACATGTAGACAGAAGAGTAAAACACCTGTACAATTCTATCCTGCAGAGAGTGCTGTACATGTAGTTTGGTCTGCAACTCACTGGAGCCCATTGACTTGAGCATGATTTTCAAAGGGAGATCCTGAGCTCTTTTCAGCATGGTTCTCGTGCAGAGAAAGCAGAGCCTTGATGACTGGAGAGGCATTATTCTGGAAATGCTTTAGGTTATTTATCTTCCTCCCAAAAATCATCTCTGTATCATAGCACAGATATTATTTCTATTCGGAGTTATTTTACCCATTGATACCCTTGATTGATTCCCTTGTGCTTAGTACTAGTATTTCTCATGGAAAACTACAAAAAGTATTTAAATACTGTGATTATGAGGTAAAACCCAACATTTTTGTACTATTTGATTCAAACATCCTTGTTAAGGTATATTTCATGAAAACACTGACGTTGTATAAATTCAGTATTTTTTTTCACCATAATCATACCTGTCCCAGCATTCCCATGTGCTCTTCTGTTCCTGCCAGAAACACTGCTTTTTGTCCCTTCTGAAAGTGTACTGCAGGCAGCAGGATGCTGTGTTGTCCATTTATTTCCATGGCAGAAATGGGTACACTGAGGCTTCAGTTGGCAAACAATCCTGGCACAAACAGAGCACAAGTTGTTAAAAGACAGAAGTTGGGGTGTGAAAGAGGATGCTAATTTGCTCCTGAGACTGTCAGTGCAACCTCCACTAGCTGCAGCCAGAGTAACTCTGGCACAGGAATTAGTTTGGAGAAAACATTGCATTCTGGAAAAATGTAGCACGGAAATTGCAGCTACATCTTATTAATTTTCTTCCCAAAGACTTGAAAATAAAATAAGAGACTGAAGTGTTAATGCATCTGTGTTTGGATATCCAAAATAGTGTTTGGTTGCTCAGACTCAACAGTTAGAAAAAGCCTCAAAGGTGTACCACCGATGATAACAGAAACCATTTTTCATCGCAACACTACCAGTGGGCCTGTGGTTGGCTGGGGCTAGTTTACTTCAGGGCGGAAAGTTACAGTACGGATCATGCTCCAAGACAGCCAAGCTTTTGCCATTGTGTGGCAGGCACCTACAAGCATGGATTTTCTTAGCACTGGAGGCAAAGATTGAGGTTTCACATCCAGACGTGTATCCAGGTCAAGTTGTTTGAGTCCTGAGAGGAAATGCGAACAGCTGTCTCTATCACAGTGCGTGTTGGGACTCAAGAGCAAAATTGCCCTGACATATTAAGCTTTATATTTCTGATAGAAATCAATGAAATTGTGATATAAGTCAGTAGAGCCATTAGATCTTAGCATAGGCACATTTAATTTTACGTTATTCCGAGTGAACAAATGCGCTGTATGTGTGACTAGTGGGGGTGCTGTAATGTCAGTGGCCAGATACTGTTCCAGTGACACAGGGATTTTTTAAGGTCTTCTATATGGAGCTGGTGGGAATAAAGAGTGTGTTTAATCCCAGGCAAAAGGAGGACAGAAAACAAAGAGAAATATCTTATTGAACTGAAGAACAGGCTCAGATGTGAATGTGCAAGTAATTACTGCCAAGGAGGCGGGTGATATCCAGCAATGCACCAGGTCCTCTGAAGCCTTTGTTCCTCTCTCGGTGTGTGGTGGGTGCCCTTCTGCTTGCCAAAGGCAACTCAGACAACAGGTGGCTGCTTCTCAGACATATTTCTCCTTCTGTGTTGCTTTGACGCCTTTGCCTCCTGCTACTCTGAGCTCTTTAGGGTCCTTCTGGTTTGCCCAGGTGAGGTTTGTCACAGAAAACACTTACTGCAGAGGGGCTGGACAGAGAGCCAAGTCACATCGTGTCACTCTTCCCACTGCTGTGATGGGGAATGGAGGCTTGCAGTGTTAGTCCCTTGAGCATAGATCTGGGTGCTGGACTTGAAAAAATGTTCAATGCACTTCATAATAGCAATTCTTTCTTATGCCCTCTCTTTCCACCCCTCAAAATAATACAAAATACTTCAGACTGGAACCTTACATTAAAGAAATAAAAATAAATGAATATATTTGACTATCTGTAGATTAAAATGGCAAAATTATCAAGTCTCCTATTCATAAGGCATTTGGAATATAATTTGGGCAATTTCTCATTTTTGGGAAAATCTGTCTTTGCTGAGAATTATGGCTCTCCAGCACTGTAGGACTAACATTTGCATATTGATAAAGAGCAGTAAAAAAGTGCTTTTAAAATAGCTAGTTAGCCTCCCATTGAGCGTGAGTTACAGTCACTGAAACTTTCAGTATTTTGACCTTTTATTGTATTTTCCTTAATTTGTCATTGCCACTCCAGGGCATGCAGCCAGCAGAAGGATTTTGAACACAATTCTGATAAACACTGAATGTGTAATTCTTAACCTCAAATGTGATGTCCCCCAGAAATAACCCCACAGAAGTCCATCTCTTTGAGTTTCTGTAGGGTTAATATGATTTGAATTGATGATTGTCTTCTATCATGACCTTTATTGCTTTGAGAAGTACTGCTAAGGTAAGTAATGTTCCCACAGAAGAACAATTTATCTTAACTACAGATCATAGGAGAGTAGTGCTGTAGGAGTAAAACAGAGGTAACTTAAACCACTTTCTATTTTAGATTCAAATCCACGTCCACTGGCAAGTGCCAGCTTTCTGTAAAGCTGGTGAAAAGCTTCACTAGCTGGGCCACGCCATGAAGGGAGATCTTCATGCAAAGGCAGATATCATTATATACAAAGCACTTTCAGTATTCTTTCAGTGCTTGGTGTGAAGCTGAGGGTTGGTTGCAGGATCTGCATCCTTTGATGTTTAGAATGATTCTCCCAGTATTTGTATTGGTTCTGTGAGAAAGGCAGGCAGATTTTTGACCTACATGACAATGACTATACCAAAGAAGGAAACATAGTAATTTTGCAGGGTAACATATTTGCAGACTCTCTTGTATAGGGAGAGCAAGGGAAGTGGGATAGAGAGAAGCAAGACACCACAAACACTACTTAGATCAGCCGACCTGTGAGTTGAAACATATGTGTTACCATAGACACCCAATGTCACAGGGCTGGCTTCATGATAGTGTTTTCTGCTCAGCCCTGCATTACCCAGATCAATCCTGAGCACCATTTTCCCCACCATGTGCTTATATCTGTATCAACAGTTTGGAGATGGGGTCTTGCCAGACTGAATGCCATCTTGCTCAACCAGTTTTCACTTTTTATCTAGCAGAATGCCTGAAAAGAGAAAAGCTAGCTCATGTCTGATGTGTAAGGTTCAGGAGCATCAAAGATAGGCAGCATGGAGATCTTGAGGGCCATGGAAATTGACCGACTGTTGGTGTCCTCTTGGAGCAGTTCCTTTTGTGCAGTGAAATAGATCCCTTGGGATATTGGATTAGTACCTGGTATGCACCCAGGCTAAGCTGCAAGTGATTACTCAGACAGAGATCCTTGCCTCCTATTTCCATACCTTTAATTTTGCTGACTCATGACCAAGATGCAGTGCCACTGCAAGAACTGGAGTTACAAGTGTCAGTGGAGTAATCGAAGATTCAAACAGCACAGCATAAATAACGCTGCACAACATCAGTGATATGCCATAAGGACAAAAATTAGCCACAGAGTTTAATAAAACAGACTATGTCCAGTAGGCTACTGTGACCGCATTAGATATTTTAGGTTTGTACGAGACCTGCCCAGTGTACTTCCCAAGGGAAAAGCCTCAAAACAGTTTACTTTGCAACAGAATCTGCAAAAGTTTATATGTTTTTTTATTCTTTATAAAAATATGAAACAGCAGACCACATAAGCATATTCTAGATTGATAGTTTGATCTGAAAGCTTCCTCAAGGCAAGATTTACTTCATTTTTCAAGTCTGTCACACTTTACATCAAACAAAGAAAAACATATGTGGTCAAAATATAAGAAGAGAGAAGATCACAAAACATTCTCGTATCCAAGAACATGATCTGATTTTTCTCTTTCGCCATGTGTTTCTTCCGCACTCATTAGGATAAGTTTACAGCAAGCCTTTAAACCCCGAATAAATAATTGCAAGATAGACAATTAGACCTTCCTTCAGTGGTAATATATAACAAAAGTAATCCTTACATACCATAACAAAGATGATATACTCAGAAATGAAAACCTCAACCCACTAATTGCCTAAGAATGACAGGTCATAAATATATCAAATGAATGCTTTAGAGAACCAAGTGTATCATCAATGTTTGAGATCAGGTTGGTCATTTGGGGGAAAAAAATGATATTTCAGATACTCTGGACACTGGAAAGGCCTAAAAACTGCTGTAAAAATTCACATTTTTTCCCAAACCAGCCAACTCTTCAGATTGTCAAGTGTATGTAATCACTATTGTCACTCTGGATAAATTTGGATTTAAGGTATGAGTGGATTCAGAAATGACTGTCCATCTGTACTATGCAGTATGCTAGAATTCTAGAGTTAAAATCCACAAATCTAACTTCAAAAAACGATCTTCAAAAGGATATGTAATTACATCCTTTGTCAATGAGTTTTTAAATATATTTTTTCAATTCCTCACTCATTAATTCTTGTAGAACTGTTTTAAAAATAATATTTATAATGTATGTATTTTTCCATTCAGTCTCCATTTTCTGTCTCCTAGGAGTCAGTAAGGCCAGACTTCTATTCTTGCTTTACATATGGTTGGCAGTAAATGGAGCAGTTTTCATCGTGATGAAAAATCTCTGTATATAACCTATCACCCTGAAGAAGAAGCACACTCTGTTTAATAAGAATTTCGTCCATACGATCCAAGAAGAGTCCGTTCAGAATCTGCAAGCAGAGTGGAAGAATTATTTGATTAGTTTTTGCTCTAATGAAAAATTTAAAATATACCAAGTGTGTAAGCTTAGAAGGCTTCTTGATTTTGTTTTACCATATTGCTTAACAAAGAAAACACAGATACAGAAAAAAATTATTAATTGCAGCAAAAAATGAAATGTAGTTAATTTTGTGGGCACTAAAGTTTTGTCTGTGATATGGAAAGTAACATAATAGCCTGATTAACGACAACATGGAAAAGTATCATGACTTTTTAAAGTAAAGAAACTACTAACCCTGACTATCTTGTTTGGGATGAGGTGTTGAGGACATCAAAAGTTTACATGAGTTCAAGAAGTAATTGGATATATCTACTTCATTAAATAAAAAGAAGACTGGATAATTACTAAACACAAAGTTTCTGGTTCAAGAATTTCCTGCACAGCAGATTTCTGCAGGTTGGGAAAGTATTGTGGGGAAGTATTACACAACCTGTTCTTATACTCCTATCTGTGCATCCACTATAGGCCATTGCTGGGGTTATTTAACTTTCATCCAGTATTGTTTTGGCCTGATCTAAGTGTTCTTAATTCCTGTGAAATCATGTAAGATCAACTGCCTCTGTTCTCAAAACCCAATGGAAGGAACCAGCCTATCAGATTTGCTATTGTCTGAAGACAAATGAGACAAAAAATGCCTGGGGGAAAAAAAGCATTAAAAATTCCACAGATTATGGCAACTGATGAGCCATGCTACATAAAAAGGCAAATTTCCTCAAGTTTTGAAAGATCCAAAGAAAAGGAAAGGTGGGCAATTCCCTCTTTGACTCTGACTTTGGAGAGCTATATGTCCTTGGGCCTAAGAGAAACCTACATTGGCCAAACACCTGAGAAAATTGATTCTTTCCTGTAGATATTTTGTGGCCAGTCTCAGAAGCTTATTGGAAGGAGAAATTCTGTTCCCATCACTGAAACGACTGCATGTAAATGGAAATGTATTGAAAGCCACAAGAACAAATGTTCATCCATTGCTCACTCAGGCTAAAGATTCCATGGAAAAGGAACATCTGTGTGTTGATCCTACTAAATCATCTTTTCAAAACATAGCAAAGTTTTACGCAGCAACTGGCATATAGGTGGGAAAATATAGAAAAGCAGAGCTGATGCCTACTATAAACATTCACACAACAACAAAGATAAGGGGGCTGATGTTAGCCCAGGAAGCAGACAATAGCATCAAGTCTGCCCTTTATTCTTTAAAACACGTTTTAAACTTCTGTCTAAGAAGACATCCAGTAAGTAATTCCTCAAAGCTGAATGGGGTTGGTTGTCTGGAAGGCAGGGAGATTTATTTTGCTTTTTTTTTCTTTTGTTTTCTCATATTCAGAGCTGTGGTTTCTGAGATTTCTGCCAACTCAGCAATGAGACAGTGAGCTGCTGATTTTGTTCCATCTTCATTCTCATCTGCAATACAAGGGTGAGTCATCAGTCAGTGCCCTTACGGGCAGACTTTGGAGGCCTACTAAAATGATTTGATAAGCACTTTGATTACTGAGATAGTATATGGCTACTGAAGCATTTTTCTGAAGGAAGTGATTGTTTGGAAAGAGAATTTTCTGTTGGTGTGAGGATGGGGCTAGACACAGAACTAGGAAGAATTCCTCTGGTAGTCTTGATTACCTGGCAGAGCTGGTACTCTTGGAACTGAGGTGAAAAAGTCTTCTTTAAATCTTCTTTAAACATAGGACACAATACCATGTAGCTCTTTTATTTTGAGCTACCTTTCAGAAACAAATGAAGAACTGCAAGAAAATTTTGAATGGTAATGATAAATTACGAAAAAAAAGAATCTAGACTTTCGTTTTGAAAGTTTACCAGAAATACTGAAAACAAAACTGAATTAAGAACTGGGACTGACAAATGCAAAAAGTTTTGCATCCAGTATGGTTACAGTATGGTTAATACAGATTTTTTTTTTTTTTTTTTTTTTTTTTTTTTTT
>NW_024884697.1:41177831-41179074 GCF_019232065.1 Centrocercus urophasianus | reverse complement strand
TTTTTTTTTTTTTTTTTTTTTTTTTTTTTTTTTTTTTTTCTGCTTTTCTGGTGTTGTTGTTGTTGTTTTTGTTTATTTGATTTTTTTCTTTCTCTCTGAAAGCTTCTCAGCCATTTGAAGTGTTCCTTCTGCCCCTTTATTCTACTGTCAGGGAAAAAAATTCTACTGTCAGGAACTAACCCTGTACATATCACTCAAAAACACTCAGTGGGACAAGTATCACATTAACAGAAGACAAGCACTTTGCAGGAAATGGCTTTCCAGTGCTCTTTGCTGTGTGTACCCATTTCTCTAAACCAACAACCTGCTTAGTGAAGAACTTGAGTAGAAATGGAAGGCTACAAAACTACATTTAGATTCAGCTATACGCAGCAAGATGGCCCTTGGGATTCTGATTCATGACTGAATTCCTATGTGTAATGATATTGCAAATAATAAATAATCATTGGCCTGTCTAAGCCTGCCAAGGGGAATCTTATTTTTATTTAGGCAGAGGATGTTTTGCAATTAAAAACAATTACTCTAGGATGTGGAAAGTACTTCTCTCTTGAGGACAGTAAATAATATATGCCTCTCTTGAGAGACTCCTCACTGCCTGCTGCTGTAAGTACTTGGGGATTGGTAAAGAGAGAAAAAGAGGGACAGGAGTGTGGTGTGTGGCTAAAACCTAAATATATCCCATGGAACTGATTTTATGCACCATTGTAACAGCAGATCTCCAGTTAGTTTAGCTCTTTCTACAGTGTTTGAGTAGAATTGTGTGGAAAAAGGTAAAGACATTCCACAAATGATTTCATTACTTTGATTGCTGGTTCTGATCTGCTGTGGAATAAGGACTGCTAGTGTTGAAATCCTTTCAAAGGGAAAAGAAAAGCTCTGGTCCCAGGACAGATTGGTGGAACTCGGTAGGTTTTCGCTGCCAAGAGGCTGTGAGGCTGGAAGCAATGGGCAATTATTTACATTCCTGATGGAAACATAGGTTTTGAAGCTCATCCCTGTTCCGTTCTGAACTTTGTGAGACTGAAAGACTTCTACAGAAGATTTCAGTTTAACAGAGGCTGGTAATGTTGACAAGGTGGGATATAGTTTGGATCAGCGAAAGTTACAATCTATTTCAAATACAAATAAACAGTCTAAATTTTTACAGGTACCAAATCAAATTACTTTGCTTTTAGGTCACAATAATTGACTTCTTTCTTTCTTTCTTTCTTTCTTTCTTTCTTTCTTTCTTTCTTTCTTTCTT